>NW_026652280.1:136583634-137172552 GCF_009828535.3 Hylobates moloch
CCTGGAATCAGAACTCTGGGGACTTGCCTTCCCTCTTCACTCCCTCCCTTATCCCAAACCTGCCTGGATGGGGCTGATACAGACAGCAGGCCTGGCTCTACTTGTTTTGACAAAATACATGCCCTGGCTTCAGAATTAAATATCTCTCTTCGGGTGGATAGCAGATGTTCATATGTACATAATAAATCTTTCTCCTCAAAGTTTTCTTATTCCTATTCATGCTGACATGAATTACTAAAAAAAGGAAGGTCATAAGTGTATGACGTTTAGTTCAGTAAATTAATATTAGGCAAAAGGGGCCAGGTGCAGTGGCTCACGCCTGTAATCCTAGCACTTTGGAAGGACGAGGCGGGTGGATTGCCTGAGCTCAGGAGTTTGAGACCAGCCTGGGCAACATGGTGAGTAAAATGCAAAAAAAATGGCCAGGCGCAGTGGCTCACACCTGTAATCCCAGCACTTTGGGAGGCTGAGGCGGGCGGATCACGAGGTCAGGAGATCGAGACCACGATGAAACCCCGTCTCTACCAAAAATACAAAAAATTAGCCAGGCGTGGTGGCGGGCGCCTGTAGTCCCAGCTACTCGGGAGGCTGAGGCAGGAGAATGGCGTGAACCCGGGAGGCGGACCTTGCAGTGAGCCGAGATCGCGCCACTGCACTCCAGCCTGGGCGACAGAGCGAGACTCTGTCTCAAAAAAAAATAAATAAATAAAATAAAATACAAAAAAATTAGCCAGGCGTGGCGCCTGTAGTCCAGCTACTCGGGAGGCTGAGGCAGGAGAATTGCTTGAACCCGGGAGGCGGAGGTTGCAGTCAGCTGAGATTGCGCCACTACACTCCAGCCTGGCGACAGAGCGAGACTCGGTCTCAAAAAACAAAAAACGGGCCGGGCGCGGTGGCTCACGCTTGTAATCCCAGCACTCCGTCAAAAAAAAAAAAAAACAAAAAAAAAAGAAAGAAAGAAAAAGAAAAAGCACCACATATATTAAGCAAAATGAATGTTTTCCCGTACTTTTTAATTCTTTGTTGTTTTTGCTTCCAGAAACTGGAGAAGAGAAAGAAAAATGCTAACAGTACACTTGACTGTTTATTTAATTTTTAAAGCATAAAGTAATGAGGGAGAGGTCCTTCCTCCTCCATATCCTACAATTGCCTTCTGTAACTCTACTCAGATATTATTCCCCCAGGGCAACAGTGATTGTATCCTCTAGAGGATGTAACTGGAGAGTCGAATAACAAAGCCGTATTCAACCTTCAAAAACCAAGGCACTAATGTGCTATAAACCATTTCTTTGGATCCCGTGTTGAAAATACACCCCTTCCTAGGAGGCAACCCTGTGCTGCACTGAGAGTTTCCATTGATTCTTATTAATTTATCTGAAAACTAAGGACAGCTGTGACTTAGCAAAATTTCTTATTTATGAGGGACACACCTCGTCTCCCTTAGCAGCTTCTCTCCATGCTCCCAGATTTTTGTCTTGGGAGCTGTACATTGCCAGTGAATTAAATGTTCAATACTAGAATCTTCTAATTTTTTACTTGAGAATATTGGCAAATATGAATTTTAAATTCCAGTCCCTACATTGAGAAAATTCTTATTGAGGCTAAAATGAAGTATTTTAAAAATCTCAAAATAGTTTGCCCTCAAAATCAATGAATGCCTAGATAAGGATAATGAGACATCCACATAAAAACTATTTAAAAATAAAAAATGTGGTTGAGATGGAGTATCTGGTTATTATACATCTATTAATAGCATAAAACATTGGCATTAAAAAAAATATTGGAGGCCGGGTGTAATCTTAGCATGTTGAGAGGCTAATATTGGAGGTTCACGCCTGTAATCCCAGAACTTTGGGAGGCCAAGGCGGGTGGATCATGAGGTCAGGAGTTCAAGACCAGCCTGGCCAACATAGTGAAACCCCGTCTCTACTAAAAATACAAAAAAAATTAGCCAGGCATGGTGGCAGGCACCTGTAATCCCAGCTACTTGGGAGGCTGAGGCAAGGAGAAATGCTTGAACCTGGGAGGCGGAGGTTGCACTGAGCCGAGATCGCACCACTGCACTTCAGCCCAGGCAACAGTGTGAGACTCCATCTTAAAACAAACAAAAAAAGGTTTAAGATAGCATTTAAATTTCAGAGTCATTACATGAGGACACATAAATACAGCAAATTATGTTATCAAACGCAATAAGAAAAAGGGATGTTTTGATTGATCCAACACTTTAATTAATACATAGTTGACAATTTTCAAGGAATTGAAATTTTGTATGAGTTCAGTATTAAAACTAGACTGACCACTATTTAACCTATCATGCTCTCTGTCTCTCCTTTTTTTTTTTTTAGATGTTTCCAAAAATAATTCATGGACCTTATTAAAATTAAAAAAGTTGCTCTTTGGAAAACATTGTTAAGAAAATTAAGAGGCAAGCCACAGATTGAGAAAAACATTTGCAATGCACTCATTTGACAAGGTACATGTATCCAGATTATATAAAGACCTCTTTGCACCTGGAGGAAAACTATAAACGAAAATCATATGGGCCGGGCACAGTAGCTCACACCTGTAATCCTAGCAGTTTGGGAGGCCAAGGCTGGTGGATCACCTGAGGTCAGGAATTCGAAACCAGCCTGGCCACCATGGTGAAACCCTGTCTCTACTAAAAATACAAAAATTAACCAGGTTTGGTGGTATGCACCTATAATCCCAGCTACTCAGGGGGCGGAGGCAGGAGAATCGCTTGAACCTGGGGGCGGAGGTTGCCATGAGCTGAAATCGTGCCAGTTCACTCCAGCCTGGGCGAAAGAGTGAAACCCCGTCTCAAAAATAAATGAATAAATAAAGAAAATCATATTAATAGAAGTCAAATATTAAAAGAAAATATAAAAGAAAAAAAAAGAATGCTTACCACTCAGTAATAAGATGACAACAACCTACTGTTTTTAAATGGCAACATATTTGAACAGATACATCATAAAATAAGACATACCAATGGTCAAAAGCTCTTGAAGAGACACTCAACATCATTAGTCATCATCGATATGCAAACTAAAGCCACAATGATATATTACCATGCATCCAATAGAATGACTAAAACTAGAAATATATAATAGCTGGAACTCTAACACACTGCTGATAGGAATGTAAATGGTACGACCACATTGGAAAACAATTTGTCAGTTTCTTATAAAGTTCATAGGGAAGACAAATTAACACATATGTCTACATAAAGACTTCTGCACAAGTGTTCATAGCAACTTTATATGTTACCAAAATGGAAACAATATACGTATCCATCAATGAGTGAATGGATAAATAAATAGTGATTCATCTGTACAAGATAATACTATGCAGCATTAAAAAGAAATGAACCGGACCTACGCGGTGGTTCACACCAGTAATCCCAGCAGTTTGGTAGGTTAAGGCAGGCCAATTGCTTGAGCTCAAGAGTTCGTGAGCAGCCTGGGCAACATAGTAAAACCCAGTCTCTACAAAAGATACAAAAAACAAAAATATTAGCCGGGCCTAGTGGGCGAGCCTGTAGTCCCAGCTACTCGGGAGGCTGAGGTGAGAGGATTGCTTGAGTTCAGGAGGTTGAGCCACTGCACTACAGCCTGGGTGACAAAGTGAGACCTTGTCAAAAAAAAAAAAAAAAAAAAAAAAACTATTGATAAAAGCAACTGCATAGACAAATCTCACAAACATTAAGGCTAAGTGAGAGAAGCCAAACTCAAAAAAGCACATACTATATAATTTTTCTTACATGAAACTCTGGAAAATGTAAACTAGCCTATAGTAACAGAAAGTGGAGCAACAGTTACCTGGGGCTGAGGATGGGTGTGATGTTGACTATAAAGGGGAATGAGGGAACTTTTTAAGGTGATGGAAATTTTCTATAGTTTGACTGCAGTAGAGGTTAAATGAGTGCATACATTTGTCAAAACTCATCAAACTACAGCTTTTAATGGTTTTGGTTTATTGTACATAAGCTATATTTCAACAAAGTTAATTTTATAAAAAGCAATAATAGTTATCTTTTTTTTGGGCGGGGGAGGCAGAGTTGCCCAGGCTGGAGTACAATGGCACGATCTCAGCTCACCGCAACCACCGCCTCCCAAGTTCAAGTGATTCTCCTGCCTCAGCCTCCCGAGTAGCTGGGATTACAGGCATGTGCCACCACGTCCGACTAATTTTGTATTTTTAGTAGAGATGGGGTTTCTTCATGTTGGTCAGGCTGGTCTCGAACTCCCAACCTCAGATGATCCACCCGCCTCGGCCTCCCAAAGTGCTGGGATTACAGGCGTGAGCCACCGCACCAGGCCAATAGTTATCTTTTTAAAAAAAAAAAAAAAAAAAATCAGAGAACTGCGAAGCAATAATAGTTACCTTTTTAAAAAGAATCAGATGGCCAGGCGCGGTGGCTCCCGCCTGTAATCCCAGCACTTCGGGAGGCCGAGGCAGGCAGATCACGGGGTCAGGAGTTCCAGACCAGCCTGGCCAACATGGTGAAACCCGGTCTTTACTAAAAATACAAAAAATTAGCTGGGCGTGGCGGCGTGAGCCTGTAATCCCACCTACTCAGGAGGCTGAGGCAGGAGAGTCACTTGAACCCAGGGGGCGGAGGTTGCCATGAGCTGAGATCACGCCATTGCACTCCAGCTTGGGCAACAAGAGTGAAACTCCATCTCAAAAAAACAACAACAACAACAACAAATACAACAAAAAAAGAATCAGAGAACTGCGATGTCATTGAAGAATTGATTACAGTAGCAAAAATGGAAAGCAAATGAAATATTCATTATCAGATGCTTAGTAAAATCAACTATGAAGAATCTATACTAGGCAGAGAGTGGATCACACCTGTAATCCCAGCACTTTGGGAAGCCATGGTGAGAGGATCACTTGAGGTCAAGAGTTCAAGACCAGCCTGGACAACATAGCAAGACCCCGTCTCTACAAAAAATAAATTAGCAGGCATGGTGGCAGGTGCCTGTAGTCCCAGCTACTCAGGAAGCTGAGGCAGGAGAATCACTTGAGCCCAGGAGGTTGAGACTGCAGTGAGCCATGATCATGCCACTGCACTCCAGCCTGGGTGACAGAGTGAGACCCTGTCTCAAAAAAAAAAAAAAAGTGTAACCACTGAGAAGGTTGAAGTATATGTTTGAAATGTATGTTAATAACATATAAAGTGAAAAGGCAGCTTATTCGCAGGATGTATATGATCTCATTTGCATATGACCTACATTATATATACATGTGTGTATTTATGTGCATGAAAATTTTCAAGGGATCTAGTCTATAGAGTGCTTAACTGAAGGTCAACTATGAGGTGAAATGTTTGCAAAGGGATTTTTCACTACCCCAGTTTTCAATGTTGAATTTTTATAATAAGCTAGTTTTATATCCATCATCAGCACAAACAACAGTGATAATTCCATTTGGAGAAAATAAAAGGTGACTGGAGATGGCCTGGCACATTCCAGGCATCCTTATAAATACCAATCATTTTGTCTTCTCCTAGTTAATTGGATACCAATAAGCAAGGATTTACTATGTGTTGGAAAGGAAAACATTGTGCGCCATACTTCTACTAACCAACTGGAAAAAGCATACACTTGAATTGCGGGAGAGGAAATATGATGACCAAACTTGGCAAGGTAAGAGATTTCTCTGCCTGATCATTTTTCCTACCTCTCCAAAAGAATCAGCGGGCGTCTTTTAGTCTGGGCAAGAAACTCTGAGAGCATCCAGCCCTACCTTTACAATGACAGACTCTAGGGTAAAGCTGATAAACATCAGAGCACTGCAGCCCTGCTTTTTCCGCAGATCCTTGGTATCTTCTGGAGGAAATGGGAATTTTGAAAACGCTAAATGCTCAGTGAAAACACCAAAGAGTCCCCTTACATAACAGCCAATGTCAGAGCAATCCTGTGAAACACAGCTCCATGTGGCATTTTTCTAAGGAGAGACTTGCACAACCCTGTCATCTTCATGTGTCTTCTCGGCTCTGCAATTAAATATTCTCTTACTGCCTCCTGTAGTTCCCCTAGTCTAGACATTATAATTATCACGACAATTCTTCCAATGTCCTAATTAACAGAGAATGAAAAACCCTGGAAAAAGAAAGTCAGGACCCCGGAACTTGAAAGTCATATCTGCCAGTGCCAATGGGGAAATTAGCCAAATATAGAAGAGAATGATTCATCGACTTCTTCACTTCCCTATCTCCCCTTGCTTGACCTTCCTATACTCTTCTCAAAAGAACATATCAAAAGTTTGCTTCTACTTTTCTTCCTCCCTATTTAATCTTCCCACACCACATGGCTCTGCAGAGGCCCATCTAGGCCATCGGAATTTAATAGCTAGTCTGTGCTGCACCAAAACATTCCAGCTTGCAGTGTGTTTTTGAAAATGTGTTTTTATGAATAAATTATAAATTTCTGGAGCACACAGATCATTTTTACATGACAGCCTAGATATGAGCAACTTGAGTCTACTCAAACAGGACCTAGGTTTCAGATTTGGGACAGGGATCTTATTAAAGAAGCACCTCTCCAACCTCTTTTCCATCTTTCCCCTTGTGCAATGAAGGACTTGGTAAACTTAATTACAAAGCCACTGTACTCCATCCAGTGCTCCACCCTCATTTAGCTACTTCAGCAGTGAGTCAGGGGGTCCAGGGGTGCTCAGATGCAGCTCTACCCAAGGTCAGGGCCACATTTCATACAAAGGGATTGCCATTTACTGGCAGCTGCAGGATGTTTAGTTGTGAGCCAAAATTCCCCAGCAATTCAGTTCTGTGAGCTGAACTGCCCAGCCCTTCTAGGGAACTCACACCCAGTATCTTATTACTTCTGCCTAGTCACTATCACCTCTCTCTTTTCAACTTTCATTTTCTTACTTCTCGTCTCCTTTTTTCTTTGAAGAAATTTGGAGGGGTTATCAATGAAAAGGGAGGTGTCACTAGAGGCAAGGAGAAGAGCGGTCCTCTATTCCCCCTCATTTTATATATATACACATCAAGAACCCAGAGCCTTGTGAGGCCCTGAGGCCCAGGACTCCCGGCTAGCTGTCCTTGGACATCCCTTAACAGAGGGTAACAAGAGATTCCTGGCCCTGCCGACCCTCCCCACTTGTTCCCTGCCATGTTCCTTTTTTTTTTTTGAGACGGAGTCTCGCTCTGTCGCCCAGGCTGGAGTGCAGTGGCACGATCTCAGCTCACTGCAACCTCCGCCTCCTGGGTTCACGCCATTCTCCTGCCTCAGCCTCTCCGAGTAGCTGGGACTACAGGCGCCCGCCACCACGCCTGGCTAATTTTTTGTATTTTTAGTAGAGACGGGGTTTCACCGTGGTCTCGATCTCCTGATCTCGTGATCCGCCCACCTCGGCCTCCCAAAGTGCTGGGATTACAAGCGTGAGCCACCACGCCCGGCCCATGTTCCTTTTTAAGATGAATGACTAGCCTGAGAACCCAAAGGGGTCAAAATGGCTTAAGGGGTTATCTCTTTTTGATAATAATATCATTCGTATAATATTTAATAGCTTACAAAGCCCTTCCACTTATATATTACCCTGTTGGAGCCTCACTACAACCTTGTGAAGTTGGTTTCATTATTATCTCCTATTTACAGAGGAAGAAATCTGAGCGCTGACTGGTCAAACAAATTAGGCATGTGATCGCATTGGGACTCAGACTAAATGCAGATCCCAGGGACTGTCATCCAACAGTTGCTTTTAGAATAAACTGCCACATCCATAATCCCCAGGATCAGGGAAGTTACCTTAGGCTGCTATCTATGCACAAGGGACCCTAAGTGGACCAGAGGTAGACAATTGGCCTGAGGCAGCCTTTCCATCACTTGGTTAATGACTCATGAAGATGCCTTGGGCAAAGAGCTCTACCCAAAGGGCAGCCTCATGGAACAAAGGCAACTGGACCTGCTCTCTCAGGCATTTGGATTGAGGGATTGGCCACTCTTTTTTTCTTTTTCCTTTTCTTTTTTTTTTTTTTTTTGAGACGAAGTCTCACTCTGTCGCCAGGCTGGAGTGCAGTGGCACATTCTAAGCTCACTGCAACCTCTGCCTCCCGGGTTCAAGCGATTCTCCTGCTTCAGCCTCCTGAGTAGCTGGGACTACAGGTGTGCACCCCCACACCCGGCTAATTTTTGTATTTTTTTTTTTTTAGTAGAGACGAGGTTTCACCATGTTGTTCAGGATGGTCTCGATCTCTTGACCTCACGATCCGCCCACCTCGGCCTCCCAAAGTGCTGAGATTACAGGCCACTGCGCCCAGCCGGGATTGGCCTCTTGATAAAGAAAGGAAAACAGAGCAGACACATCATAGGAAAAAAGCAGAAAGATAACAAGAGGGAGATGATCCTGGCTATGAGAAAGATAAAGGAAACAGCCAGTCCCTAGAGCTCCTTCAATCCCCCAACAGTTTTCTGGTTCCAGTTTGTGTATCTATGATCAACACTCCCTTTCCTGGAGTGCCTCAGTGTTTCTCTCCTCCTTAAAACCAAAGGAGCCTTTCCATTCTCTATCTGGTAGTGATCTTTGCTGACTTATTCCAAAGCAGTGGCCCCTGTCAGGTATCCAACAGGAAGAGATATGGGGCAAGGGAGTCTCTCAGATCTCACTAGGGGAGGTGGCTGATCTTATCTCCAGATTTTCTGCTGCTCTCATTTCCTCTCTGCCCACAAAGAAAGGCTCTGGCCAAACCAGGAAATTCAGCTCATTGTGGTCTCTACAATTCAACTGGTGATGCAGGCAATACACAGGACACTCTACTCAATCCAGGTGGTTAATCTGGCTCTTCAAAGATCAACTTTACAAAAATCAAAATTTTTGAATCAAACAACTTATTCTATGATAAGGTAAACATGTAGTTTTCATTGACAAACTCTGATACTGTGTTCCAAGGGGAAAGATTCTTATGAATAAAAAGGTAGGTTTGTTTCAGTAAGAGAATACTTTTGGCTGGGCCTGGTGTCATACATTTGCAATCCCACCACTTTAGGAGGCTGAGGCAGGAAGATGGCTTGTGCCCAGGAGTTGGAGACTAGCCTGAGGAACACAGAAAGATCCTCCTCTCTACGAAAAATTTAAAAACTAGCCAGGTATGGTGGCACGTGCCTGTAGTCCTAGCTGCTCAGGAGGCTAAGGCAGGAGGATCGTTTGAGCAGGAGGTTGAAACTACACTGAGCCATGACCATGACGCTGTCTGGGTGACAGAGTGAGACCTTGTCTCAAAAAAATAAAAATTAAAAAGGAAAAAAAGAGACACTATTTTTTAAATTATACTGCAGAACAATGTGATGGCCTTACAAAATCAGTTTTCTAAACACCTCTCTGTGACTAAAAGATAAAATAGTTGGAAGAAAGGAGTAATTTGAAGGAATTTTCTATCTCAAGCAAAGACTTTATCCAGGAGGATGTATTTTCCACTCACCTAGAACTTATAAAAGGAAGTATAATCTGACTCACCACCTAGAACTAGCTTTTGTACCTTTGCCTTTTTTTCCCTCTCTTCATTTTTCCCTTTTCCATTTTTCCTTTAGCTGTACTTTTTTTCTTTTTGGAGACAGGGTCTCACTCTTTCATCCAGGCTGGAGTGCAGTGGCGTGATCTCAGCTCACTGCAGCCTCAACCTCCTGGACTCAATAGATCCTCCCACCGCAGCCTGCCCTGGGGTAGCTGGGACTACAGGTGTGCACTACCATGCCTGGCTAATCTTTGTATTCTTTGTAGAGATGGTGTTTCGCTATGTTGCCCAGGCTGGTCTCAAACTCCTGGTGATCAGCCTGCCTCGGCCTTTCAAAGTGCTGGGATTACAAATGTGAGCCACCATGCTTGGCTATCTATACTTTTTAAAAGATAATCTGCATCATTTTTTATTGTGTTCAAACTTTTGGGAGGGGCCATATTCCCAAATACTTTTACCTGTTTTAACAAGAAGCATTAAATATGAGGGCCCCAGGTATCTAAATCGAAGCACTTCAAAAGGCAGCTGGCTCTGCAATCCTGAATATAATAGTCTAAACAAATATGATTCAGCTTGAATTTGTTGTAATGCCAAGAGCTTTCCAACCAGGAATATCCTGACACGAAACAGAATTAAGAAAGTATCTGGATTCTTTCAAAGCTTAGGTATAGTGGTTCAAGCCTCTGGTTTTTTTTTTTTTTTTTTTTTTTTTTTTTTTTTTTTGGTTGTTGTTACCAGAGAGGTAGAACAATGAATGAATCAATTGGGGGCATATTTTGCAAATAAAAACAAAAGGGAAAAACAAACAAAAACACCTAAGATTGACAGACTTAGTAGACTCTCACAACATTTAAGTCAGGAGATAAATATTTTGGCTTTCTGGCTTCTATAGTAGAAGGCAATAAGGAAAAAGGTTTTGGATAAGCCAACCGCCAGTGTCTGCCACAAACAGAATAGTAAGGGAGAGGAAGCAATCTAAAGTCACCCTCTGAGATGGGAAGCTCTCAGGCTTATGCCCTAAAAGGTAAAGTCCCATTCTAGACAAGACAATACTGAAATAGCTCTCTGGTTAGTGTTCAATATTCTAGCTGAATAACGTGTTTATGGTCAGGCAGAGCAAAGATGCCTTCAGAGAAAATGTACAGGGAGGAAAGCACTGTCTAAACAGGAGATGACCTCACTGAAGAAGGCTTCCAACACCTCTGGCTGGCTCACGGCTACCTGATTCTTCAGGTCACAGTATGCACAGTGATTCTTCCAGGAGGCCTACCTGGACTTCTTATGCTAAATTATATGCCTTTGCCAAATGCTCACACATAATCTTGAATTTAAGCCTTGTAACATCTCTCTTTCATTTGTACGCCTTGTTTGATGTCTTCTTTTCCTTTTAGACATGGAAGTTCTATGAGGAAAGAGTCCATATCTGTCATGTTCCCTGATATTTCTCAAACACTTAGCACAATGTTTGGCATATAATAGGTGCTCACTAGGCCGGGCGCAGTGGCTCACGCCTGTAATCCCAGCACTTTGGGAGGCCGAGGTGGGCGGATCACGAGGTCAGGAGATCGAGACCATCCTGGCTAACACAGTGAAACCCTGTCTCTACTAAAAATACAAAAAAAATTAGCCAGGTGAGGTGGCGGGCGCCTGTAGTCCCAGCTATTCGGGAGGCTGAGGCAGGAGAATGGCGTGAACCTGGGAGGCGGAGCTTGCAGTGAGCAGACATCGAGCCACTGCACTCCAGCCTGGGCGACAGAGCCAGACTCCATCTCCAAAAAAATAATAATAATAGGTGCTCACTAAATTTGTTTTGGGTGGAGCTAAGCTGATTTGGCTCTCCTACTAAAATGTTATGCTCCTTCATAAGTTATCACATTCACAAATATTTATTATAATTACATAATTACTTATTTAAAATCTGTTTTTCTTACTAATCCTTTAGCTCTATGAGGGCAGGGCAAAGTCAGTTTGATGTGACTCCAGCATCTCTCATAGTGCCTGGTATATAGATATCATATAGATGTTCAATAAATACTTGTTGAATAAATGATTGCTTTAGACAAGATATATAACCTCCCTGACACTCGGATTCCCAATCTGCAATCAATCATAACCACCATCATAAGTACCATGATGATTAAATGCCATGCATGTTCCCCATGGTGAACCCACAGACTGAAGTTCTGGGGTTTGCCATGGAATGACAAAGCAGAACAGAGAATTCAGAGAACTAATCTGGAATCTGGTCCCAGAAGCTTTAATCTACAAAAGATATGTGACAAAAATAAGGGAACATTTTCGTTTTCTAGGGCTGTCATAAGCAAGTACCACAGACTGGGTAGCTTAAACAACAGAAATCTATTTTCTCACCATTCTGGAGGCAAGAAGCCCTGGATCAAAGTATTAGCAGCGTTCATTTCTTCTGGGGCCTCTCTTCTTGGCTTATAGATGGCCGTCTTCTCTCTGTCTTTACATGGTCTTCCCTCTGTGTGTGTCTGCGTCCTAATCTCTTTTGATAAGGACACAAGTCGTGTTGGATTAGGGCCCACCCCAATGACCTCCTTTAGCCTTAATTGTCACTTTAAAGACTCTATCTTCAAATAATTCCTAAGGTACTGGGGGTTGGGGCTTCAACATATAAATTTGGGGGTGTCATAATGTAGCCCATAACAGGGTGCATTGGAAAATATACTCCCATTCTCTCCTCAATTCAAAAAATGTCTCATACATAATCTGCTGGTGGAGGGTAATAAGTTTTAAAATACCTACAGCCTGCTAAGAGGGTGGTCTATCAGCAACTCACACCTCAGTATGAATTGCTTCATTGAGTGGAATGCTTTCCTATAAGCCATAAGAAACCAGCGGCCCAGATGAGAAAGGAGGTCAAGGAATGAGAAATGAATCATTTTGACTCACGAGTTACTACTGGGAAGGGTAGAGCTGGGTAGGCCTGGGAAGAAAGATAAATAAAATATTTTAGACATCTACTGTGTGTTGTGCAAAGAATTAGTGACATTAGTCTATTGTATTCTTTACATTAACTCAGTGAGACAGATGCGTTATTATCATCCTCGTTTTACAGTAAGAGAAGCTTAGACACAATAATTAAGTCAGAGCAGGGATCGGAATCTGTCTCAAAAAATACACTTACAAAAATAAAATAAAGCCTACCTACTCACATAATTTCAGGAAAAAACCCAACACTATCTAGAGTGACCAACAATCCTGGTTTTCCTTGGACTAAGGGATTTTTCTGGGACAGAGATTTTCAGCACTAAGCCTTAACCATAATAATAATAAAAAAGAACAATAAAAGGAGAGTAATTAAAAATAAATTATCATGTATTAGAAGACTTTGCTTGGGCCAGGTTACATGAGAAGACACATTGAAGTAGTCAGTTGCTTATACTTTTTTTTTTTTTTTTAGACGGAGTCTTGCTCTGTCGCCCAGGCTGGAGTGCAATGGCATGATGTCGGCTCACTGCAACCTCTGCCTCCCGGATTCAAGTGATTCTCCTGCCTCAGCCTCCTGAGTAGCTGGGATTACAGGTGCATGCCACCACACTCGGCTAATTTTTATATTTTCAGTAGAGATGGGGTTTCACCATGTTAGTCAGGCTGGTCTTGAACTCCTGACCTCAGGTGATCCGCCCGCCTCAGCCTCCCAAAGTGCTGGGATTATAGGTGTGAGCCACCGCGCCCAGCCTGCTTACACTTTCTTATAATGAATGTTAGGATACAAGTAAGCATATCTATACAAGAAATAAGAAAATGAAAGAACAGGCCGGGCGCGGTGGCTCACGCTTGTAATCCCAGCACTTTGGGAGGCCGAGGCGGGCGGATCACAAGGTCAGGAGATCGAGACCACGGTGAAGCCGAGTCTCCACCACTGAACTCCAGCCTGGGGGACAGAGCGAGACTCCGTCTCAAAAAAAAAAAAAAAAGAAAATGAAAGAACAAGGATGTGGGCTACACTAGAATAAAATACAGTTTAGAGGAATCTAAATTTATTCATGTGAGAATGGAAAAAGTGTCAATTTAATTGGAGTAGGGATAACATGCAAAACAAATTACAATGTCAAAGTTAAAAACATGAGGACTCTGATATCCACAGTTGAGTTGTGTCTTGTCATAAACATAGGGTCTCTCTACATGTACATATATATGCTACTTCATGGGACAGAGTAGTGTCTCTTTTCTTGAAATCCCTCTGTGCTTTGTGGCATCTAGTTAGGCAACAGTACTTAAAATGACCTTGGGGACCACGCTGTTGGATGGACAACAGGAACTTGACAATAAACTGTGTAAAGAAATAGTGGCCAGTCACGGTGGCTCATGCCTGTAATCACAGCACTTTGGGAGGCCAAGTAGGCGGATCACTTGAGGTCGGGAGTTCGAGACCAGCCTGACCAACATGGAGAAACCCTGTCTCTACTAAAAATACAAAATTAGCCAGGCATGGTGGCACATGCCTGTAATCCCAGCTACTCGGGAGGCGGAGGCAGGAGAATCACTTAAACCTGGGAGGTGGAGGTTGCGATGAGCCGAGATCATGCCATTGCACTCCAGCCTGGGCAACAAGAGCAAAGCTCCATCTCCGAAAAAAAAAAAAAAAAGAAAGAAAAGAAAAGAAATTAGGAGTTACATGGAGGTTATGCGGCACAGCTCTGGGGGCAGCATCCAAATAACACAAAAATAAATAAAAATCCTTCCATCTCATTATTTTCATATTATGGATTTCTTATCAAACTGCTAAATTTGTTCAAATATAGGGAGTAATCATAAGAAATATTTTTAAAACGATCTTTAGTCATAAAATTCAGTGAGATCAATTCTAAGTCTATTGAAAGACGTGTCAAAGCTTCTACGCTACGTATTTGCACCTGACAGCTACAATTGCAGACTGATACACGTGTGGCTTTATAGTGAGTCAAATACCATGAGCAGTATTGCAATAGGTGATATATTTTCTGAAGTGGTGATCATTTCTTGAAAAGTCCCAACAAAACACAGTACAATCTTCCCTTTGTTTAGCTGGTGATTGCATTCCTAAATGGTTCATATTTGTATATAAAATGAAATTAGACCTTAGGCTTGGAAATATAAACAGGTTTTCCACGTACATGAACCTTTATCTGTTGGGACATTAGAAGATCCCATATGATGACAGAAAATTCTTTGTTGTATGGGCTGTCTCACTATGGCAGCGTGTCTCTCCTCCCTGGTCTCAGTTCACTAAATGCTAGTAGAGCCCACTCACGAATGTCCAAATGCCATAGTTTAGACCCATTTCTTTGAGTGCCATCATAGAGGTGAGGGAACTCCAAGTGCTAATAGAATTGAAAGCAGGGCCAGGCACGGATGCGGTGGCTCACACCTGTAATCCCAGCACTTTGGGAGGCTGAAGCAGGAGAATTATTTGGTGCCAGGAGTTCGAGACCAGCCTGGGCAAAAAAGCAAGGCCTCATCTCTACAAAAAGTAAAAAATTAAAATAATTAGCTGGGACCTGTAGTCCTAGCTACTCCGGAAACTGAGGTGGGAGGATAGCTTAAGCCCAGAAATTCAAGGCTGCAGTGAACTGTGAACACATCACTGCACTCCAGCCTGGGCAACAGAGTGAGACCCTGTCTCCCACCCCCAACCAAAAAACAACAAAAAAAAAGAATTTAGACACAGCAAATATTACTGTGGGAAGAGCAACTGTAAAGGGGAAGGAGTTTGGATTCAGGTGGACACAGGCTTGAACTTCACCCAACCTTAGACAATTTTTTTTTTTTAGACAGAGTTTCGCTCTTGTTGCCCAGGCTGGAGTGCAATGGCACCATCTCGGCTCTCCACAACCTCCGCCTCCTGAGTTCAAGCTATTCTCCTGCCTCAGCCTCCCAAATAGCTGGGATTTTACAGGCATGCACCACCACGCCCAGCTGATTTTATATTTTTAGTAGAGATGGGGTTTCTCCATGTTGGTTAGGCTGGTCTCAAACTCCCGACCTCAGGCGATCTGCCCGCCTCGGCCTCCTAAAGCGTTGGGATTACAGGTGTGAGCCACCACGCCCGGCCTCTCTGCCTTAGACAACTTACAAAACCTGCCGCGGCTTCAGTTTCTCAGTTTTTTCTTCTTTCTGTTTCCTCACTTTTAAAATAGATCTATAATACTTCTGTTATGAGTTTGTATAAAGACTAAACAAGATTGCAATGTATATAAAATGCTTAACATTACCTTTCAGGGGCCACATTCCAAGTATTTGTTTCCTTGCCATTAAGTGAGAGAATTGCAGTTATCTCAAAGTAAGGGAATATGATGAGGGTAAGCTTCCCACAGCTCAGTTCTTGGAGAAAATAGAAAAGAAGAGAGACAAGAGGAGCATATAAACGTGACTAATTCAGGAGGAGGTGACACTGAGTTATCAAGTAGGATAAAATTACCTTGGTTCATAATCAGTAATAGGAGGTCTCAGTACAGCATAGTGACTCTGCTTGGGTTTTATACTCAGAAAACCTGGCTTCCTGTCTTAGCTCTGCTGCTTGCCAATGAGCTGGGGCAAGTAACTTCGCTTCTCAGCTTCTTTATAGGTGAAATGAGTTCAATCATACCTGCCTTTCCATTTTATTGTGGAATTGAACTGAGATGTAGGATGGAAGGCACCTGGCTTGTAGCCAGACTCTTAAACACAGTAGCTCTTCCTCATTAGTTCAGAGCTGTGTAGCAGCCAAAGGAAAACTTCCCTTTTGCCCCCTAAAGGTTCACTGAAGATCAACTGATGAAAGGCAGATTAATAGGAGGAAAGGTATATAAATTTATTAAAGTGCATGGAGGAAAACCCCAGATATTATCCCCTCTTTCTCCATGAATTGGGCTCTAGATATTTTTATGCCTTTCTTCTTAGAAGAAAGGGAGATGGGGAAGTATGGGTGATGTAAGGGGGTTAGTAAATGATTTTTAGGGGAATTTAATGGGCTCCAAGAACATATAATGGCCTGAGACAAAGCCTGTTGGGCCCACAAAGCAGACAATGTTTTGTGACAAAAGGCTGTCCAGGTTTGTTGACAGACTTTTTTTTTTTTTTTTTGAGACGGGGTCTTGCTCTGTCGCCCAGGCTGGAGTGCAGTGGCGTGATCTCAGCTCACTGCAACCTCCACCTTGCGGGTTCAAGCAATTCTCTACCACAGCCTCATGCACAGCCAGGATTACAAGCGCCCACCACCATGCCCAGCTAACTTTTTGCATTTTTATTTTAGTAGAGACAGGGTTTCACCATCTTGGCCAGGCTGGTCTTGAACTCCTGACCTCATGTTCCACCCGCCTCGGCCTCCCAAAGTGCTGGGATTACAGGCATGAGCCCCCGTGCCGGGCCAACAGACTCGTCTTTCTTCCTGTGATATGAGTTTAGTTAATTAAAACTCAGGGAAAGGATGAGAGGGATTTTTTCTCCCTTTGCAAGTCTGGACTGTAGGCAGATAAGGGAACTTTAGAGAACAACTTCATCCTGTGCTTTGGGAGAGATGGAGGATTGAGAGATGGGGTGCAGGGAGGTCAGAGAGAACTTGAGGCTGCTTCCTCCATTCAGTATGTCAAAGCACCATATTTTGGGGTAGCTGTTTCTGAGCCCCAACAGCTGCTAATCCAGTATCTGAAGAAACAGGACTGTTGAACATGAACTTCTGTTATTTACCAGTATTTCAGCCAGGCTAGGCTGGGCCACACTGCAGTTAACAGGTAAATTCAAAATTTCAGTGACTTAAATTTGAAGATATAGTTCTTAGTCATTATACTCTCTATCATTGTCTGCTAGAAGCTTTATTCCACATCATTGTCATCCTTACTCCAGACCTGGGGCTGACAGAGCGACCACTATAGGAATATTGCTGGTTGCCATGACAGCAAAATGACAAGATGGTGAAGCATCTCGACTTTTACAGCTTCCACATACATTTCATTGGCCAAGTCACATGGCAGTGCCTCCAACTATGGGGAAAATTACAATGCACCGTATGTCAGGAAGGAAAGAGAACAAGAATGTTTGTGAATGGCCCTAATGACCACTGTAGTTAGGGAGCAAAGATTTCAGAAATATTTAATTATCTCTTTTCCCAGAGAAAGACTTGACGTGAATTAGCTTGTTGAGAATTGGCAGGTTACCAAGGATGTGTTTTTCTTTTCTTGATGAAAATAAATTATTGGCAAATAGTCTTGCTGAGTTGTTGTACTTTTTGCAATGTTTTCTGTTGCCATGGCCCACTGCTGAATTTAACCACCCTAGGTTAATTTCAGTAGCTTTCTTTATTAGAGTTGGGAAGATTGCCTTTTCCTCACCTGTGGGTCTCTTCCTCTCTCCAATGTAATAAAAGTGTACCACTTTTTTTTTGAGATGGAGTCTCACTCTGTCGCCCAGGCTGGAGTGCAGTGGTGCCATCTCGGCTCACTGCAAGTTCTGCCTCCCAGGTTCACGCCATTCTCCTGCCTCAGCCACCCGAGTAGCTGGGACTACAGGCGCCTGCCACCATTATAGTTTTCCTACTCATATTTTAAAGCCCCAAATGTCTGATGGCACCAAAAACGTTCTACCTTTTAATTAATGACCCAGAGAAGTCCATTGCTCCCCCAGATCCACTCTCTACCCTGCTCTCTGTGGGGAGGCTGGCTTATACGAACCACGCCAATAGGCTCCTTGAATTTTGCCACACACTTAAAACTAGGCCTATAAGAAAATTTCTGATGTAATCTATTTATTGGATAGTTCTTTCATGCGCATCAGGCTCCAGTCTAAAATGTGTGCATAGGTTTGGGTTTATTTCAAGACTGTGGGGTGAGTCACTAAGTCTACATGTATAAAGATTCCAGAAGTCCCTTGGGAAATAATTTACTCTAATGGAAGTGACAATTTGGTTCAAAAACAGTATCTCAAGAATTGGAAGGGAAAGGCAATTTTAAAAATAGCTCCATGTCTACCTATCAAATTATCTGATTTCATAGCCCCCATTTGCTCATGTTTGAGTACCCAAGAGATGGGGCTGAAAGTAAAATGGATGCATTAAAATCTACAGTAATTTGACACAGATAACTTTTTCATGTGTTATTTGTAGCTGAACACAGTACTCTAAGAGTGGTCTAACCACAGGAAGAGAATGCAAACACTTTTCTATTTGGAACAGTATAAAGTTAGAATTTTATTTTGGAGGTAGTGCATCGTCTGAACTCTTGATTCACGGTCAATAATCAAAGCTTCAAACAGTGTAGTAACCACATCTTCATCTATACTTTTCATTAAATACCCTCTTGTCAGATTCATCCTATTGTTCTCAGTCCAGGTCCTTTAGATCCTGCTTTATGTCACTTATGTATTGGCAGTGTTTTGGTTAGTGTTCCAACAGGAAACTGACTGGAGTGGCGGGAAACCACAAGGGGTTGTCCAGGGCTAGTAACTTCAGAGAAGCTGACAAGAAGAGTGAGGATCAAGGCAAAGCAGCCTTCTTGTCTCTCATAATGAGGGAGTCATAGGCTGGACTGCAGGGAGGGGATGTCCTCCATCCATTGCGTCTCCTGCTGGAGCTCTCTGTGGCCAGACCCAGCTGTAAGCCACAGGAGCCTATTGGTGTGGCTTGTATAAGCCAGCCTCCCCACAGAGAGCAGGGTAGAGAGTGGATCTAGGGGAGCAATGGACTTCTCTGGGTCATTAATTAAAAGGTAGAACGTCCAAGACCATGAATGGAAATCCTTGGCATACCCACTAGACATTTTTTCATTTCATGTTGATTCATTAATCTGAAACATACTGATCATATGATATATCTTAACCAGGAAAATTACTCTACATTCTTAACATACTGATGTCTCCTTCTTCTAGTGCAAAAAAAAAAAAGAAAACTAGCTTTATTGACGTATTGAGATATAGTTCACCCATTACAGTGTACAAATAACTGTATTTGTATACTCTATCCTGTAATTGTATTAAAATAAAGTTTACCCATTTACAATGTACAAATCAATAGATTTTAGTATATTCACAGTTATGCAACCATCGGAACAATCGATTTTAGAATATTTTCATTACCCTAAGAGACTCCATACTCATTATTATAATATTTTCATTACTCTGCAAAGAAACTCCATACTCATTCTTATTTGCTTCTCATTCCTCTTCAATGCCGCCAGTCCCTGGCAGCCACTAGTCTACTTTCTGTCTCTATATATTTGTCTACTCTGGACATTTCATATAATTACACAAAAGGTGGTCTTTTGTGTTTGGTTTCTATAATATTGTAATACAGTAAGAAACATATATTTGGTCTCTGTCCTTGGTTCCTGGCACTACAGCTCCTGAAACCCTGGGAGTCTCTGGAGAGAAGAGAGTAGCTTTTGTATGCTAATGAGACGACTAGTGGCTGGAATCTCCTGGATAGCCTCACAATTGTAGGGGTGGGTGGGGCTCGTTGCCAAGGAAACCAACCCAACCATGTCATTAGAGGGTGTGAGCTTTCAAAGCCCCCAACCTCTGAGGAAGGGAGAGGTGCTGAAGGTTAAGTTGATCACAAATGGCCAGTGATGTAATCAATCATGCCTACATAATAAGGCCTCCATAAAAGTCCCCAAAAACTGGATTGCTGAACATGTGGAGGTACCTGGGGGGTGGCATGCCCAGAGAAGGTATGGAAGATCTGCGTTCCCTCCCCCATACCTTGCCCTATGTATCTCTTCCATCTTTCTGTCAATCTGTATCTTTCGTAATATCCTTTATAATAAATGGGTAAATGTTTCAGGTGTTTCCCTGAGTTCTGTGAGCCAGTCTAGCATATTAAACCCAAGGAGGAGATTATGGGAACCCTGATTTATAGCTAATTGCAGTCAGAAATTGCAATTGGTATCAGAAGTGGGAGGCAGTCTTGTGGGAATGAGCCCTCAACCTGTGGGATCAGATGCTAAGTCCAGGTAGGTAGTGTCAGGATGGAGTTAAATTGTAGGACACCCAGTTAGTATCTGCAAAGAACTGTGTGGTGTGTGGAGAATCCCCCTACATATCTGGTGTCAGAAGTTCCTGTCGAGTGGTGTGTGAAAGTAGGAAAAACCCTTTGTTTTTTCCTGTCTCTGTCAGCTTCTTTCACTAAGTATAAAGTGTTTGAGGTTCACCCACGTTGCAGCAGATATCAGTGCTTCATTTATTTTTACCGCCAAATGATACTTCACTGTATGGCTATCCCACAATTTGTTGATCTGTTCATCAGTTGATGAACATTTGGGTTGTTTCTTCTTTTTGGCTGTTATGTATAATGCAGCTATGAAATTCATGTACAATGTTTGTGTGAACATATGCTTTCCTTTCTCTTAGGTATATACATAGAAGTAGAATTTCTGGGTCATATGGTAAATTTATTTTAAACCTTTCAGGAACTGCCAGACTGTTTTTGACTGCACCATTTTACATTCCTATCAGCAGACTGTAAAGGTTCCAATTTCTTCTCCACATCCTTACCAACACTTTTTTTTTTTTTTTTTTTTTAGACAGAATCTCACTCTGTCGCCAGGCTGGAGTGCAGTGGTGCGATCTCGGCTCACTGCAACCTCCGCCTCGCAGGTTCAAGCGATTCTCCTGCCTCAGCTTCCTGAGTAGCTGGGATTACAGGCCCGTGCCACCATGCCCAGCTAATTTTTGTATTTTCAGTAGAGATGGGGTTTCACCATGTTGGCCAGGCTGGTCTCAATCTCTTGACCTCGTGATCCGCCCGCCTCGGCCTCCTAAAGTGCTGAGATTACAGGCGTGAGCCACCGTGCCCAGCACCAACACCTTTTATTATTTGTTGTTTTGATCATAGTTATCCTAGTGTCTGTGAAGATTTTGATTTGCATTTCTGTGGTGACTAAAGATGTTGAGCGTCTTTTCATGTGTTTATTGGTCATTTATATATCTTCTTTGGAGAAATGTTTGTTCAGGTCCTTTGCCTACTTTAAAATTGGGTTATGTGTATTTTTTATAATTGAATCATAAGAGTTCTTTTTTTTTTCTTTTCTTTTCTGTTTTTTGTTTTGTTTTTTATTGTTGTTGTTTTGGGACAGGGTCTCTCTCTCTGTTACTCACGCTGGAATGCCACAGCCTTGACCTCCCAGGCTCAATAAATCCTCCCACCTCATCCTCCTGAGTAGCTGGGACTACTGGTGCACATTACCATGCCCGGCTAATTTTTGTAATTTTTATAAAGATGGGGTCTCACCATGTGAATACAATACAATACAATACAATACAATACAATACAATACAATACAATACAATACAATACAAAACAAAATACAATACAATACAATACAATACAATACAATACAATACAAAACAAAACAAAAAATACAATACAATACAATACAATACAATACAATACAATACAATACAATACAATACAATTCAATTACAGGATAGAGTATACAAATACAGGCTGTTCTCAAAGTCCTGGGCTCAAGCAATTCCCCCCTGCTCAGCCTCCCAAAGTGCTGGGATTACCGATGTGAGCCACTGTGCTGGGCCAGAGTTCTTCATATGTTTTAGATACAAGCCTCTTGTTAGATATAATGATTTGCACAATTTTTCTCTCATTTTGTGGGTTGTCTTTCCACTTTCTTAATGATATCCTTTGAAGCACAAAATTTTTAATTTTGAAGATATCCAATTTAGCTATTTTTTTTTCTTATTTGCTTGTGATTTTGGAATTTTATTCCAGTGTTGTTTTGAAAGCTATTTTTTTTCCCCAGCTTCCCGTTGGAGGTTAGAAAAATTGTCTGATTTCTTTTTCCTGCAAAATGACTTAGAATAGTATAAGCTAATATTTACCAACCACTTACTATGTCCCAGGCTCTTGTTAGAGTTCAGACAGCTTGGGTAATCAGTCTGGGATCTCAAGGCTAAGGATGAATTCAGCTAATCTCACTCTGGAGCCCATATACTCTTCAACCGCTTCACTGTGCCACTGATCAGGTCTTCCTCATCTTGACATTTGTTTCATTTTTGCAGGAGGAAAATGGTGTATTTGCTGTTGGTGTTGGACAAGTTATTCTGCCTACTCTTTGTTCTCTTCCCTTTTCTGAGGTAAGTCCCCTGCCCCACCCTTTCTAGAATTGCCAGAATCTACAAACTGTCCAAAACACACATGTACTCATCCAAAAAGGCAAAACAACACCCTCATTCATGAGACATAATTCTCAAAGCCCTGGTGTCACAGCTGCAGTCTCTCCCTGACCCTTGCCTCACCCTAACTGTGCTGAGTCTTTTCTTTGGTTGTGACAGCCTAGGGTGTGACATCCAGGGACAGCTTTGACACCCTCGGATGTAAGTGCTGTGCTGTGGCTTGCCTTGGAACCCACAAGAAGGGCCCAGGTTCAAAATCCTTTAACTGTCAGTTGAATCAAAGATGGTCATGTGGAGCAGCAGACAACAAAAGCAAGTCAGACTGCCTTCTCAGATGTTTCCTTTCACTTTGGCAATATCGATGTCTAAACTTCAAGTTTATTATTATTATTTTAAATAAGTGAGGTCAGAATTACTCAGCAGGAGCCCAAGAACTTCTTACCCCACTCTACACCCCCCTATTCTGCAGAATCCAATTACCCATGAAATCCATTTGCATCTACTTCAGAAATCTCTCTCAGCCTCCCTCTCCCATTGAATCTTTCCTGCCACTGCATCAGTTCGGATCTCTGTCATCTCCTAGGTGGACTAATTCATCTCATTTCTGTCTTTTTCTTTTTTTTTCTTTAGACAGGTCTCACTCTGTCACCCAGGCTGGAGTGCAGTGGCCTGATCATGCTGATTGCAGCCTCAACCTCCTGGGCCCAAGGAATCCTCCTGCCTCAGTCTCCTGAGTAGCTGGGACTACAGATGCATGCCACCATAGCTGGCTGAATTTTTTGTAGAGACAGGGTCTCACTATGTTGCTGAGGTGGTCTCAAACTCCTGGGCTCAAGTAATCCTCCTGCCTCAGCTTACCAAATAGCTGGGGCTACAGGTGCATACTGTTGTGCCTGGCTTATTTTTTTTTTTTAGTTTTTGTAGAGACAGGGTCTCACTATGTTGACCAGTCTTTGTTTCTCAGTCTTTTCTTCAATCCAATTGAATTAAATTGAATTATCTCTTCATGGTTGTCTTCCTCAGTAGATTATGAGATCTTTAAGGTCAGAGACCAAAAACAATTAATTTGCCTAGAACCTGACATACAGTCTGCCACCTACCAGCCTGACCAACACAGTGAAACCCCATCTCTACCAAAAATACAAAAATTAGCCGGGCGTGGTGGCACCTGCCTGTAATCCCAGCTACTCAGGAGGCTGAGGCAGGAGAATCGCTTGAACCCGGGAGGCAGAGTTGGCAGTGAGCAGAGATCTTGCCACTGCACTACAGCCTGGGCGACAGAGTGAGACTCCATCTGAAGAAAAAAAAAAAAGAAAAGAGTCTGCCACCTAAAGGCATTTAATTAGCATTTGTGAAAGAAATAGTAGTCCGGTTGGTAATTTCCCCACTGCTTGCAAGACCTCACAAAAGTTCTTGTAATAAAAACAATTAAATCTCATGTGACCCAGGTGTCTTAGGAATGCCTTCCTATTCTGCTATGTGGACGAGTTTTGCTAGTTTTCAAGGTTTAATCAAGGCAAAGGAGATAGCTTGTCTCCTATGATTAGCGAGTCATCTGCTAGCCTGTGGAGGGACAAACAGGTATGATACTCCTCCGTCACTCATCACAATGGTCATGGCAGACACTTCTATAACAAAAGACAAGTTAGCAAGAGAAAAGCATGACAAATTTATTTAACAAAGTTTTAAATGACATGGGAGACTTCAGAAATGAATACCCAAAGACCCAGGGAAAGCTGGGTATTCTTATGCTTAGGTTTGCCGACAAATGGACCGTCACATAGAAATGAGATTGGACAACAAGGGTATGCTGCAATAATGGTAATCAACTGAGGGGAATGCAGCAAGGCCTGTCTGTTCTGCTTCTTCTTGGACCCCTATGTAGCATTTCTTTCTCTGGGTATAGCACAAGACACTTGTCACATGAAGGTCTTCAGGGAAGAGAGGAGAATGTCGGAGAGTGACATTTCTAGGTTTTATGGCTCGCTTCAGGGGAGAGGAGTTAGAATTTCTATGACCCATCTTTTTTTTTTTTTTTTGAGATGGAGTCTCGCTCTGTCGCCCAGGCTGGAGTGCAGTGGCGCGATCTCGGCTCACTGCAGGCTCCGCCCCCCGGGGTTCACGCCATTCTCCTGCCTCAGCCTCCTGCGTAGCTGGGACTACAGGCGCCCGCCACCTCGCCCGGCTAATTTTTTGTATTTTTAGTAGAGACGGGGTTTCACCATGTTAGCCAGGATGGTCTCAATCTCCTGACCTCGTGATCCGCCTGCCTCGGCCTCCCAAAGTGCTGGGATTACAGGCGTGAGCCACCGCGCCCTGCCCTATGACCCATCTTGAGGAAGACCTATTCTAGTTTTACGAGTTGCTTCAGGGGAGAAAGAGAGTCTAGAGATAGGAGGGTGGAGAAGGTCGGAAATATGTTGCTTCTGAGGCCCTTGCAATCTGCTTCAGTTCAAAGTACTCAGCATGCCAAAGCACCATACTTTAGGGCATTGTGTTTTGAGCCCCAACACCAGTAAACTCCCCCTTATCTTAGTTATGGGGGTAGGGGGTCTGGCCTGTATCCCTCTCGGACCCATCTCTGCCAGGGACCACCAAGTGATCAGGATATTTGTTTCTCAAACACATACGCATCCATTTCCCTAAGCTCAAACACCCTCTGGACACTAATCTTTTCCAAAAAAATGTAGATAAGCATTGCAAAATCATTCAGAAGAGGAGGACAGTTATAACCCTCTCTGAGTAACCTGCTCCCTAGTACCACATGAGGAAAGGAGGTGAGCAGACAGGACAAGGACTCACAATTTAGACCTTTGCAAGATATCCCAAATGGCTGTTACCTTGCTCTCTGTCTCCTCAGGTTTCTGCTGCCCTCCTCTTCGATCTTCCCTCTGAGATTCCTTTTCTAATGATCCCATCCCTTTGCCCCAGAAATCTGTCCCATTCTCAAAAAGAGAAAGTGGTCCCAGTTGCTGCTGTCTCTTCTTATTAAGTGCAAAGATTAATGCCTTGGGCTTCTGCTGAGTGTTAAAGGCATATTCCCTTGGCTTATCCTTCTGCTGGCTCTAAAGTGGGAGGAATGTGGCTACCTCTGTAGTGGAACTTCTTGAAATGCTTTTCCCCCTTGGGCAGTGAGGGCTGATGGCTGGGGCCAATTTCCTCTTGAAATACCTAAGGACAAATATTTCCCCATAATCAGTATTGCTCATCTTTCAAAGACAGCGTGGGTCAGTAGCACAGGAGCAAAGTATTTTTCAGGCTTTTTAAATTTTTGGAGCCAAAATATCACTATGTTGCCCAGATTGGCCTCCAACTCCTGGGCTCAAGTGATTCTCCTGCCTCAGCCTCCTGAGTAGCTGAGATGACAGGCACGTACTCTAGCCCCATGCCTGGGTTTTTTTTTTTCCAGCATATTAATATGTTCTTCACTTCACCCTATTATATTATTGTGGTAAAGGAGTTTTTGTTGTATCCTTAACCCTTTCAGTTCAAAAGTCTGTCAGCTGAGAATGTTCGTTTACTTCCTACCATAGAGTTTTTTTATCCTAAAAGCTCTCCCTAGATGGAGTGGGGGTGGGGAGGATCTCCCTTATCCTGCCAAGCAAACTAAATAGCAACTTGAAGGTTTACATATAACTGGAGTGGGGTGGCTCACATGCCTGTAAACCCAGCACTTTGGGAGGCTGAGATGAGAGGATTGCTTGAAGCCAGGAGTTCGAAACCAGCCTATGCAATATAGTGAGACCCTGTTTTTTCCAAAAAAGACAGAAAGAAAGAAATTAGCTAGGTGTGGTGGCACACACCTGTAGTCCCAGCTCCTCAGGAGGCTGAGGCAGGTGGATCGCCTGAGTCCAGGAGTTCAAGGTTACAGTGAGCTATGATCATGCCACTGTACTCCAGCTTGGGTGACAGAACAAGATCCTGTCTTTCTCTAAAATAAAAATAAAATAAAGTAAAATAAAAACAATAAATAATTTAAAAAAATTTTTAAAGAAGTTTGCATACAGAATTATCAAGATAATTATAAAGGCTATGTTTATGGATTTGTAATTGCCTAACAGGTTCTTACCCACTGCACAGGTAAATGCAATTCACTGAGGCAGTATTATTGCAGTAAAGAGTTTAATTAACACAAAGCCAGCCAAGCAGAACTGAAGTTATTACTCAAATCAGTCTCCCCAGCAACTCAGAGGCCAGGGTTTTTATGGATAATTTGGTGGGTAGGGAGCAAGGGAAGGGGTGCTGCTCATAGGTTAGGAATGAAATCACAGGGGTGTGGAAAACAATTCTGTGCACTGAGTCAGCCTCCAGGTGGGGCCACAGGACTGGCTGAATCCTGAGCCTCAGGTCTGGATGAGGTCAATCAGTTGCCAGAATGCAAAAATCTGAAAAGTATCTCAAAAGACCAATTTTAGGTTCTACATTAGTGATGTTATCTACAAGAGCAACTGGGGAAGTCACAAATCTTGTGAACTCTGACCACAGGACTCCTGAGCAGTAAGGATTATATAAAATACGCCTGTAGTTTAGCAGAATTCAGGCCCCTCCCATAATCTTAATCTCGTGGTCTCTCAGTCTTACAAAGGTGGTTTCAGTCTGTTAACAAAGAGGAGATTACTTTTAGAAAAGGACTATTATCATCTTGCTTTAAAGTTAAACTATCGGCTGGGAGTGGTGGCTCATGCCTGTAATCTCAAGCACTTTGGGAGGCCGAGATGGGAGTATGGCTTGAGACCAGCCTGGTCAACATAGCAAGACCTCATCCCCATTTAATTCAAAAAAAAAAAAAAAAAAAAAAGGTAAACTATGACTAAATTCCTCCCATGGTTAGCTTGGTCTATGCCCAGCAATGAGGAAAGACAGCCAGGCTGTGAGGCTAGAAGCAAGATGGAGCCAGCCATGCTAGACTTGTCTCGCTGTCATAATCTCCGCAAAGGTGGTTTCAGATTCAGGGCCTTGCTCTACAAAGTGTCCTTAAAACACTGACGTCTTCAATTTCAGAGGAAATAGTGAGATTTCTAAACAACATGTGATTTTTTGCCTAGGAGCTAAAAGCTTTCAACTCCTCTTCTTCCATCTCACTATCTGCAAGATGAAAGGAACCAATCTACAATTTCTAGCAGATTCTTGGAATTTGTAATTCAACTAATGCCTACTAAATATCTGCCATGTGCAGTACCCGGTGGTGAAAATGCAATTTTGTATCATTTAGGCAAAATTCTCATGGTTTCTACAACCTTGCTTTGAGCAATAACATACTAGGACAAAGGTTAACACAAATAATATTATTTCTTTTGCCATGTCAACCTATGGGCAAAGGAAGAAAACATTTCTCCAAAATGACTTACCCGAAAGACCCTAAGACTTACTGGAGATTCTCAAGGAATAAGTCATTGTGGTTCAGAAGTTAATGGAAAAGCATTCCAAATTTCTTCTGTTCTTTCCTTTGATAGTGACTTCACTTAACCTTGATAGTGACAATAGACTTCTTCAAGATAAAACAACTTTGAAAGGAAAAAGGAATTTGAAGAGTAATTCAATCTTAACCATCCTTTCAACTGGAAATTTGAGCTTATAAACAGTGCCAGAAAAATGTGTTAGAGGCATAGCTGAAAAAAAAATGTAACTTTTTCTTAAACTCCTGCAAATGACAGAATTATTCATAGGAATCAAAAAGGGAACAATCTCTGAGGGAGAAACACTGCTATTTTACTAGTGGGTCTTCAGAAATACCCTAACTTTCCACTCATCCCTGTTCTAAGAAATCATCTACCTCCACTGGAAAATTCCAGGCATAGGCAAAATAGTCTATTTAACTTGCATTATAATGTAAAACAGCATTTGCCAGAGTAGCTACATTGCTTATCCAGATATTCTTTTTTTTACCTAACACATTATTACCAAAAATATTCTAAAGTCTTAGATGCATTTGCCCTTCTCTCTTCATTTTAACATCAGATTCTAAATGGAATTTGCATCAGCATACATACAAATGAATGTTTTAGAAGTTAAGTTATTCTACATAATTTTCCATTTGTCTGAAATACAAGTTGTTATTTTTGTTGTTGCTGTTTTACCTCTCGGGAAATGGTGCCACCTGGTATGTGTTGATCAAAACATAAATCTAGTTGACATTCTTGATTTCTCTTTCTCACTTTCACTTGAACCTCCCGGGTTCAAGCGATTCTCCTGCCTCAGCCTCCCAAGTAGCTGGGACTACAGGCGCCTGCCATCAGGCCCAGCTAATTTTTTTTTGTATTTTTAGTAGAGATGGGGGTTTCACCATATTGGCCAGGCTGGTCTCAAACTCCCAACCTTGTGATCCGCCCGCCTCAGCCTCCCAAAGTGCTGGGATTACAAGCGTGAGCCACCCTGCCTGGCCATATTTGCATTTTAAAAGAACATTGTATAATATACAGATAAGTGGTAAAATGTATGCTAATAATTTAAAATTTTTTCTTTACTTAGAATGCTATTTGATAACCAATTAAAAACACTGTGACAAGAGAAAGAATGAGGGAGAAAGGATAAAACTTTTTATTTTAGAAAATGACTTATTTGGCTTGGTGCAGTAACACACACCTATAATCCCAGAGCTTTGGGAGGCAGAGGCAGAAGGATCGCTTGAGGCCAGGAGTTTGAGACCAGTCTGAGCAACATAGCAAGGCCCTGTCTCTACAAAAAAAAAAATTAGCCCCTGGACATGCTGTTGCCTGCCCATATATAGTTCTAGCTATTGGGGAAGCTGAGGTGGGAGGATCCCTTGAGGGTAGGAGGCAGCAATGAGCTATGATTGCACACTGCACTCCAGCCTGGGCAACACAGCAAGACCTTGTCTCTTAAAAAAGAATTTTTTTTTAAAGAAAGAAACTGACTTCTCTAACCTCTAACTTGCTTCTAGCTATAGTCTGCAAGCTGTCCCAAGAGGCTTTCTTTTTTTTTTTTTTTTTTTGAGACGGAGTCTCGCTCTGTCGCCCAGGCTGGAGTGCAGTGGCGCGACCTCGGCTCACTGCATGCTCCACCTCCCGGGTTCACGCCATTCTCCTGCCTCAGCCTCCCGAGTAGCTGGGACTACAGGGGCCTGCCACCGCGCCCGGCTAATTTTTTGTATTTTTAGTAGAGACGGGGTTTCACCATGTTAGCCAGGATGGTCTCGATCTCCTGACCTCATGATCTGCCCGTCTCGGCCTCCCAAAGTGCTGGGATTACAGGCGTGAGCCACCGCGCCCAAGGGGCTTTCTTTAAAGGGACCAAAGCTTCTAACCACCTCCAAAATTATCAAAGTACATTTGAAATGTACTGTGTTGAGTATTTTCTCCAGTCTGGTATCACTTTTCTTTAATATTAAGATTGACTTGTTAACCAAACCTTCTCAAGGTGGAATAGCAGCACAAAGTTTGAGAGGAGATTGTTCTCTGCTTGCTCCAGTTTGAGATCAAGGTTTATCCAGACCAGAATGACTTGGTAACCACAGGTTAGATACGGAAATTTAAAGTTTAACTTTATGCAAACAGTGCAACACAATCCAGGGACAAAGTCCATAAAGAAAGGTCCTGACACTTTGCCTTTTTGTGTCTTGATGACTCTGGATCATTGAGACCTTTGGGTTTTGGCCTCCATGAAGAGATACTAGAAAAATAAAAAATGCTTTCTTTTCCTCTTGGCCCCATGGCACAAAGTTAGTCAGCCAACAAAAACGATTAACAGAGCTTCCTAAGCACAAAGCCCTGAGGAGGGAAATAGAACGGAATGAGAAGGCATTTCACCTGGGGCTGCATGATGGCTGGTAGAAATCCTGGGATGTGAAGTCACAAGCTCACTTCGTATCAGCTGTGTGACCTTAAGAAAATTATTCCCCTGTCTAGGCTTCAGTTTTTTCATTTATAAAGTGGGATCAACGATATTTGTCTTGCCTGCCTAGTAAGATTGTTGTAAAAATTAAGACAAGATCTTTTATGGGGAAGTGCTTTTTAACAGTAAAAACATGCAGAAAGGTATACGATCTAAAATGATGCATTCTGGAAAGCATTTTCAAATTAATGCATTCAGTTATTTAACAGATATTTATTAAGCACCTACAACAGGCCAGGTTCTATTCTAGGTGTTGGAGATAAGTCTGGGAACAAAAATAAATAAATATCTCTCTTCGTATAGAGTTTGTAGTTAGCCAAGGAAAAAAATTATGAGAAAAAAGTAAGAGTGAGGTTGCAATTTTAAATAGGATGGTGTGGCAGATTGTCACAATAGTGCTCCCTCATAAATCATGCCTTCTTATGTCCGCACACCCTCAAAATGGACTCTGTTGTTCCTAACTTGCCAGTCAGGAGCCAAGGCCCTGAGAGATCTTGAAGCTTCCACTTTTTTTTTTTTAAGGTACAGGGTCAGCTGGGCACAGTGGCTTATGCCTGTAATCCCAGCACTTTGGGAGGCCAAGGAGGGTGGATCACTTGAGGTCAGGAGTTCAAGACCAGCCTGGCCAATATGGTGAAACCCCACCTCTACTAAAAAATACAAAAATTAGCCAGGTGTGGTGGTGCATGCCTGTAGTCCCAGCTACGCGGGAGCCTGAGGCAGGAGAATCGCTTGAACTCAGGAGACAGAGGTTGCAGTGACCCGAGATCACGCCACTGCACTGCAGCCTGGGTGAAAGAACAAGACTCCATCTCTAAAAAAAAAAAAAAAAAAAAAGATATAGGGTCTCTCTCTGTTGCCCAGGCTGGAGTGCAATGGCATGATAAAAACTCACTGCAGCCTCAAACTCCTGGGCTCAAGAAATCCTCCTGCCTCAGCCTCTCAAGTGGCTAGGACACAGGCATGCACCACCATGATTGGCTAATTTTTATTTTTTGTAGAGACCGGGTCTGGCTATGTTGGCCAGTCTGGTCATAAACTGAAGCTTCCACTTTTGAAAATTGTTGCTGTTGTGTAAGGAATCCCAGACTAGACTACAGAAGAATGGAATACCCATGAAAAGAAAAGCCCTGCCAACATCAGCACCAAGACTCCAGCCATGCAAGTGAGGTAATCTTATACCCTTGGGTCCCAATCCAGCTGTCAGATGACTGCAGCCTCTCTAGATGACCCCAGGAACCCAGCTGGCCCACAGAATTGTTAGAAATAATAAATCCGTGTTTTTAAGAGAAGGCCAGAGAAAGCGTCTTTGGGAAGGTGATACTTAAGCAACAACTTGAAGAAGGAAGCTGTTGTGGATTAAATGTGTTCTCCCCAAATTTTTATTTTGAAGCCCTAATACCCTATGTGGCTATATCTGGAGGTGGGACCTATAAGGAAATAATAAAGATTAAATGAGGTCATAAGGATGGGGTCTTATCTGATCGGGTTAGTGTTCTTACGAGAAGAGACACCGCAGAGCTCTCCCAAGTCTGTGGTCTTCCCAATGCACTCATGGAAAAAAGGCCATGTTGGGGGTATAGCAAGTAGGCAGCTGATTGCAAGCCAGGAAGGGAGACTTCACCAGAAACCAAATTGATCAGAACCTCGATCTTGGACTTCCAGCCTCTAAAACTGTAAGAAAATAAATTTCTGTTGTTTAAGCCATCCAGTCTATGGTATTTGGTAATGGCAGCCAGGGCCTACTAATACAGAAACTGTGCTGAAGTTTACCTGAAGTTGCAAAGGCCAGCTAGAAGGCTGTGATACTGGAGCACAGTAAATAACAACAGAATTGGAGGACATGGGGTCAGAGAAGTAAGGGGGGTGGTGCAGATCGACAGGCCATCTGCCTTTTACTCTTTGAGTTAAAAGAAAAGTCAATGAGGAGTTTTGAGGGGTGGAGTGACATATTTTCAAAGGACATGCATTTCTGCAATATTTTACTTTTGTTTAACAATGAACATGTGTTACTTTTGTAATCAGGAGAAATCAGGACACTTAGAAGGCTACATAAGAATAGAACCTTTAGGCTGGGCGCGGTGGCTCATGCCTGTAATCCCAACACTGGGAGGCCGAGGCGGGCGGATCACGAGGTCAGGAGATTGAGACCATCCTGGCTAACACAGTGAAACCCCGTCTCTACTAAAAAATACAAAAAAATTAGCTGGGCATGGTGGCGGGCGCCTGTAATCCCAGCTACTGAGGAGGCTGAGGCAGGAGAATGGCGTGAACCTGGGAGGCGGAGCTTGCAGTGAGCCGAGATTGCACCACTGCACTCCAGGCTGGGCCACAGATCAAGCCTCCAACTCAAAAAAAAAAAAAAAAATGGGACCTTTAACTTGTGGGATACAAAGGAAAAGGAGAAGAGGGAGAAAAAAATAAAAGGGTGGGAAGAAGAGACTGTAGCTGACTAGAAGTACAAGTCCCCGAAGGCCACCATCCTTGAATTAGTTGAGAACCTAGATACTTGTGTACTCCCACTTTTTTTTTTTTTTTTTTTGAGACAGGGTCTCCTTCTGTCACCCGGGCTAGAGAGCAGTGGTGCAATCTCAGCTCACTGCAACCTCCTCTCCTGGGCTCATGCAAGTCTCCTGCCTTGGCCTCCCAAGTAGCTGGGATTACAGGTGCGCGCCACCACGCCTGGCTAATTTTTATATTTTTAGTAGAGATGAGGTTTCACCATGTTAGCCAGGCTAACTCCCACTCTTAATTGCACCTCTGCAGAATGGCACCTGACAACAGATGGGGGAAGGGAGTAAGGGGTAGGGGCAAGAACAGAAAACAAAGCATGGATTGAATCATTTCTTGGTAGGGATCAAATACATCTGATTTACCCCAGAACCTAGCATGTTGCCTGGCTTATATGAAGTAAGAGCTCGATTAATATTTCTTGAAGAAATGGCTGGCTTGACCATTCCCCTTATTCTGCTTTCCCAGTCTCCCCATTTCCAGCCCCCCACCTCTTTTTTTTTTTTTTTTTGATACAACTGAATTCTTTTTTTGTTTTTTTTTTTTAGGCGGAGTCTCGTTCTGTCGCCCAGGCTGGAGTGCAGTGGCGCAATCTCGGCTCACTGCAAGCTCCGCCTCCCGGGTTCACGCCATTCTCCTGCCTCAGCCTCTCCGAGTAGCTGGGACTACAGGCGCCCGCCACCACGCCCAGCTAATTTTTTGTATTTTTAGTAGAGACGGGGTTTCACCGTGGTCTCGATCTCCTGACCTCGTGATCCGCCCGCCTCAGCCTCCCAAAGTGCTGGGATTACAAGCGTGAGCCACCACGCCCGGCCTTGATACAACTGAATTCTAAAGGGCTTTTTTTTAAAAACAGTTAGTGGAGTGGAGGGTTGATATTTAATATAATAAAACAGCAAAAGTCTGCTCTATTTAAGTCCTGCAGGCCTCATGGTCTGTTTCTAGGTTTAAAAATGCAACAGATTGAACTAAATCTTGAAGTAAAGTTGAGATCTCACAGTTTCCCAGATAATCCTTTATATCTCATCATCGTTTATAGCTAACTGTGGATTGTAACTGGCAGTGTTAACATTGCAATGGGAAGGTTATATGAGTTGTGTTATCTTGTAAAAGCTAACTTTATATGTGTTTACTCATTTAATCTACACAGCTATGCTACAAGGAAAATACCATCATTAACCCCATTTCACAGATGAGGAAGCAGAAGCTAAGGCTCATGTTAGGTAACATGCCTTTGAGGAGGCAGTTCCAGCAGCCACTATATTCTGCAGCTTCTCAGTTCCAAAGAGCAGGTGATTAAGCACTTTCTTTCATCCTCCCTTAGTAGGCAAAGAGATGGAGGAATGGTTAAAGATGCTCAATGCAAGCCTGGATAGATTGTTTCTTTTCTTTTTTTTTTTTTTTTAAATTTACTTACCCCTGTATATCTCTGACCCCAAGTCCTTTAATTCTGTCCTCATTTACTGTGCTTCAGTATCACAGCAATCCAGCTTGCCTTTGCAACTTCAGATAAACTTCAGTATGTCTTCTGTATTAGTAGGCCCAGGCTGCCATCACAAAATGCCATAGACTTACTTATAGTGTCTCTCTTTGTTGCCCAGGCTAGAACGCAGTGGTGCAATCTTGGCTCATTGCAGCCTCAACCTCCTGGGCTCAAGTAACCCTCCAACCTCAGCCTCCTGAGTAGCTGGGACAACAGGCACACACCACTGCGCTCAGCTAGTGTTTCTTAAATTATTTTTTGTAGAGATGGGGGTCTCACCATGTTGCCCAGATTGGTTTCAAACTCCTGGACTCAAATGACTCATCTGCCTCGGCCTCCCAAAGCATTAGGATTACAGGCATGAGTCACTACACCTGGCTGGATAGTACTTTTAAAATGAGCATTCTGTCTAAAGTGCTCATTCTAAAAGTGCTGCAAGTATGCTTTGCTGTAACCAATGGTTTCATTTCCTAAACATTGTATATAACCATTTTTTTTCTATGTTCTAGAGGAGCTAACCCTGATAAATAGAAGAAAAGATTATTTTCGTTTTGCAAATCATACCCTTAGTCATCTGTTCTGTAAACTTGGGCTTTTATGGATCATACATTTTAAAACTATGAACATAAATATATTTCAAATGAATTCTTTGAAGAAAGCAAATGAACAACTATTAATATCTGTGGTCACAGAGATGAATTTTCATCTTTTTTAATAGACTAAAAAGTAGAACACTTTTAGTCCCAATGACCAGTCTAAGTTTCAAGTTAACCAAAAAGAGGTACAAAATATTGGTCAGCCCAGAAACAAATTCATTATTCCCTGCCTAACGAAAACAGTCAACATTCCTTATTGAGGACTGCCGTGGTTTGAATGTGTCCCCCAAAGTTTATGTATTGGAAACTTAATCCCTAATGCAACATTGTTGAGAGGTGGAAACTTTAAGATGTGATTGGGTCATGGGAGCTCTGCCCTCATGAACAGATGAATGCTGTTGTTGAAGGAGTGGGTTCCTGACAAAAGGATGAGGTTAGCCCTCTTTCTCTTGCCCTGGCTCTCCTGCTCTCTTGCACTTCTGTCTCCTGCCATAGGATGATGCAGCATGAAGGCCCTCGCTGCAGGCACTTTGATATTGGACTTCCCAGCCTCCAGAACTGTGAAAAATAAATTTCTTCATAAATTACCCAGTCTTCGGTGTTCTGTTATAGCAACACCAAGAAGGCTAAGACAAAGACTCAATAAATTACCCCAAGTCAGAGTTCCTTGCAGCTATTCTTTGAAAATCTGTCTTCAGGTCTTTCGCCAGTAGGTCACTGGGTCTGACCCAAGTTCAGAGAACTTACTTACAAAGAATCATAAGCAACCCAAGAGGGTTCTTGGTATTACAATGTCTGAATCCCCTGATTTGCTAAGCAAAATACACAAAGTAATACATGTATGAAAAGATGTCTGTGACATGATATAAACACATAAGGTGCCAACCAGAATTTACTCTAGAGGGGACTTTCCCTCTCAGACTTCCAGTCAACTCACACTTGTGCAGCAAAGTGCATGCTGTCCCCTAAATATGCAGGCAGAATTGTGTTTCTACCTATTTGGCATCTATAGTCCTCTACAGTCACTTCTAGAGAGACTAGACCAAATTTCTACCAACTTCACTGGGCAAAAATCAATCGTTTTATCTCAATGACTCTTGTTACCTTCAGACCTGAAACTGATTCAGAGACCCTGGGGCCCACAAACCTAATCAGTGTAACGTGTTCACTGAGTACACATGCAGACATGAGAATCACCACTTTCTCCTTTTTTCTCTTGGTAAAATGTTCACAAATGTGCAGGTAACACCTGCTGCTACTCCAGCCATTCAGGCCTTAAATCTGCAGCTCTACATTTTGTATCCAGGTCTTGAGATTTGGGAAATAGAAAATTTTGATCTAAAAATGCAAGTCCTTTTGGTTATCAAACTCAGACATTGAAATGAAAGTGCAGTTATGTCACTCTCCGCCTTTAAATTATGTATTCATCTCTTGAAACTGTTCACTATTGCCACAAGTAGATATATATTAAACTAATAATACCGCATTGGACACTATATCTCATACCCTAAACCATAATGATATCTGTCTAATCAATAACTAATGTTACTTCTTTAAATAAAAGTTTCTGACAACTCTATCAGCCCACTCTCTGTCCCTTTGTTTTTGTCTTTACAACTCCTCTTGCAACTGCTGCTAATCAAAGTGTAGATTCTAGGCAACTTGAGTGTTTGCTCCCAGGTTATAATCCTTAAATTTCACCCAAATAAACTGTCTACTTACAAAAAAAAAAAAAAAAAAAAAGAAAAGAAAAGATGTCTGTGAGACATTAAATCACCAGTGGCTTGTCTTTGCTGTCTTTTGAGAGACAGGCAAAATTAGTTCTTACTTGGGCACTGTCCATTTCCTTATCTCTTGTATAATTTTCCATTTGAATAGCTTTATTTTCCAGGCTTAAACGATGGATACATCTCTCAAATATTATAGAAATATTATCAATGAAAACCACTTAAATGTATTAAACATTTAATGCCAGGCATTGTCCTAAGCAATTCATGTGTTAACTCATTTAATCTACACAGCTATGCTACAAGGTAAATATTATCATTAACCCCTTTTCACAGATGAGAAAGCAAAAACACACCCCTGTTAAGTAACTTGTCTTTAAGGAGGCAGTTCCAGTAGCTTAAACTCTAACCACCATATTCTGCAGCTTCCCAGTTCTAACAAAGAGTACGTGGTCACGCTGCTGGCAGGAGGCTGTTTATACAGAGGGAGTTAAGTCTTAGGCTAATGAAATTAACTTAGTTTCAAACAATGAGGAGGATTTTAGCAATTAAAAACTCAGTATGAGTAGAACCAACTTAGAACCTCTTGTAATCTTCTCAAAAGCAACTCCTGCAATAGGTCTCAATTCATCGCAATTGAGCACATGTGTTATTTGCTATGGCTTTAGCTCTGGCTGGCAGAAGAACTTAGGCCATACTTAGAATATGTCATTGGGCTAATTTTATTCTGTAAATAATAGAATAACTGTTTACAATATTTTAAAACATCTTTCCTGGCCTCCTCTGAGCTGCTTATTGCTCCGTCGGCAGACTTTTCTTGGTCACTACTGACTGTAATTTTAGTCCTGGTGAATGGTACGATTCTCCTGCTTATATTGATTGTATATAAACCATATTACCCTGTAAAAGCTCTGCTCACTTTTACAGGGGGTCAAAGATATAAAACACACACAAATGCTTTTCATCTGACAATTCATGTTTTGTTTAAAATTCACTCTGCCAAACTGAGCTCATTTGGGGTGAGGAATTAGAATAGATTACAATGGAAAGGGAAGAAGGCAGGCCAAAAAAAAAAAAAAAAATTGAAACCTCCTGGAGGTTTTGAAATGCAAATCTGGAAAGGGTACATATGTACCAGCAGGGGTGGGAATGTTAGTTTCCTCAACTTCCTTCATTCTTCCTCTATTCTAAGCAGTTTCTTCCATGTGAAGCTGGGTCCTTCCTCCCCGTGGACCACAAATATTTGATTTCTTGTCCCAGCCCAGATGGTGGAGTACAGTGACCATCAACAGAAAAAGAAAAAGATTCAGTAAAAATAAAGGTCAGGGCGATGCAGGCGCCTGCTGCCGCATGGGTTGGTAACAGCCGAAGAATCCCTGTTTGAAATGCCACGCTGGAAAGAAAAGTCACATCTGCCCAGAGGGCCTAGCAAATGTTACAGTGTTTTCCTGCACCCACCTTTCTGGATCTGTTGAATGTCACTCTCTACCACACTGACTCTGCATCAAACAGCTGAGACAGAGCTTTCTCATTTCTGAGTAAATGACCATGAGTCAAGACAGTCATGCTTTTAACATTTAGTGAGGGCAAATAATTACATTACCTTGGGTGGATTGCCCTTTCATGACTGTCAACAGCCTAACAGAGGAAACAAGTTGTAATGCTAAGGACAGATGCTGAGATACATCAAAACTTCTCTCTAAGGCCAGAGAATGAAGAAAAATCCTAGCTTGGGGCATATTTAAGTAACCGGATGTCAATACAGATTTCAAAACATCTTTTTGAATTGCTGACGGAGCACCAGTCATCTGCTGGGTATTTGAGTGGAAGAACATAAGCAACACCTCTCTGGTTGTAGGGGTGCCTGCGTCAGAGACCAGTAACTGCTATTTACAATGTGAGAACAGAGACAGGTCAAATTCTCTAGGTTTGTTCATCTCTTAGATGAGGATAATGCCTTTCGGTTAGTGGTCTTGTGAGGATTCAATGAGACAAGATATGCACATTGCCTGATTTAGCAGTGCCCCTGTCTCCTGCTGGCTGAGTGACCTTGGACAGACTGTGTAACTTCACAGTTTATCTATAAAATGGAAGTAACTCACACTTCCCTGTTTGTCTGTGATACAAGTCAAATGCCCATCTGGCAGAGTCGGAGCCATTACCACTGTTACTTATATTGTCCAATTCACTTTTTTTTTTTTTTTTTTGAGATGTAGTCTTGCTCTGTCGCCCAGGCTGGAGTGCAGTGGTGCGATCTTGGCTCACTGCAACCTCTGCCACTTGGGTTCAGGCAGTTCTCTGGGTTCAGGCAATTCTTCTGCCTCAGGCTCCTAAATAGCTGGGACTACAGGCGTATACCACAATGCCCGGCTAATTTTTGGACTTTTAGTAGAGATGGGGTTTTGCCATGTTGGCCAGGCTGGTCTCAAACTCCTGACCCCAGGTGATCTGCCTGTCTTGGCCTCCCAAAGTGCTGGGATTACAGGTCTGAGCTATTGCACCCAGCCCAATTCACTTCTAATACCATCTTCTATCTTCAGAAATGGAAACTTGAAAACATATAATCAATCCCCTAAAGAACAGCAGTTACTTAGGATTGATATGTGGACGGTGTAGGCTTGAATTCATGTGTCAGCTACTTCTAAGGCAAAGATGAAAATGTTCTCTTTACTGAATTTCCTACCATGATGATAAATTAATAGCAAACTCTGATTATGCACATTTATCTCCAGGGAGTGCTAGGCACCATGCTGACATAATCTTCACAACATTCTGGGAAGTGGAGATGATGAGTGATTTAAACATCATCTTCAGGAAGATGAAGGGTTATCATCAGGAGAGTAACCAGATGTTTCCATCATAACCAAAGCCGGATAGGTAACAGGCCTAAGCTGCAGGAAATACTTGGGTTAAACCCTTGGAGATACATCTTGAAGTTTTCATTCAGGCAGAACTTCATTTCATTTTTTTTTATTTTTATGTATGTATTTATTTTTTAGCCAGAGTCTGGTTCTGCCGCCCAGGCTGGAGTGCAGTGGTGCAATCTTGGCTCACTGTAACCTCTGCCTCCTGGGTTCAAGTGATTTTCCTGCCTCAGCCTCCTGAGTAGCTGGGATTACAAGCATGTACCACCATGCCTGGCTAATTTTGGTATTTTTAGTAGAGACAGGGTTTCACCATGTTGGCCAGGCTGGTCTCGAACTCCTGACCTCAAGTGATCCACCGGCCTCGGCCTCCCAAAGTGGAGAACCTCATTTTAAAGTACTGAAATATGTGGCTATTACTTATAGTTTTTCAATGGCAAATTGAAAAAAATATATTTCTTTACATTATCTATGCAGCTTGGCGTAACACCTGTGTGATTCCTTCGAGTAGATCTTTCCCCTAAAACTACTCTAGCTAATTTTCATGCTGGGCTATTTGGCAGTTTTCCAGAAGCATTCTGAAAAGGCTCAGAATGGGCGGGTTATCCCATGGTTGACTGAACTTTAGGAAACTAAGCCAGACTCAGCCTGAAGGTTAGCAGAATGGGACAGTTTAGCTACCTGAGCACGTGAAGGGTGTCAGTGAATGAAGGGCTTAGCACAAGTGCATATGCCATTGGGGCAGTCAGACCTTCAAAACCTCACACTAATGGGAGGATGACCTATATTGCCACCACCTCTTCGAGCAGCCCACGATGACTGTCACTTTTTTTCCCCACTCTGTAGTTGCTATGGTGACATGAAAAGCATGGCTGCCAGCAGGAGCAAATGGGGATGTGGAAGTTGGTCTAAGCCACAAGCACCAACAAAATCCCCAATTCCTCCCTCTCCCACTAGAACCCAGCAGAAGGCTGATGGGAGAGGCATAACCCAGTGGGGGAAGAAACACCATTTCTGATGATTGATTTGTTTTTCGTAGGTGTGTTATTTAGGACAATGCTTCTCAGACTTTAATTTGCCTATACATCACCTGGACACCATCCTGTTAAAACACAGATTTTGATTCAATCATTCAGTCTGGAAAGGAATCTGAGATTCTGCATTTCTAACAAGCCCCCAGTGCTGCTATGGCTGTCCAGCCACGGGTTTGAGTAGCAAGGTCTTTAGGATTTGTTCCATGTATCAGTGCCCCCAAATTGTGGCTTAAACAGGACAGAGATTTATTTCTCCTTTATATGACCCTGTTTCTTGAAGTCACCAGGGGCCCAGACTTTTATTGTGCTGCTGTGCCACATCTGATTTGTTGCCCTGATCTGCACAATCTAAATTGGGCTTATTTCTATATGTGCAACTTAAGCAGCAGGAATGGGGAAGGATATGCCCTTCCTTTAAGGTCCTAATCCAGAAATCCCACATTCCACTTCCATTCCCACTCCTTTGGCTAGAATTTAACTAAATTCTAGCCCCATGGCACATCTAGCCCCAAGGAAGACTGGAAAATAGTTTTCATTTTGTTTTTTTGAGACAAGGTCTTGCTCTGTCACCCAGGCTGGACTGCAGTGGCCCCATCTCTGCTCACTGAAACCTCTTCCTCCTGGGCTCAAGTGATCCTCCTGCTTCAGCCTCTTGAGTAGCTGGGACTACAGGCGTGCACCACTGTCCCAGCTAATTTTTGTTATTTTTGGTTTTGCCATGTTTGGTTAGGCTGGTCTCAAATTCCTGGCCTCAAGCGTTCCACTCGCCTTGGCCCCGTGAAGTGCTGGGATTACAGGTGTGAGCTACCATGCCTGGCCTGTTTTGTTTTCTAAAAAGAATCAGGGTCTTGCTGTGTTGCCCAAGCTGGACTGGAACACCTGGGCTCAAGTGATCTTCCTGCTTCGGTCTTCGCAGTTGCTGGGACTACAGGCATGCACCACTGCCTAGCTTTTAAAAATACACATTTTATTGTGTTCCAGGTGTCCACTGAAATTCCATTACCAAGGAAGGAGATAATGCATATTAGGGAAGGCCAACAGTCTCTGGGGATAAAAGTAACAATAGTATTATTGCGTACTTACTATCTGCCAGGCACAGTGCCTCAAATGAATCACCTCATTCAACTGTCACAAACAATGAAACCCATTTGGTAGGCACTACGACTATTCCCATTTACAGTAAAAAAAACTGAGGCTTGGCCGGGCGCGGTGGCTCACGCTTGTAATCCCAGCACTTTGGGAGGCAGAGGCGGGCGGATCGCAAGGTCAGGAGATCGAGACCACGGTGAAACCTCGTCTCTACTAAAAATACAAAAAATTAGCCGGGCGTGGTGGCAGGCGCCTGTAGTCCCAGCTACTCGGAGAGGCTGAGGCAGGAGAATGGCGTGAACCCAGGAGGCAGAGTTTGCAGTGAGCCGAGATTGCGCCACTGCACTCCAGCCTGGGCGACAGAGCGAGACTCCGTCTCAAAAAAAAAAAAAAAAAACACACAAAAAACTGAGGCTTAGGTAAGTAGCTTCCGCACAGGCACACAGCTGGGGCCAAGGCAGGATTCAAATCCAGGCACTCTCACTCCAGAGCCTGGAATCTTAGGAGTGAAGGAAGGACAGCTTACAGTGGCAGCAGGTGGAGCTGGGGAAGTTTCTACCATCAGGGGTCCCACAGCAGTGGGAGCAGGGTGGATGAGACTATGGGATGAAACTTTTCAGGATTAACTCTCAGCAAATAATCCCATGAATTTCCACAAGAAAGGTGATGCTTACCTGGAACAGTTTATACATTTTATGTCCAGAGACACAAGGATGAAGAATGGACATCCGCTATTGGCTTTGTGAGTGAAGGGACTTATTTCCATGATTTCAGCTGTGACTATCACTCCAGGATAGGCTAGGCCAGGCTTGAGAGGCAGATGGTTCTTGGCCTGTTGCCCTTCTGCCCCCTTGGCTTCAGCCTTCCCTGTGCCCCAGTGGATACCGCCTTGAATACCCGGAGCCTTTAAGAAAGCTGCAGCTGGCCAGGATCAGAGGGGGCCACTTCTTCGTGTTGCAGTCACAAGTTAGAGGACTTTTGAAAACTGGTTTCCAGGAGCTTGCTCTTTTTTCCCCCTTCTTTTTTTTCATGAAAGGAGCTTTTTGTTAGTATAGCCTTTGTTTGAGGATTCAGTTGATAAAGGGACCATTTTATTGGAATGAATTACTGACGCAAGTGCTGCCAGAAATCTTAGCGAGAGGACAGCACTCTGGCTTTTATTCAACAAGGTGAATGGAAATAACTATTGGGCGTTGGCCTCAAGGGCACTTTGGAGTTTGCTGCCATCAGCAACTTAAGAGAGTTTGGTTACTGGTTGAAGTAGAGACCAGGGGAGACAGAGAAAGTATTACGGATATTAAGAAAGAATATGATTTCTTTCTTTATATTAAAAAAATGTCAAACAGTCAGGACTTTGCTGGCCATGAATTATAGAATGAACTCTTCCTGCCTACTATTAAATTACTAAATCTGTACTATTAAGAATGAGGTCCCTGTGACAATTTTGGCTCATCTTTCTGAACCTTTGAAAAAGCCAATCCTGTCAAGACAACTAACTGCAGTGAGAAAAAATCGAACAGCCACAAGGAAACCAAGTTCTTTCAGACTTCGTGAGACTCCCCCAGACACGGCATATTTAAAAACAGACTTTCAATACTCTTCTTCAGATCGGTGCTCAACGGACTTCGTGGAAAGATACGAAAATGTTAAGCCAAAGCGTATACATACTAACTTGTTTTTCTCCCGTGTCTGGTCCATGCGATGCCAACATACATTCAAGAGGACACATAGGTGGACAGTCTATTTGGGCCCACAACTCTTTTTCTGTTGTTGAGGTGTCAAAACCCAGTATATTTAAAGTCTGTTAAATGAGTCAGCATTTCTCAGGAACTCTCTTTTAGAGTATTCCTATTTGCAAACAGTGGTATGGAATGTGACATTTAAATCAACCGACCGTGAACTTTTCAGAGTTCAAGGAAATCTGTAAGGGCTGATAGTCAACAGAAATTTGGGTAAAAGAGGTACCCCTTGATACTGTTTGAAGGCATCTAACACCAACCAGTTCTAAGTGACTGAATCTCAAGCAGTGTTTAGGAAACAGGAGCCTATGGGCAGAGCTGCCAGTGGCCAAACTTAGGGATTATCTCATAGACTGTGGTTCCTACAGAATGGCTCTTCTCTGAAAAGCAAAGTGAACTGTGGCATCCTGCCACCCCTGCCCTTCAAAAACAACATACACTTGCTTTAAGAAAGGCAGCTCATTGAGATGTAGTTTGCTACCACATTTAAGGTACATATGTAAAGGCCTTACATATGTAGGGCCTTTTATATGCCAATTATACTTCAATAAGGTGTTTTGTTTTGTTTTGTTTAAAAAAAGGGAAGACAAGTTTTCCAGTCCTAAAAGCAAAGATCCTAAGATCTGGACTCCTTATCTCACAACTAAGATGGAGTGGCATCCTTCTAAAAACACTGTGCTAATTTCAGGTGGTGGCATTACCAAGCAGGGAGAACAGTGCCCTACATGGCTGGTGGAAGGGAAATGTTCAGGACTGTTTACAAGTACAAAACTTCCCTGAAGCTCTTAAGTTCACTCCACCCCTGCCATTATTCATTTACACAGATTTTGTACACTTTTTTTTGTTTGAGGCAAGGTCTTGCTCTGTCACCAGGTTGGAGTACAATGGCACGATGATAACTCACTGCAGCCTCGAACTCCTGAGCCCAAGTGAACCTCCCGCCTCAGCCTCCCAAGTAGCTGGGACTACAAGTGCAGGCCACCATGCCCAGGTAATTTTTAAAATTTTTTGTAGAGATGGGGTCTTGCTATGTTGCCCAGGCTGGTCTCAAACTCCCGGGCTCAAGCCTTCCTCCTGCCTCAGCCTCTCAGAGTGCTAGGATTATAGGTGTGAGCCACTGCACTTGACCTACACCTTCTATAATTGTAATTAAACACTTCTATTATTTACATAATTAATATTTATCTCTCTACTTTGCTATATAAACCTCGATGTAGCCAGAACTTATTCCAACACTGAATCCCAAGTTCCTTGTGTTAGACAGGCACCAGGGTACATCATTAATCCTAGTGAATACATTAATGAATGCTGAGACAACTGGAAGATGCATAGAAGAGAATTTGCTGTACTGAAAATACGCCACTGCTTTTTGTCTGATTATTCAAACTTAAGCTTAAAAAATGTTTAATAAGCTAGTCCCCTACCTCAAGCCTTTGAGGAGAAGGAACGGCCAGGATGCCAGAGCCAGCGTCAATTCCTGACTCAGCTACAGGGGATGCAGCCTTTTCTATTTGTGATAATACTTCTCAGAGCATTCACAGGCTCTACTGCAGGCAAAGATTCACCTCCATTGGCCACAGACCAGCACTCCCAGAGTTCAGTTCTGGGGAGGAAAGCGAAGATATGAGTCCATCTTTGCCCAATCTCTGCAAAATCCTTCAAGCTGTGCTTAGAAGTGACAAAAGTCCAGTGTTGAAGTGAGTCCAGTTTTGTAGCGAGAGGACACTACTTTGTCAGAGTGCCAAACTGTTCTATTCTCTTGAAAAGAGTCCTGTAGAAGGCCTATGAAACATCTGCCAACTAATACCTAAACAGATGGCAGGGAATTTTTTGGATTTTTCTGAGATTGATTAGACACTGGTCAGTTAGATAAAGAAATCATTATCTAAAAAGTGTATTCTCCTAGCATTTGTCTGGCTATGACTTCTAGCTGCACAAAAACATAGAAAATACAGCTTGTCACTAAGATAGGGAAAGGTAACAGTTTCCCTATGCGATGAACTACATTTCCTATTATTTTCCCACCAACACCAGAACAACACTGAAAAGGGCAAGAAATTAAATGATACTTGTGATTCTGTGTTATCTTCCAAATGGTGGTGATACTGGAGGTTGTGTTAATAAGTCATTAAAATTTTTATTTTGTTGTAATAAAATTTATTTTTAGAAAACATTTTCTATTTATTGGCAACCCTATATTATTGGTAGAAAAATGTACCATATAATCAGAACTCCAAACTATGTCAAAAAAGCTATTATTAAGAAATGTGTTATTTCTTGTTACTTATTCTTAAAAAACAAGACCCCTAACAATCCACATACCTCTACTGCATTCCAAGTCCGTAAGAGCATAAAATCTATGACACGAGGTGCTCGGGAGCAGCAGTACCACTCAACTATTGTGAGAGCTGCTTACTTGAGGCACTTTAAATTAAAACAGGAAATAAATCAGTATTTTAGCAAATCTAAATTTACAATTTGGACTTGATGTGTCTGTCCTTAGTGAACTGAGTTAAAGCAATATTGCACCAATTAAGCAAAGTAAATTAAGACCCCTCAAAAAAGGTGATATAGTAAGAAAATGTCAATTTAATCATTTACTTTAGCAAGCAAGCAATTTGTAAACATTCAGTAGCGGCAGCATCCAAGTTACAAACAATTTAAAAAGAACCAAGATTAGTGATTATAATTTTTCCTTCCCTTTCCCCAAAAGAAAAAAAAAATTTGGAAATGAATGACTTAAAACCTTACAAACATTGAACATTCAGTTATGTCTTCTATCAGCCTTCTATGCATCCTGTTTTATTTTAAAAGATGTATCTACTCCTAAAATGCATTATCTTGTAATAACTTGTACGTGAGCACTTGCAATCTAGGAAGTTGTTCCTGCACATCACTGTGCACATATCATCTTAGTTTAAATCCCATTTGCAAAGGGAATATTTATGTCTTGATTCAATGCCTCTTTGACTTCGAGTGGCAGGGTGTCAAAAAGGTGATCTTCCACAACAAGCCCGCTTTTCTTGAGCATCCGACACTGGCCCAGCTGGGCTGGCAGGCGGTCCAAGCAGTTCCCCTTCAGCTCCAGCTGAGTGAGCTGGGAGAGCTGACCAACTTTCTCTGGGAGTGAGGTGATGCAGTTTTGTCCCAGATTCAAAGTCCTCAACTTTATGCATTTAAACAATTGTTTTGGCAGAATGTCCACTTTGTTCCCAGTGATATGCAAATGCTGCAGGTTCTGAAGCAATCCTATTTCTATTGGAATCATTGAAATGTTGTTGTAGCTTACATCTAAGCATCTGAGTTTCTGTAAACTAAATACTGCCACTGGTAAGGATTCGAGCTTGTTGTTAGAGAAATAAAGTGACTCCAAGTTTTTGACATGGGTAATAGAGGGAGGAATAGTAACAATTTTGTTATGCCATAATTTTAAACAAGTCAGTCGTTTTAAATGCTGGAAACTGATGATTTCCTCAATTGTACGAATGTTATTTGACTTTAAATCCAGTTCCTGTAAATTAGAGAGGCTGAAAATAGCATGTGGAATTCTCTCTAGTTCACAGTTCTGGAGTTCCAGCTCAGCGACATTCATCATTTTCTTAAGGCTGTTCAGTACCAAGAGTTTAGTGCCGTCATTATGAATGACTAACTTTGTAAGATGTGGAGCCACATCTGTAATGTTGGAGGGAACTTTGGTCAAATTGCTCTTCACGTGGAGAATCTTAAGGTGCCGCAACTCTCGGAGAGATTCAAGTCCTATCATCTTATTGTTTTCAGAGTTCAAATTGCCTATTAAGTACAACTCTCGAAGGTTTTTGAGCAAATACACCCAGGCAGGAATTTCAGCCACATCGGTGAACTTCACGTGAAGGCATCTCAAGTGATCGCGAAGAAAGCTAAAAGCAGTCTGTTCAACTTTTGCAGGGCAGTGGCAGAGGTGGAGCTCTTGGAGGTTAGTCATTTGAGAAATCTTAGCGGGAATTTTAGCTTCTGGAATTAGTTCAAGCTTTAGCACATCCAGGTCTGTGAGGTCAAAGACAGCATCGGGCACCCCCGACAGCATGAACAGATGCAACTCCTGCTTGTCCTGGGCGTTGCGTGAAACGTGCTGCCTGAGTTTTTCAAATGTCCACTCATGGTTCAAACTAATTTCCCTAAGTTTATTTTCACTAACTTCTGACAAGAACACACCAAAACGCTTGGAATATAGCTGGTCATACTGGTCTACCATGTGGAGAAGGAACGCAAAATCGTTTTTGACATCTGGAATGTCACTAAAACTGCTCTCTTCTCTGACTTTTTCAAAAGAATATTCCTTCAAAGGTATCCTGAATAACCAGAAGAGAGTGTAGAGGCAGATAAAGCCATAAACACAAATAATGGATATGTAACTGATGAGAAGCTTTTTCAACATGTAAGCCATGTTGTGGGTGCACTCAAATACCTCGTAACCAGTCAGATGCTCAACTTTGGGCTTGCAGACGTGTTCGAAGCTGATTGCGTTGACAAAGTTTGCCGTATAGCAGAGAATAAAAATGAACTTGGCTGTCTTGATAACTGTCTGGACCACATAGAGTTTATAGATCAAGTCACTATCCTCCACATGGGCACGGAACTTCCTCACTTTCTCAAACAGGGCTTTCGCCTGCTCTCCATCCTTTTTATCCAGGATCGTCATGCTGGGAACTTCAATCACAGGCTTCTCAGCTGAAAACTTAAAGCCAGTTTTACTGATCATTGGTGTACTGGCGCTGGGGCTCCCTTCATCACTGCTGGTAGAAACATGCTTTGGTAGAGTCTGGGCACCTGTTATTCTCTGCTTGTTTTCCTCTGAGTCTTCACATGCTGTCTCAGACAATGCTTTTGTAGTCCAAGGGGATTCAAAGCACTTTCCTAATATTGAAACAAAATGTTCTACTTTTGAGCATGTTTTGGGATATTTGAACCAAAAGTTGCTACTGACCATGAGAATAATAGTATGTATAAGAGCAAGGTATGGGAAGTACTTAGAATACCACGGAAGGGCCAGATGGTAACACATCTGATTAATAAATACATATTGCTGAAAATCCAAGTTTGTTTTTCGACCTGTTGGATCTTTCTTCTCTTTCTTTGCCTCCTGATTTGGAAGTGCAAAATCTGTGCGAGGATATGTGGCTCTGAGAGGTATGTCAGGTGTCACAGCAGATGTCCCAAAGGAAATGTCATTTGTTGTCCGCCCATCTTGGTCTCGGTTGGTGGCTGCTTCCATCTTCGGGATGTTGGTGGTGACCTCGGCATTTTCTGGTGGTGTATGTGCCTTTGAATTTACAGGAGATGGCAATACTGGCAAACAGACCACCTGATCTTTGGTAAGTTGCATGGTTCCTGCAAAGATGGCTACCATTAACATAACAACAGCCAGGTAATCCATAAACACATCCCACCATGGTTTCAGGATTCGGTAAGTTGGCTGAATGTCATTAAGTGATGCAACTTCCGCAAGGGTAAACATTCCTAGAAAACAAGAAGACAAAAGACATTATTCTAGAGATGCAAGTGAAAAGAATAAATGAGAAAAACCCTATGCTTGCTCCAAACTAAAGTTTTCTCATTCAGGTCCTATCTTTTTATCCAATATAAATGTAGTAGAAAACAAACTAAAAGGGGAATATATAGCTTTTCTCTCCTAGTGCAAGGGAAGAGGGAAAGAATGAGTAAGAATTGCATTCTAGGTAAGAAATGATGACAGACTGCACCAAGTCCATAGTGGTTACTTAGTGGACCTTGAAGGAGGATACGACAGCAGGATGCCATTTGTTGTGGACTCATTAAAGGTTAAGACTGAAATTTGGAGGTCAAGGAGTGGGATGACTCTTACTTTGTATAAGCCAAAATTGAAGGGTCTGTGTATACCATTAAATACCATTAAACTCTGGATAGTCTTATGTTCCAGACTTAGTTCTAACACTTACTAATGGTTGATTCCTTAAGCCTTGTGTATTTCCCATCTGTATAATAGGGATGAAAACGTCTAAGGGTTGTTGGAAAGGTTAAATTAAGTAATGATTGTGACGCTCTTAGCACACCCTCTGGCCACAAGTGTTTGTTAGCTGTTTACGTTAGCTCCAATCACTCTGGTGGAAGTGTCCGTGAACAGTTGAAAGTAAGGGTCTGGTGTTTAGGAGGAGTCTTACTATACACACTTGGGATGTATCAATATATATAGCTGACACTCTGGCCTTTGATGCAGTCCTATGGAAAGCACGTGGTTTGAGAAGACAGCTCAAGACTCAGGTGGCCATGAAATAATCAATGATGGTGGTGCTGAATAAGTCAGCACCAGGAAGACATATGATCTCTACCAAAGCAGGTGACCTGAGCAGCCATGAATGAAGCCCCGGTGCCAGGAAACTTGAAAATGTGGTTATTATTTGCTATCAGCTGGCAGCTTTATAGCACTGGAACTAGTTTATACAAATAATAAAGGACGAGGACAATCATCCTGGAAGTAACCAAGAAAAACAGTGTTTATAGTGGGAAGTAATGGGAATACGCTGCTCTAATTATGTGCATGAACTGAATGTTTCAACTTCTTGAAAAACCACATGACCATATTTTGCTTTCTTGGGAGGTTCTTGGTTTCCATATTCATATTGCTTTGTCTTTTTTAAATAAATAAATCATGTTATTTCTTTAAAAACTAGCAAAAGACCAAGCAATAAAAACCAAGGCAAGTACCCCAGAGTTTTGGAAATGCATGTATTTTTTTAAATTAAGGATGGAAGATGAATTTTTAATGTTTTATTTTTATTTATTTATTTATTTATTTTTGAGACAGAGCCTCACTCTGTCACCCAGGCTAGAGTGCAGTGGTGCGATCTCAGCTCACTGCAACCTCTGCCTCCTTGGTTCAAGCGATTCTCCTGCCTTAGCCTCCCGAGTAGCTGGGACTACAGGCATCCACCACCATGCCCGGCTAATTTTTGTATTTTTAGTACAGACAGGGTTTCACCATATTGGCCAGGCTGGTCTCGAACTCCTGACCTTGTGATCTGCCCACCTTGGCCTCCCAAAGTGCTGGGATTACAGGCATGAGCCACAACACCCGGCCAGGAAGATGAATTATCTATTCATGGGTTGTCTGGAATGCTGTGTTGAGGAGGATTCTGAGGCTGATCCTGGTTTCAGTAGGAAACAGTGTCGTGACTGATTACTCATGTCTTCCTTGGATGACACAGTGAAGAAAGGTGGCATTAGTACTTTGATTCTGCTCTGTTTTAAATTAAGTTTCTGAAAGCAGGGACCAGGTCTTTTTTTTTTTTCTGAAACCCTTCCACATACCTAGTACTGCACAGAGTAGGTACATAATATTTCTTAATAAAATACAATGAATACTACAGCAATGATCACATCTGTAGTTAGTTTTGTAAGCGAAATTATCTCTTATGTTAGCAGGTAAACACAAGCCTAAGAACTCTAAACATAAAATTGTTAGAAATCACATTCCCAGACTTCAGGGCTTAAGTATGAAACGCCTGGTATCCAGTCTTTGTAAAAAAAAAAAAAAAAAAAAGAAAAGAAAAGAAAAGAAAATTACCAAGGAAGTGAAAAAAAGAAAAATAACTATTTGTCCCTTAGTAGGGGAAGTGGCAGATAACATGCCCACTTGAACCCCTTTTATTCTGAGCTCCTGTATCTTGTGTGGGTTTTGCTTTCATGAATGGCTTGGATAAGCAGGAAGAAAGGCTACTGGAATCACAGCAAGCTAAACTAAATGAGAAACAGCTCAACCTCATGTCATTTTGAGCTCTTCAGTTCCTATCTAGAATGCACAAAACACAGCATCAAGCACAGAATGACTCTTACTTCACGTACAGAGACTACAGAGTACACCTTGCACAGGTTTATTTCTGGCAAGGAACGTAACAGTCATACCTGGGGACCGTGGCTTTTGGCTTTAAAGGGCCATCTGCATGAGTAATAGGAACAATAGATTTTTTTTGCATGTAATAGTTCTTTCAAATAGGATTTTTCTTTACTTTTTAAATAGAGTCATTAACTGCATAATGGTGTTTTGGTCAACAATGGACTGCATATATGATGGTGGTCCCATAAGATACAAGATGGTGGCTCATGCCTATAATCCCAGCACTTTGGGAGGCCAAGGTGGGTGGACATTTGAGGCCAGGAGTTTGAGACCAGCCTGGGGAATATGGTGAAACCCCATCTCTACTAAAAATACAAAAATTAGCCAGGCATAGTGGTTCACGCTTGTAATCCCAGCTACTTGGGAGGCTGAGGCAGAAGAATTGCTTGAACCTGGGAGGAGGAGGTTGCAGTGAGCCAAGATCACGCCACTGCACTCCAGCCTGGGTGACAGAGTGAGACTCCATTTTATAATGAAGTACATAGAAACCTGATATAGAGCACTAATCATTGGCATTACAGATCAAGTAGGGCAGCGGTCCTCAACCTTTGTGGCACCACAGACAAGTTTTGTGGAAGACAATTTTTCCAGAAATGGGGGTTGAGGGGAGAGATGGTTTTGGGATGAAACTGTTTCATCTTGGTTGGATCATCAGGCATTAGATTCTCATAAGGTGTGCACAACCTAGATCCCTCACATGGGCAGTTCACGATAGGGTTCACGCTACTATGAGAATCTAATGCTGCTGCTGATCTGACACAAAGCGGAGCTCAGGCAGTAATGCTCACTCTCCCGCCGCTCACCTACTGCCGTGAAGCCCAGTTCCTAACAGCCCTTGACAGGTACCAGTCTGCAGCCTGGGGCCCGGGGACTCCTGAAGTAGGGGAAAGGACTGATATTCAGTAATGATGTTGGGAATTTGGTTTTCCATATGAATACATACATACATGCACACACACACACACCATCTAGCTTTGTGTGAGTACACTCTGATATTCACACAACAATGAAATTGCCTAACACCACATTTCTCAGAAGGTATCCCCATGAAGTGACATGTGACTGTGGTTGTATCTGGTTCTAGGGAGGCCAGGAAGTCTGGGTTGGCAGATTGAGAGATAAGTGAATTTTGAAAGTCGAGTGTACTGAGGACATTGGTTATTTGCCTTTTACACCATGATTATTACAACTGGTCTTTCTGCTGCCAGCCTTTACCTCCTTTAATCCCTTTTCCATCTTGCCATGGGTCCCTTGGTAAAAACTCTCCAGGCTCTCTCTGTTCCAGGCCAGTAACTTCTGCCAGTTTCTCTAACAAGCCATTCTCTCCCTTGTGTTCAGCCTCTCCAACACTTTGTTTCCTCTGCCTTGATTACTTCCTCCCTACCCCTCTTCACTAGGCTATCAGGTTTCTGCAGCCTTTTCCAGAAAGCCTTCCCCGATCCCCTAGTATGGGTGAGGTGCTTCTTCGATGTGTTCTCACAGAACTCTGTACCTCCGCCCATCACAGCCCTTATCACACTGTATTTTACTTGTCTGATCTCCCATTGGATTACCAATTTAATGAAGATATGCACTATGTCTAACTTCCTTCTTTGTCCTATGTATCCAATGCCTGACACATAGTAGGTGCTCAATCAATGAAATGATTTTGAGATCTTGATCATCATCTTCAGCATCCTAAAAATTCCTTGAGAACATTTATTAACATCCACAGATGGTATTGGGCAGAGGAGCATTTTATTAACCTGAATTGCTACCACAAAGCAACCTGGATCTATGCAAGAATGAACACTCTAAGCCAGGTCTCAGCATAAAAATAAATAGTTAAAGGACCACACAGCAGAGACATTGTTGGATTCTTGCAACCAGTGTTATTCTGCAGCTGTTGAAGTGTCAATGGTAGTTTTCAAGCACCTTGTACTCAGGACAGGCTTTGATCCCAGGAAATAGAAGAGGCTGTCCACCTTCCCAGTGGGAAAACAAATGTTCAAAGGTAGTGGCAGTGGGCATAGCAACAGAGTACAGAGTACTGTAACTTCACACACGGTCACCAGCTCTGGCCCCAGACTCCCCGCAAGAATGGTAACACTGAATAACAGACAGCACACGACCACTCCAACCTCAGGTGAGCTCGTGTCTTCCAGTACATTGTCTACTCTGCCACCCCCCACCAGAAGTTTTGTGCCCTTGCTGTTTTCTCCAGCCCATTTCTCTTTTTTCTTTCTATTGAACTTTTCCTTATTAAGTCCCAGCTCAAGCACTACCTTTTCCTTCAAATTGCTATCATGTTGTCTAACAATAATCTGCTTGTAGGCCGGGATGGTGGCTCACGTCTGTAATCCCAGCACTTTGGGAGGCCGAGGTGGGCAGATCACCTGAGGTTAGGAGTTTGAGACCAGCCTGGCCAACATGGGGAAACCCCGTCTCTACTAAAAATACAGAAATTAGCGGGGCTTGGTGCCAGGTGCCTGTAATCCCAGCTACCCAGGAGGCTGAGGCAGGAAGAATTGCTCAAACCCAGGTGGCGGAGGTTGCAGTGAGGCAAGATTATGCCACGGCACTCCAGCCTGGGCAACGGAGCAAGACTCCCGTCTCAAAAACAAAAACAAAATCTGTTTCTAATCTTGGTCTCTTCCACTAGATCTTGAGCTCCTTGTAGGCAGAGAATATGTCTCATTCACCTTTGTAATCCACCATGACCTACTCTCACCCTTGAAGAACACAGATGGCATTTAGTGATGATAATGGTGACAGTAATAGTGGCTATCACTTGTCATTTGCCTTCCACATGGCAAGCACTGTACTAGGGGCTTTACATCTGATACAACCTCCCAGTTTTATACAGAGCACATTCCTGAAAATGAATGTACAAAAGTTTAGTTTAAGCTTTTGGGGGCTAAGAGAATGGCTCTATTTCCAAATGTTGTATGAAATTATAAAATCCACCAGAATTCCTAAAATTAAAATGACAGATAATACTAAGTGCCGGTGGGGATGCTGGAGCAAATGGAATGCAAATACTGCTGGTGAGTGTGTCAATGTTGGGCAACTCTGGGAAATGTTTTAGTATTATCTACGAAAATTGAGCATAAGCACACTCTATGACCCTGCAATTCCACTGCTAGGTGTATACCTGTAAGAAACACGGGTATATATTCATCTAAAAACATGTATGAGAATGCTCATAGCAGCACCATCTGTATTAGCTCTAAATTGTAAGCTATCCAAATGCCTATCAACTGTAGAATAAAAGATGTGGTATATTTACAAAATAGAATACTAGGCAGCAATAAGAATGAATGATCTGGTTACATGGGTGTGTTCAATTTATAAAACGTGATCTGTACACTCAGGCTTCCGCTTCAGTAAAATGTTTTTGGTATGTATGCTTTCACTTCAATAAAAAGTTTCAGTAAAAGAAGCTGCTGCAGAAACAGCTGTCCTAGGAATGTGCTGTGACATGACATTGAGGCTGTGCCTCCGCCCTGTCCCAAGGCACACCCCAGCTGGCTGGGATTACATGCCAGGGAAGCCTGTCTCTTCCTCTGGTGGTCTCCCCTCACTATTTATTTCCCTGGCCTGAGAGTAGCTGCCTGCTTTCTCTGGAGTACAAAGGACTGATTCTGCCATAGAAAAGAAGGTGCAGAGGTAGGAACATACAATATCTGAAAGCTCTGGGTGGAAAAAGTTGAACACAGGTGGAGCGCAGTGGAACATTGCCTGAATCCTATTTAACCTTCACAACATTACTCTAAGCAGCCAAAGTGTTGTTATTTGCCCTTGAGAGGGGAAGAAATAGACTCACAGAAGTTGTGGACGTTAAATAATGAGTAGCAGAGTCTGGATTTAAAATCCCACCTAAGGCCAAAGCACATGTTCTTCCTACCGGATTACCTTTTCTTCTTTATTTCTCATGTTTGCAGTGCTTTTCAGTTTGCAAGCTACTTTCCTATACAAGATCTCTATTTATTTTCATAATAACCCAGTGGTCTAGGCATTACTACTGCCCAACAGTATGAGGAAACCTGAGGCTCAAAAAGCTTAAATGACCTCTCTGAGCTAATTAAGTGAGAGAGCTAACAGAATCTTTCATCTCTAAATCTTTTTCTCTACCACACATCATCCAATGCCTGTGTTATTGGCTAAGGGTTGGCTATGGAAGGAGGAAACTCCTTACTGTTGTCCTTGGCTTAGAGGTGACAAAGCGATGAAATTATGTAATCACCACCATCCTTTCCTGACATTCACTGGGAATTTAAGAAAGCCACCAGCCTTGTGCCAAGCACCATGGAGGGGAATGCAGAGATGATCTAATATAGATCCTTGCCCTCAAGGAGATCCCAGTCTAATGCAGGATGATAAGCAGTAAGTGTACAATTACAACATATTAGGTTGGTGTGAAAGTGATTGCAGTTTTTGCTACTACTTTTAATGGCAAAAGTTGCACCAACCTAATAGTAAGGGCATTGCTCTCACCTTAATACAAAGTAATATGAAGTTAATACAAAGTATAGCAGATGCACAGAACGGGGCAAGCCCAAGTCTGCATGTAGTAACTGGGAGAACTTCACAGAGGTGTGGTTTTGAGCTGAGAGATGAAGGAAGGGTGAGACATGAAGTGGTGGGGAGAGTAGGGAAAACAATTTTGACTGAAGAAATAGCAAGGGCAAAGGCATAGCATGAGATAAATGATGTGTTAGAGAAACTATAAATAATTTTAATGCTATCCCAGTTATTGGTCTAGTATACCCCTGTACAGATATCACATCTCATGGGTAAGCCAAAGTATGGAAACCAAAGCATGGATGTTAAGTATAGGCTTAAGAAAGTGCCCAGGCCATAAGGCAGAAAACCAGTACTTTCCAGCAATGTCAGCCACAGGACTTGAATTAATGCATCTGTTATACCATTTTACCCACCAAAAATGGGGATAATGACATATGTCCTTTCTACCAGGGGGGTATTTCAACCATCAACTGAATTAAAGATGCACAAGCACTTTGAAAACAAAAGTAGCTTTTCATATATACTGTGTATATGTATAAAGTATATTGAACACATATTTATATAATATAGTATATTAAGTACATTATGATCCTCTAGTGACTTATTTTAGGTTCAGGGCATACATGTGCAGGTTTGTAACATGGGTAAACTAGTTGCTAAGGCTTGGTGTATGAATGATCCCATCACCAAGATCAGCAGTCCCCAACCTTTGTGGCACCAAGGACTGGTTTCATGGAAGACAGTTTTTCCATGGATGGGGGAGGGGGATGGTTTTGGGCTAACTCAAGTGCATCATATTTGTTATGCGCTTTAATTCTATTATTATTACACTGTAATATATAATGAAATAATTATACAACTCACCATAATGTAGAATCAGTGCGATCCCTGAGCTTTTCCTGCAACTAGACAGTCCCATCTGGGAGTGACGGGTGACAGTGACAGATCATCGGACATGAGATTCTCACAAGAATAGCAGAATCTAGATCCCTTGAATTCACAGTTCACAATAGGGTTCACAGTCCTATGAGAATCTAATGCTGCTGCTGATCTGACAGGAGGCAGAGCTCAGGCAGTAACGTCAGCAATGCGGAGTGGCTGTAAATACAGATGAAGCTTCACTCACTCTCCTGCTGCTCACCTGGTGCTGTGCAGCCCAGCTCCTAACAGGCCATGGATCAGTAGCAGTCCGTGGCCCAGGGGTTGGGGACCCCTGATCAAGGTCATGAGCATAGTACCTAATAGGGAGCCTTCCAACCCAACTCCCCTCCTTTCTCTCCCCCATTAAGCAGGCCCCTGTGTCTACTGTTCCCTTCTTTGTATCCATGTGTATTCAGTGTTTAGCTCCCACTTATAAGTGAGAACATGTGGTATTTGGTTTTATGTTCCTGCATTACTTTGCCTAGGATAATGGCCTGCAGCTGCATCCATGTTGCTGCAAAAAACACGGTATCTTCTTTTTCTATGGTTGCATAGTATTCCATGGTATATATGTACCATATTAAAAAAAAATCCAGTCCACTGTCAATGGGCATCTTGGTTGATCACATGTCTTTGCTATTGTGAATAGTGCTGCAATGAACATACAAGTACACATCTTTTTTTGTAGAATGATTTGTTTTCCTTTGGGTATATACACAATAGAGATTGCTGGGTTGAATTACAGTTCTGTTTTAACTTTTTTGAGAAATCTACACACTACTTTCCACAGTGGCTGAACTAATTTACATCCCCACCAGCAGTGCATATGTGTTTTCTTTTCTCTGCAACCTTGCCAGCATCTGGTGTTTTTTGACTTTTTAATAATAGCCATTCTGGTGTGAGAGGGTATCTCACTGACTTTTTGATTTGCATTTCTCTAATGATTAGTGATGCTGAGCATTTTTTTCATATATTTGTTGGCCGCATGTTATGTTTTCTTTTGAGAAGTGTTTGCTCATGTCCTTTGCCCATTTTTTAATGGGACTGCTTTTTGCTTGCTGATTTAAGTTCCTTATAGATTCTGGATATTAGACCTTTGTCAGATGCATAGTTTGCAAATATTTTCTCCCATTCTGTATGCTGTCTGTTTACTGTTGATAGTTTAATTTGCTGTGCAGAAGCTCTTTAGTTTAATTAGGTCCCACTTGTCAATTTTTGTTTTTGTTGCAATTGCCTTTGGGGACTTAGTCATAAATTCTTTGCCAAGGCCAACATCCAGAATAGTATTTTTTAGGTTTTCTTCTAGAGTTTTTATTGTTTTAGGTCTCACCTTTAAGTCCTTTAATCCATCTTGAGTTAGTTTTTGTATATGGTGAAAGGAAGGGGTCCAGTTTCAATCTTCTGCATATGGCTAGCCAGTTATCCCAGCACCATTTATTGAATAGGGAGTCCATTCCCCATTGTTTGTTACTGTTGACCTTGTCACAAAGATCAGGTGGTTGTATGTGTGTAATTTTGTGGACTCTCTGTCCTGTTCCAGTGGTCTGTGTGTCTGCTTTTGTATCAGTACCATGCTGTTTTGGTTACTGTAGTCTTGTAGTATAGTTTGAAGTCATGTAATGCGATGTCTCCAGCTTTATTCTTTTTGTTTAGGATTGCTTTGGTGATTTGGCTTTTTTTGGGTTCCATATGAATTTTAGAATCGTTTTTTCTAATTCTGTGAAAAATGACACTGGTAGTTTGATAGGAATAGCACTGGATCTATATATTGCTTTGGGAAGTATGGCCATCATAACAATATAATTCTTTCTAATGTGTAGTTAAGCCAATGAGAGAAGAGATCAAGCACCTGGTTTCTCTGCATCCTATCCATATCTTGAGGTTTGATCTTAGTGAATCAGGACTCAGAATGGCTATAAATGGTTATCAAGGGACTTTTGTTTTTTAACTTGAGAAAGGTATATTTAGTAAGTATTAATTGCATATATTCTTTGATTTCTCTTTTATAGTATGTCTATTGCAAAAGACTTAAATAATTACATTATGTGGAAGTGGGTTTCACATTCCAAAGCTTCTCTTTGTCAATGGCACACATGAAAATCAGCTTAACATTCCTGTAAGCAAACATTTCTCATGGAAGTCAAGGAAGCTTTTTGTACTAGAACTGAAAGGGAAAGTTATTGGACTTTGGTTGAACAAAACTAAATCTGAAAATAACAGGGTTGAATCTAAATCCTTTTAGAATTATGATCCTGTTTTCTTATTGAAATGTATGGTTAGTAGTAATGAAAAAAAAATCAATACCAGTTCAAAAATCAGAAGACATGATTGTTGAACAATTCTGTGATTACACTAAAAAACACTGAATTATATACTTCAAATGGGTAAATTGTATGGTATGTAAATTCTATCTCCATAAAGCTGTTAAACTAAAGAAACCAGATCTCAACCTTTGTTTATTTTACTGCCTAAACTGCCTTTCAACAAAAATAGGACAGTGAAGGTAGATATGATTGTAGCCTATTGTAGCTATTCATGCTAGACTACATTCTAAGTTCAAGTATGTTTTTAAATGATTGCTTATGTTATTACCTCTCTAACATTCATGCCTCATCGGTAAAATCTTAATAATAAAAACCATCTCATAGTGTAATGTATTAGGAACATCTGGTTTAGGGTCTGGCACAAAGTAAGCCCCCAGAGATGTTTGCTGAATCTGAATTTAAAAAAGAAAAAAAGAATCATTGAGGAGAAAAGTCTGTCTTAGTCTCTAACTGAAGATGACTAGACCAATTCGTTGAATTTTGAACTAGCATGTAGCACCATGTACACAGAGTAATCCTGGAATAAATGACTGATGATAAATATTTGGCATTCAATTTTACTTATTCTCTTAGATGCATTTAAATTAAAATTATTGGCTAGACACAGTGGCTCATGCCTGTAATCCCAGCACTTTGGGAGGCCAAGGCAGGTAGATCACCTGAGGTCAGGAGCTCGAGACCAGCCTGGCCAACATGATGAAACCTGCTCTCTACTAAAAATACAAAAAGTTAGCCAGGTGTGGTGGCGAGCACCTGTAATCCCAGGTACGTGGGAGGCTGAAGCATGAGCATAGCTTGAACCCAGGAGGCAGAGGTTTCAGTGAGCTGAGATTGCCCCACTGCACCCCACTGCACCCCAGCCTGGGTAACAAGAGCAAAACTCCATCTCCAAAAAAAAAAAAAGAGCAAAAATGCTCTTTGTTCACATTTGTTAGCCAGAGTAAATGTGGGTAGCTTGGTGACTGCTGGAAAACATATATTCATGAGATTGTTATGAGCAATAAAGGAAACCTTAGCATTAAAACAGAAAAATATAATCACCTAAATTAAAACTTTAAAAGTTGGCCAGGTGCAGTGGCTCACGCCTGTAATCCCAGCACTTTGGGAGGCTGAGGCGGACAGATCACCTGAGGTCAGGAGTTCGAGACCAGCCTGACCAACATGTGGAACCCTGACTCTACTAAAAATTTAAAAATTAGCCAGGCTTGGTGGCAGGTGCCTGGAATCCCAGCTACTCGGGAGGCTGAGGAAGAAGAATCGCTTGAACCTGGAAGGCGGAGGTTGCAGTGAGCTGAGATTGTGCCATTGCACTCCAACCTGGGCAACAGAGCAAGACTCTCTCTCTCAAAAAAAAAAAAACTTTAAAAATTTATCTGTACTAGGAGGTCTTAGTACCCCTATTAAAAGAAGGAAGCCAAATGGCTTTGAAATATTATTTAAATGAGAGTTTAATGTATAAAGAAGCAAATGGCTTGATTAATGTAATCAATGTAACACTCAGTTATACTTAGTTTTTCTTTTTTGTTGTTTTTTTTGAAATAGGGTCTCACTCCAGTTGTCCAGGCTAGAGTGCAGTGGCGTGATCTTAGCTCACTGCAGCCTTGACCTCCTGGGCTCAGGTGATTCTCCCACCTCAGCCTCCCGAGTAGCCCAGCTAATTTTTTGTATTTTTAGTAGGGACAGGGTTTCACCATGTTGCCCAGGCTGGTCTTGAACTCCTGGATCCAAATGATTCATCTGCCTTGGCCTCCCAAAGTGTCGGGATTACAGGCATGAGCCACCACATCTGGCCTGTAATTTTTCATGTAGGCATGAATTAACTAACCCAATCAAATACCAACTTTCACTTTCTTTCTGCAGAGAAAAAAGTCAGCCCTCTTGGTCAATCTGGGCAAATGGGAGAACATGCAAGAGACTTACGAGGATCAAATTCTCAAATCTTTCATTGAAATAAATCAAATGAGAACAAATTAAAGTTTATAATGAGCTACACCATCTCTACAACAAGCCTTCCCTAACACTCAACAGACACGTAAGCACATATGTGTATGTACACACACATACTCACACAGCACACCCAAATCAGTTATCAAAAATTTATACAGTTAAAGAAAATAACAAATGCTTCAGAAGCAATAGGGGAAAAAGGAATGATTTAGTTTTTTTTTTTTTTCCCCCAATAGGCCTCTGTATTACTGTATTATTTAAGTGTTAATAGTTATGGGTATTACAAGTATACAATATACTCTATAACCGATATAATTCTATATAGAAATGAAATGTCACTGGTGTCACTCCCTCTTAAAAGATTATGATAAGAAATTAAACTTTTAAAAATAGTTCCTTTCTAATGCTATTTTGGTTTAGATATCTCAAAAATAACTGAAACAATTTTTTTACAGAAAAAGTCTCAAGATTTTAAAAAACACTCCTTATGTAAAACTTATCAATCTCAAATTTTGCATTGGGCAAAAACCACCCATTTTGCTAACCACCAAAAGCTTTTTATAAATCCATTTAACACTTAAAAGAAGAGGACTATAGAAAATTCATAACTTGTGAAATATAAAAGAACTTTACACAAATTACATTTTAGTGTCTCTTTTAGGATTTCTTCCTAGTGTAGTGCTATTCACAAAGCAAATTTGCTTCAGAGCTAAGGAACATAACTCAAATATGTTAATAGGTCTAAAGCAAAATATCTTAGGAATTAACAAAAATGTGTTAGCACACTGCTGTGAATTTGTTTTTACTTCTAGCTCTCAATTCTAAAAGTCAAGGCCCACGTTTGAGGGCTTACAAATGAGATTTTATTCACAGAACAATAAAAAAGAGGCTCTAAAATCAATGGCTTCCACATTTTATTCCATACAATCTCAGTTTCTTCTGCAAGCTATCACCAGCATTCCCTTAAATCATGAACTCAGGCCAGCAGAATTTCACAAGAGCTTCAGTTTCTATAGACCCCACTTAGTGTACCCTCTACTAGAAACTTTAACAAATAATTATGGAGTTTTTGCTATACGGTTCTGGGGATTAAAAAGGGAAATAATTTTTTAAAAAATTAAAAGCTGTCCTTACTGAGAAAGCAACTTAGAGGAAGCATAAAAAGAGCAAGGGATAATGACAATAGTTTCATTAGTCCCTAAAACAGAGTCTGGCAGCTAAAAGACCTTAATAAAGGCTCCAGAGAAAGTCATCCCAAACTGAGTGAAGAATTTGGTCCAACTTTATCGCCTAACTTCATCCAGTTTATGAGACAGTCAGTAGGATTTCTAATGGGAACTTTGCTTGCATTTTTAAATTCCCTGCTTCTTTCCATCTGCAAAATGGACATCTTAGATTAAACTTGACCATTTTCCTTTCAAGTTTACTGACATTTAATAGTATTTCTTCTAGCATATACCTGGCATAGCATATCCCTGACACCCAAGCAGCTTTCCATGGCCCCAGGAAGTTGCCACATTCTTTTCCAGTTACTTTTTGGGACCAAAAGACCCTCTGATCATAAACCCATAAATATCTGCTCTGGTGACAGACAGCTGGGAGCCTATCAGTCCTTATTCCTGGTTTGGTACAAACTGCTGGAAAAGTACCTGAGTATCCTGCCCTGGTGCTTACCTCACTAACCCTCAAAAAGTTCTCAAAGTTAGTATGAGAGAAAAATACTCAGATACAAATTCTCATCCTTGGATAGGTAGCTTATTCAGTTAAAAGGATTACTTCGTAGTTTATTGGGAGATTCTAGCCAGTAGGACCAGAAATGAATGCAAAGTCAGACAATGACTGCTCATGACACTAGCAGAACTATCAGTTCTGTCTCCCTGTCTTCCTCCACTTGGGTTTCAATGCCTCCACCTAATGGGAGGACAGTTTCTTTTATCTGCATATCCTCAGGGCACAGCACAGATTAGGCACTTAATAAAGGTCTGTTAACAGAATGAATCACTCACAAGTGTACAGCATTCCAGAAGGGTGCTCAGAAGGCACCCAACCTGAACCAAATACTGGCAGTGAGAAAAGGTCACTATTAATTATACCAAAGTCAAAATGATCAACTCTGACAGGCATTTTTCAATGTCCAGCTGGGCAACATATTAGAACTCTAAAAAAACAGGTTATTCTGATGCTAACTCATTCGGATAGACCACCTGCATGTAGTTTGACTCATAATTAAGCACTCTACAGGAAAACAAAGACAAAGGTAAGCTTGGGCATACCCTCACTAGGAGACAATACCAAGAACTAAGCAGAGGGCAGGTGATAAGCCAGTATGATCTCTGGGGCAGTGGCAAGCAAACACCGTCTTAGCACATAACAGGTGATATAAAACGGCAGAGAGGAAGGAGCGGCAGAGAGGAAGGAGCTCCAGAGAGGGAAGACCCTTGAGACAGTGAAGGTGCCGGCACCTCAGGCCTCCTTTTCCTTGTCCTGCATGGGGTTTTCTGCCCTTCTGCATTGCATGGACAATGGAAGCAGAAATTCTGACTGGGAGTAACCCTGGAGTTAGTGGTGAATGCCATATGTGTTAAGGCAGAATACCATGTGCAAGTGTTAAGCAAGTGCCCAGCACATGGTACGCACTGAGTAACAGCTGCTGGTTATTATTCACTGTGTGGAATAAGGTGCTTTATAGAAATAAACCTATCAACATTCATCTTTACCACCCGATACTGAGAAGTTTGTCTTTCATGATGAAATGGTATGAGCCATGGAACCCAGATGTTCTCCACTTGGCTTTGGGTTCCAAAAAATTCAGTTTTATACAGGCATTATAAGCATTAACTCTAAGTCTTCTTTTAATTATTCATTTGCTCATTTATTCCTTTACCCAAGAAATATATACTGTATACTCAAGTGTTAACACTATGCAAACTCCTGGAGAAAGCTTCGGGAGTAAATTCAGACATATTTCCTCTCTCACACAGTGCATAGTGTAGGGGAAAGAAATATTCACCCAGTTGCGTATATAAATTAAATTGTCAATATGAAGAGCTACCAACAAGAGATACAGGCTGAGGTAGATTTGCCATGCAGTGAAAGAAGGTTAAGGGTCAGGAGCCTATCCTCGCACTGACCGCTTCCAAGGCCCTGTACTCATATTTGTATCTCTAATTTTATTTTTCTTAAAGACAGCCCCTCAAACTGCATAAATTTCAGATCCCGGGAAGCTTGGACCTTCCCCCGGTTGCACGGTACTATGAAAGTGCATAAGGGGGTGTTTCCTCCAGTTGGCAAGATCAGGGAGGAATTTTCTGAGGAATCATGATGGAAGGGAGGTGTGAAGAAAGAGTATAGGGGTATGGTGGCCCAGAATGTACAAAGGCCCTGTGGAGAGAGGGGAACAAAGAATGACCAGAGAACTGAAAGACGGCTAGTGCCCAAAGCTTGAAGAGTCACAGGAACATGCAGTGTGAGATGATGCTTAGAAGTGTAGTTTGATGTCATCAAACTAAGGGCAGTTTTAAGTCACTGGTGTGTTTTTAGCTGCAGAATGGAGGTTGATGAAAATTAAATTTGTGCCTTTTAAAAGATTACTCTGGGTTTAGCATACAGGTTAGTGAGGGAAGATATAAGATCAGGAAAGCAGCTATTGCATGACTCCAGGCAAAGGATATATGTAGGTAGTTAAAACTAGGTTGTGAGTGGTAGAAAAGGTACTGAGTAAAATGGATAGATTAATGGGCTAATTAGAGCAAATAGTTTACACCTGTATAAAGACAGCTAACAGATGGAATAATTTAAACACAAATAGCCTACAGTCTCTATTATAGAGATAATTTAAACTAGAAATTCAATTCTGAAGTTGGTAGTATAATGGATAAGAATGTGGCTTAAGGAGTTAGCTTGCTTGAGTTTTCACCCGTTTCCACCTTTCACCTGTAAAATAGGAACATAGATAATGTTTCACATCACTGTGTAAACTTGGGCCTTCATTTTCCTTATCAATGAAATGGAAATAAAACCCCACTGTGACAAGGTACACACACCACCCAGTGTAATGTTGAACACATGGTAGGCCCGCTCATTGAATGTTCCTACCCTAAAAATTCCACAAAATTGGATTTAAATGTCCAGAAAAATTTGGGGAAGGTGGGGGCCCTTGAGGAAAACCCAGGATTTGAAATGTGGTGGTGACAGGGGAGAAATAAAGATCATGAAGGCTTTGAGAAGAAAAAAAAAAAATCAACGAAGAAAAGAGAGAACAGAAAAGCAAGAAAATCAATAGATGAGGAGACATAGAGTTAAACTATGTATCAGTCAAATATTACAGAGATCTTAATCTCAATCTCATTAAAGCATAATGAAGACAAATATCATTAATGACCTTTGACAATATAATCGCTAGTGTAGTGGAATTCATTATTGACATTAAAAAACACTTTAGAGCTAAATAAAAATTCCCCTAAAGGGTTGGCCTTTCAAAGTAATACAAACAAGTCCTTATTTTCGATGTAGTGATAAATTGGTAAACTTGGCTAAATATAACTTTTGTTCTATTTCAAAGGATTTGATAAAGCAAACAAATGTTTTATTCATATTCGATTTATTTAATTCTGTTTCTAAGTACTTAGCATCTATTTGTGCAGCTCTTATGAAAATAACAAATGATCTTTAGAAAAGCAGATCTGATAGGACATTTAACTGGAAGCCCTTTACAAACTAAGGTGTGCTTGGAATTAATGGTCTCTTCCCTTTCCCCAAATTATCTTAACTAGCAGAATTTTAGTAGAGAGCCACTGTTATGATGCTATAATTTCTAACATTTCCCCCTGCAATAAAGCATTAGTAGAGATGTAGGGCTGAATCGCAATTGAGCAGCCTGCAGTTCATAAACACGCTTAAACCTTCCTGTGGTGGGAAGGTCCAAAATATAAACAAACATACTATCTTTCTTTCTTTTTTTGTGGGACTTTTTTGTGAACTTCATGTGAGAACATGCTTTCTAATTCAGTATGTTGTTACTTATTTTAGATGAATTGCTTCTTTGAAGATTATGGTCTTTGACTTTGCTAATCTTGGATATTTACTTTCTGATAAAGCACACCTATTTAACTCTCAAAAAATGGCCCAAGATAACATTTTTGAAAAATTATTTTGCATACTCAAATGTCAAGGGTGCCAATGCATTTATTTAAGCACCTGCTATTTTGGTTGTAGAGGTCATTAACAGTGCTTCCCAATCTGTTTCACTTCATGGCCCACAGAGGAAAGGACATTTATATATGCCCTGGGGTAAACTGAGGAGGGCGAATGCAATCAGGGAAAGGGTCTCCGGACCTGCCCAAAGGAGTGAGTATTTCAGCCATCCAGTAGCCATTCCTGGCACCTCCACTGGGAATTCCAGCCTAAAATATCATACATTGGTTATAAATTAAGGTCTAAATCTTACAAGTGATAGAATTTATCTATCTATGATGTGATCATTATTGGAGTAATTAAATGCCATCTTTTTTCCTCATAAAATCAAAAAACAGTAAACACAGATCATTATACCCAAGAAACAGTTGCTTGTTTGTGTGACTTTATATACAACATGTTACAACTGTAATTGTAGGATTGTCTAATGTGTTGATGGACCACAATACCTTTAGATAGAGACTGCAAATGCTAAGAAATATATAAGACTGAGGTGACCAATCATTCATCTACTCATTCCTAAACACTACACACTGTGTTAGGTATTTAGGATTTGTAGCTGGCAACAACGTATCTTGCCCATCATAGACTTTACCAAACCTGCGTTGTCATGAAGCCATCAAGCTCATAATCATTTACATTTTCAAATGCTTAGCTTAAGTAGTGTGCTAGGTGCTGAACACACCACACACACACACACACACACACACACACAGAGTAGAGCAAGATAGATAGACTCCTTGCCCTCCAATAACTTAAAGATCCACCCATACTTATCTTAAGTAGTTTGGAAAAGATGGACCATGGACCACTACCACCATTCTGCCCAGAATTATTTAGGGTAGGCAGCGCTAATATCTAAAATGACACAGCCACGTGTAGTGACTCACACCTGTAATCCTAGCACTTTGGGAGGACTGCTTGAGCCCAGGAGTTCGAGACTAGCCTGGGAACATAGTAAGACCCCATCTTCACTATATGTAAAACATTTTTAAAAAGACAACAAAGTGTATAAATGCAAAAAAAAAAAAACAAAACAAAAAACTGTGATAACTGAGACCAGCAATAAGCAATAACAGTAAACAAAAACCAGGGACTTTTCCAGGAAAACCAAGTGTTACTGTCACCCTAATTATAGGCCACATGGGCTAGAAAGGTCTGATGCCATTATGTAAGGCTGATATATAAACATAAGTATAGATATTTTTAGGCAAATAATCTGTAGTCACATCATATCTTAGATATTTTACAGTTATAGTCCATCCAAAGTGGATAACATAGAAAGACAATTTTTACTTCTTTACCAAGGGGACTGACCTTTTACCATGGTAGGATGTTACATATTACAATTATTTTCTAGTAAAAAATTTGGAGTACAAAAAGAGATGAAATTGGCATAAACCATTAAAACAGCATTTCCCACACTTTTCCGTATCAGAATATATGTACAACATGACAGTATCCGTACTGTATAAAGCAGGAAACAGCTGAAGCTGCTCATGGTTAGAGGCTGCCCTGTACCATGGGCTGAGAGGATGTGCATGTCGGCAAGCATGTATTCATTCCGTTACTAGTATGCCAGGGGACATCAGCCAGGAAATTGACCCAAATTACGTAACACATTTGAGAGTGAGGAATACAAGAGAGTACGAAAGGAATAATTCTTCCACTTTGAAAATATATCAATATTATCTTTCAGAAAATACTTTGAAGACGGTGATAAACTGATATCACAAGTTGTACTGAATCTGAAAATATAAGTAATGAGACAAAAAAGTGTAGCGAGGATTCCATGTTGCAAGCATTTGTCTGAAATATGCACATGTATCCTATGCTGCCCATTTTCACCACAAATGCACTGGTTGAGGATAAGAGCTACAAACTCTTTTAAATTTACATACTCTTAACTCTGCATGGCATACTTTTCTAGAAGGAAAAAAGAAAGAAGTATTGAGTCCTGTTACTTACGTATGGCAAGTACTGAAGCTTTTAGGGTAGGTCCAGATGTTTTTTATTTTTAATCACTCATTTCCTCCCAAGTTGACTTTTTAATCAAAATAGTCTTCCATTCCTATGATAACTACTAAGTGTGCCCCCAAAACCATTATTTAGTAACAGACACCTGCCACCATCACCACCCAGTTTAGCTAGGTGCAAAGGAGCCCATCTAGAGATAACATTTCCCAGCCTCATTTGCAGCCAGATGTGGCCACCTAATGAGGAGGGACCAACAGGATGTAAGAAGCAGTTCAACTAACTTCCTGGTAACCTTCATAAAGACAAGGCTACTTGACTTGGCCTTCCTTTTCCTTTTTTCCTGAGGGCTAGAAATGACAGCAGGACAACCTTAGAAATCATGTGTGTAGCACAGCAGTGCTATCCTGCTCATATCTGGACTGTTCTGTGAGGAGGAAATAAACATCTATCTTATTTAAGTTATTCTATTTGGGTGTCTCAGCAGTTTAGTTGGTAACATAATTAATAAAACATCCAACTACTAAAAAACACCTCTTAAAAGCATCTAGAAATAGATTTGGACAGACTTATTTTATAATTGATTCTTGTTTATAAATACAAGTATTTTATAAACACTAAGGACTTAAAGTGGAAGTATAAACATAAAATAGTATTTTATACTAACAATTTGTGAACAATATATTGTAATTTATTATAAATAATAGAATGTAGAGATTATATTACAAACAAACATAACATGATATAATGATAACTATAATAAATTAACAGGGTAAGACTTGTGAGAGACAAAATGCACCAGACAATTAAAGAGGTGATTTTCTTCAAGCTATTGCAATAAAACACTAGTGAGGGCTGTCTCAAAGAAAAGGAAGGGGTCTGGAGTTTTATAGAGGCAGGTAAACAAGGAAGTCATCTGGGAGTCAGGAAGGACAGAGATGGGTCTAATCTCAGAATATTGGAGAGCAAGATAGCCCTTTGTGGTTTTCCAGAACACCAAAGGGTGGGGGTGGGGGGTGAGGGTTGGAAAATTGAAGGATGGGGAGATTTTCCAGAGTACAACTCAGGGAAAGTTCAATATTGTAAGATCCTAATTAGAAAGGGACAGTAAGGAACCCCTGAAGGGTTTTAACACGTGAGGCAATGAGGTCACCGTTCCGTTTTAAAAAGAATTCTACCAGGAATGTGGAAGCAAGACTGAAGGCAGGAAAGACTGGAGGCAGGGAGATGAAGGAGAAAACTACTCTATAGTCAACATGATTTCCAGTCAATTCAGTTTTTCAGTTGGAATAGCTGGTGCTGGTATAATAAATTTAAGTCAAGGTATCTAGTAGTTGGTTGTCCTGAATCCTAAGAGAAAGATCTGGGATTTACAGATTTATGACTAATCCACACATGCAAGACGAGATAATCCAAGGAGAGCACACACAGAGAGAAAAAAGGCCAATGGCAGAATCCAGGGGATCACTAGCATTTAGGGAACTGGGAGAAGAAAAGGATTCAGCAGAGGAAAGAAGGGTGGGCCAGAGGACGAGGAGAACTATGAAGAGAATGTTGGCCTAGAAGCCAAAGGAGGCAACCCCTTCTGGAAGAGAGTGGTAAGCAGTATTGCAGGTGTCAAAAGCAAGTCATGCACATTAAGGGGCAAAACTGACTGCTGGATCTGGCAGCTGAGAGTCACTTGACACTTTGGCCTCAGCACTTTCGGTGAAGAAGCCTGGCTCACAATGTGTAAGGGTATGTGGGAAAGTATGAATATTCACCTCTCAAATCTCAGCTGGGGACGAAACAAAAGGCTGGTACAACGGCAAGGGGGGGAGGCAGGTATGATGGGAGGGTGTATTTTTCAGGATGGGAAAGGAGTAGGGAGGTAAAAGTTGGAAATAGCAGGGTGAGACAGTACCGAGATGCCTTTCTTATGGCTACTTGTTTCTTATTTTGAACATAAAGTCAAATTATACAAACACATTTCGACAAGGAGCTATAACTCAAGCATACAGCATGTTGCTATGACTTCATAAAACTACACAGATTAAGGAATTCAGAATCCCATGGAAATTCTTAAACAGAGTTTGGACATATGTTGTTTGATTTTCCCTTCAGCAAACTGGTAAACATTAACCCTGCTAACCACCATATTGCTTATCCCATCATAAAATTTTAAAAGGTTCTTTTTTGAAAAGTCTAAAGGCAAAAAGGTAACTTGCAAAATAATTCCACAAACTACATAACTAAAAAAAAAAAACAAAAACCCAAAAACGCACGGACATATGAGTGAGTAGCTCTGTATATATTCAAGAAATCCAAGCAGTGTCAGGCTTTCTCACCCGCTGAAACTCCCTGGGAAGGTCAAGCATTCAGAGAACTCAGGTCAGATTACACTGAAAATAAGGTGGGAAAAGAAATATTTAGTATTTCTAAGGAGAGTGTCGGTGACCTACAGCGTCTAGTTTACTTCTCATTTCCTTGACCATGGTATACAGGGACAAAGATGAGGTAGAGAGGGGAGGAGCTGTGCACTGCTGGCGTCTTTACAGGGAAATCTTGGGCTGTATCTTGCCATTCAACACTGAGGCTACTGCTAATAGGCAGGGGAAGACAGGAAGAAAATTACCCCTCCTGAATAACCAAGCACTTACATACTTGAGCTTATTAAATTGTCCTATCCATCCTGAGCAGTGGTATTACTGCTCCAGTTTTACGGAGAGAAAACAGGTTTTGAAAGTTTGAGTAATTCGACCGAGATCACACAGCTAATACAAGGTGGACCAGGATTCAAACCCAGATGTGACTGACACTATGAAGCCCATACTTGCCCCCTCAGTTTATTTTAAACTAGAGATTAACTCAAATTAAATTAAATTTGCTTCTACAAATTAAAAAAAATCATTAGAAGGAACCCTCAAAGTGAAGGTGACAAAATGCTGGCACTCAAAGGCTGCCTAAGGGCACAAGGAGTAAAGTCTAAAAAAAATGAAACAACTTAACAACCCAACTGTCATTTAACAACAATATTACCTAAGGTCTTTATCATAATCTCACTTTTTAAAAGACAATTCCATGGATTCCAACTAATCTGATCCTCACAAACTACTAGGAGACAAAGAAATAATATCAACTTTATTTTATAGCCAAGAAACTTGTAACAAGGAAATGGCAGAATGGAGATGAGAATTCCAGACTTCTATAACATCCAGTGTGCTGGAACAGTCCTCCAGTAAGTGTCATAGTCTCAAATTTTTTTAATCTTATCTTCAAAAAGTTGTTAACAAAGTCAGACCAAATATTCAGTATAATCTCTTCACTAAATTTAGGCTGTGAAGATTTTTTATTCTGAATTCATTAAAGTGTAACCGTAATTCTTAAAAGAATAAACAACTCACTTAGGCCTACTGGCTCATAAGTACAAAATATGTACTGATCACCCATTATAAGCAGAATAGCACCTTAGCTGTGATTTTAAGAATATGAAAGGAGGGGCTGAGGGGCTTAAATTAGAGCCAAGATTCTTACTCAGTGAGGGGATTTGGAATATTTACTAAATTCTTTTTTTTTTTTTTTTTGGGACGGAGTCTCGCCCTGTTGCCCAGACTGAAGTGCAGTGGCGCGATCTCGGCTCACTGCAGGCTCTGCCTCCTGGGGTCACGTCATTCTCTTGCCTCAGCCTCCTAAGTAGCTGGGACTACAGGCGCCCGCCACCACGCTCAGCTAATTTTTTGTATTTTTAGTAGAGACGGGGTTTCACCATGTTAGCCAGGATGGTCTCCATCTCCTGACCTCGTGATCCGCCCGCCTCGGCCTCGCAAAGTGCTGGGATTACAGGCATGAGCCACCGCGCCCGGCCCTACTAAATTCTTGTAATTCTACTTTGCCAGATAAATTTCCTATGCTGCTCCTGAATGATGTACCATTGGAACCCCATATACATTCTCTGTCTCTTGAATTAGGAAATGAAAAAAAAATGGCACTGGAAAAATATATTTCTACCTATTGGTTTTAGTTATGGAGTCAGGGGCTACATAATCAAACTCCAAAAGTGGCATCCTAATCATCTATACCAAACAGCTACTGTCTGTAAACAATGATATGTGAGGAGGCAGTGTGTTTCCTAAATGACTCAGGTCTTTATTACTAATGACACAATCACAAGCAGAAGAAAAACCAGACCTGAATTGCACAAGCATAGCCTGAGAGATAGTAATACCACAGATATAAATTACAGGCCTCCTCTAAATCAGATACTGTCATCAATCTCACATAGAGCTTCCTGCCCAGTGAAATCTGCCTTAATTGGTTTTCATTCTGTTGTTGTTGTTGTTGTTGAAAAACTGAAAGAGAGCGAGCGAGCCATCTCAGGCAGCATCATGGGAATTTCAGACACACACACACACACACACACACACACACACACACACACACACCCCCACTCCTTTAAAGCTCAAATGAGTGCATCTAGATTTCAAGGAAATACTAACAAGGAACACGTTGAGGGTATTTTCCACTGGTTTAAAAATAAAGCATTCTACCCTTTAAAAAAATAAATCCCCAAATTATAGAAACAGGAAGCAGCAGCTGGATTTATCATCCTTCATTTCCTCTGAGAGTCACGGTAAGGAACTCCCCGTTGAGACAAAAGCCATGGAGAGGTTAGCCCCTCCTGCCTGGACCCACATATCCACATGCTGCTGCTTCTGGTCCAACATGGTCAATGGTCGGCCACTTCAAAATCAAACTTGCTTTGTCTTATAAAGCATTCTGTGTCCAAGCCCTGCGTTTTGATAAAATGAAAAACCTGACTAGCATTTAAACACACATACATAACTGGTCTTAGAAGGGCCTCACTCTAATTTCTCATGAAGATGTCTCTTTCCTGGGCTCACCCAGGAGGGCTTTAGGGACCTGAGGACCCAAACACACAACAGAAGATGCAACCGATTCAACAGAAGATGATGATGACAACACCCCTGAGGAACTCTGCAGCCTTGATCTGGTGGCTGTACTGGAAGAAAGCAAGAGCGCTGGCTGGGTTCTAGTCGTCTTTCATCCATTTGTGATTATGGTTGAAATACTTAGTCTCGCTCAGCCTCAGTTCGTGTCTATGAAATGACAATGAGACCACCTATTTCACAGAGGTGTAATGAGAAGTGAGATGATGAATATGAAATACTTTGTAAATTACACAGAAATAATAACAGACTAGAGTAATAGCAATCTATATACCTGCATAAGGTGGCTTTGCCAGTTTCAAAGCTTTCATGAATATTATTTAGGTTGATCCTTAAAATGATACAGTTGGGTGGGTGGTGATGACATCATCATTATCATCATCATCACTATTATGAATGTTTTATAAATGAGCTAGTGTAGAGGAACATAATGGGAAAATTGTGTCCTAACTCATTTGAATGAATTCGTACCATTTAAAAACATTTCTGGCAACATGCGAGTGATAAGTACATGGCTGGGAGTTGTGAAAGCCACTCACATTTCAGGGCTGCTACTCTAGGCAAATCCCTTAACTCTCCAGGCAACATGATTCATCTATCTGTCACTGGATTGATGGGAGACCAACATAAATTAGACCTGGTTCCATCTCTTGAAGAAATCAGTTGGTGCAAGGGGGCTGGTGGTGATGGTGGAAAGAAGTGACATATAAACACATTAATTACAAACAGTGTTTACTTAAAATATGGAGTATGAACAAAATGCTGTGGGGTCACAAAGCAGGAAATGACTAATTTGTGGGGACTCATGAAAGAATTCCTGTAATTTCTTTGTAAACTGAGAAAAGAAGGAAATCAGACTACAAATTGATCAATGTTCCTTTTGAGGCTAAAACTCTGAGAAAATGAGGCTTAGAAAGGTTGTCAGTAATCTCAATACACAGTGTGATTCCTCTTCCTCATCTGCTCATAGCCAACACATGATTTAAAACAACTCAGTGGCCGGGCATGGTGGCTCCCACTTGTAATCCCAGCACTTTGCGAGGTTAGGTGGGTGGATCACCTAAGGTCAGGAGTTCAAGACCAGCCTGGCCAACATGGCAAAACCCCATCTCTACTAAATATACAAAAATTAGCCAGGTGTGGTGGTCTGTGCCTGTAATCCCAGCTACTCAGGAGGCTAGGCAGGAGAATCGCCTGAACCCGGGAGGCGGAGGTTGCAGTGAACCAAGATCGCACCACTGCACTCTAGCCTGGGCAACTGAGCGAGACTCAGTCTCAAAAAAAAAAAAAAAAAAAAAAGAAGACACAGTGGAAGACAGGAAGCCCAGCACCTGAAAGATGGATGGGAAGCCCTTTGGGACCCTTTGTGTTCTGAACGTGATACATGACAATAGCCTTCCTGCATGAGTAAATGCTGACAGATTTGTTTGGAGGAGCTTAAGTTACCCGTTCTTGTGTTTCTTATAGACTAACACTTGAATTAAGATGAGCTAGGGTACACGATACAAATTCAGATTCCTGGCCTCCACCCAGACCTATTCCTTTTCTACATGAGCCCCTACAGACCTTCAGAAAATAGCCGCTGACAGGTTGGAATGCAATCAACAGGAAAAGCAAACTATATGCAGCCCGGGAGGCCTTGCCAGCAAGGCTGAGCTGAGATGACTCAGCAGGTTAGAGCTGTGACCCTTCACTTCTGGAGTCATTACTCCAGTTCTTATCTAGTGCCTACTAATGGCATACACACAGGTGGTCGTACTCCAGAGCGACATGGACTCTGGACGTACTCCAGAATAACATGGAGTGGCTAACACAACTTGGCACAACACACAGGCAGGTTTTTCCAAAGAATGCCAGCCCCGGGTCCTGGGTGACAACTGGCTCCCAAAAGTTTGGCTGAGAAAGCCAACACAAAGGACAGGCATTGTGAGCAAGCAGCAACCTGGCCAGTCACAGTCTACTTTAAATTCCACAAAAGCTTGTTCTTTAGAAAGGGGACAGAAGTTGGGGAAAGTACAAAAGGCAGAGTCAGGGGTGGGATTTTGGGGTTGTGTCAGTTAAGTACTATAAACCAGTTTCCAAAGCTATGAAATTACTAACAGGGATAATGATGAATTCCCTTCAGTGATGATAGCTGCTCTACAGTGATGCTCGAGCTTGTGTTTGAGCTGACTGTTGCCATACAGCATACTCTGCTTATATTGAGGGTAAAATTCACCTTTGGGCTACAGTGTGTACAGTACCAGATGTCTAGTTCTGTTTAGCATTTTATGAAAAGGAATCATTCCTCTCTTTTTTTTTAGTCAAATAGGGATTTGTTTAAGCCTAAAAGTGATGCTTGAAAGAAGATTAAGATGTGAGAAGTAAACAGCAGTTGGGGGGCAGTTAAAACACCAGGGAACAAGGTGGCTGCCCCATAAAAATGTGCTCCCACTTGCATTTAGAGCCTTAGCTAAAGCTGCGAAGGACAACTGTTCAAATACAATTGTAGAGATGTCTTCTCTTCCTTCCCCATTCAATGTCCCTGGCAAGCAGAGGCCAGGTCTCAGCTACCTTTGAAGACCCTACTGCAGGTGTTGAGGTAAGAGGACACTTACTCATTCTCTTCATGTTACATTGCCAAGAGAGAATTCCTTACAATAATACACTGGGCCTTCCTTGCTGCCCCCTCACTAATTCCTCCTCTTCGTTCTCTTTGAGATTTGCCTGTCTGCAAAAGTCATGAATTCTGGACTCCTCTCCTGCTGGGGGTAGGCAGCTTTCCCCTGCAGGGTACCAGCTTCCGTTATCCTGGCATGCCAAGAAAAGGTGGGTAGTTTTATCTAATTCAGGGATAAAATTTCTGGAGGCCTACTTGGCTGCAGACCCAAAGCCATATTCTCCAAAATGCATCATCAGTAATAAAGATGGTATTTTGCTATCTACCAGCCTGATTCCTTTATCTTTCTAACTGGTGTGGAATCTGGGCATGAAAGAGGGGTTATTCACTTGGCTCTCTCAAACTTCAATAGTGGGCAGTTTTCCTTGCTTTGTATAGCTTACAGCTTTCAGTGAATATTTATTAAAGATATATGTGCAAAAATGTGGTGAGAGGGAAACAAATCTGTTTGGTTTTATTTGTTCATGAATGAGTATTTGACCATATTCCATCCCACAGAAGTCTTGGGAGGTAGTCCAAAATATGATATCCAATTTCTGTGTGAATTCTTAGAGGAAAACAATTAACATATATTCAAAAGAGAAACAGCCCTATTAAAAATATTATTGATGTCTTAGCACATGGAAATAGGTTTTTGACCCTTGTAGAGCATTAACCCCATGGAAAGTTTCTTCAAACTATTTTCTAAGCCAAATGACACAGGTGAAAACTTAACTCTTAAGAGGCTTCTTTTATGTGTGCTGAAATAAATCTGAAGGGTATCATGACATTTCTTTCCAAGTTCCTTTTCATTTTTATGAGCAACTATTTTAAACTATTAATCGTTTATAAAAGGGTTATTTAAAACCTCCAAAATCAAGTATTTCCACATAAAAATTCATTTGCCTGCAACTAAAAAATCAGCTGTGCATAGAACTGTAACAGCAAGGATAGTGGATGGCTTACAAAATGACTTTAACATGGTCAACATTTTAATTCATCCTCACAACCATACAACAATCCTGTAAAGTAAGTGTTATTACCAACTTCAAGTTAGGGGAAAAACTGTTCAAGAAGTTCAACTCCAAGATTGCCCAATATTACCCAGCTAATTAATAGTAGTGGCACTGGGACTCAAACTTAGGTCTCACAATAAAACTGACGTGTTTTCTACTAAGTCATGACTCTGGATGCTAAGGTGTTTACATCCCTCCCTGCAGCTTTACAGAGTCTGGTCCTAATACGTGTGCAGTGCAGGAGTGGCCAATAGAGCTCCAGGTAAAGCATGTCAGCAAGAACCAAAGGAAATAACCTGGAGCAGGCAGAAGAACAAGTTAATTCACTGAGTTCAGATGCCCCTGATCCTTCTCCTGTATTCCTGCAGTCCTTTTAAGGAAGAAAAGTGAATGAACTCATTTCATTTTATTTCCTTCCTTCCTTTCCCCTGGGCTGAACCGAAAAGGCACAGCCCAGGAACCAGACCAGCAGGCAGCTGATATCTCTAAAAACAGTTTCACATCTGTTAAACTACAGGATGCTCCATTAACTCCAAAAAGAGCTCGAAGGTCCAACTTTCTTGAATTCACCAGTGGTCAGATGGTCACTTACAGCTGCAATGAAAACTGCAACTGAGCCTGGGGATTCCCGAAGGAGCCAAGCTAAGGGGGAAATGTTTTTAACTTTGACAGAAGTATTGGGAGAGGGTGAGGACGATCCTTCCAGATAGCTCAGAAAGCTATCTCTACTATTAGTGTTTTCATCCCGCCCCTCCCACTTTAATTCTTCAGGCCCTCTCTGGTTTGTCCTTGGACAGAACTGGCTTGAATCCTGAGTAGGGGGAGGTTAGGTGGTCTCAGGCTAAATTGGGGATTCCAGGATGGTAATTATTCTCAAAGGCGAAAACAATGACTTTTAGCAGCCTTCCAAGCCTCTAGAATCACTAAATAAAATGATGTGATACCAGATACTAGAGGTATTAAGAGGATCTCAAAAATACATTCATGTTTTGGGAGAAATAAATTCAGAGCCAGCTATAAAGTTTCTGGGCTCAACTCAAGACACCAGATTGAAATGTTCATAAAAATAAGAGATTCCTTTTTATGAATCACAGCTATTACTAATTATGAACATCAGCAAACACCCCAAAAAGTAAGTGTGGTAAAGCAGCAGATGTAATAATGCTTAACTTTCTGGAGGAAACTCTCATCCTTAAAATAAACCAACCGAGTCCACCAGAATCCTGAAAAGACATATTCCAGTATGTGTAACCATGTTTGCTTGTAGATTAAGGGAGATAAAATATCTAATACCACCCTTTCTGCTAATCCTGCCATTTCTCTCAGCAGTGAGAACAGTGTCACCTGAGTGGAAATTACATGTGCCAATGTGATACTGTGTACCTCATTGAAAAGGCATCCACAGCAGACAACTTTAATTTTGATCACATACTAGGCAAACAAAAAAAGTGATGAAGAGAATTGAAAAGATGCCATTACAGAGAAGAGATATAACCTAATATATTCAAGTTGAAGCATTTTCTAAAATTTCCTCTTACTAACAATTCAAACAACTTTCATTGTGAAAGAAAGAAACTCAAAATCAGTTCAATAACTCAAATGGAGAGTGCTACTACTTTCCCCATGCTGTCTCCAGCACACCCACAACTCTACCCTGTCTGCCTTTGCACTCAGAGAACATACAGTGCAATCATTAAGAGAAGAGACACAGGAGTCACACTGCCAGAGCCAAGAATCTTGGCTCTGCCATTTATTAGCTGTGTGATGTCAGGTGTGTTACCTAACATCTCTGTTTCCCTCTGTCTTTCTCAATAAGTGGGAAACAACAGCACTCACTTCAAAGGTTGTGGTGGGGATTTAGTGAGCCCATACATGTCTGCACTTAGCACAGAGCCCAGTGCACATTAAGCAATCAATTTATTTAACTTCAAAGGCAATGACATGGGATTAACCAGACTATGAAAATAAAGAAATGGGGATTACTTACAGTCTATGCGAAAGCCAAATGTTCCCTCTAGGCAACCAGACTGAACCCATTAGAAAACATCCTTTTATTGGCTGGGCACAGTGGCTCACGACTGTAATCCCAGCACTTTGGGAGGCTGAGGCAGGTGGATCACGAGGTCAGGAGATCAAGACCATCCTGGCTAACATGGTGAAACTCTGTCTCTACTAAAAATACAAAAAATTAGCCGGGCGTGGTGGTGGGCGCCTGTAGTCCCAGCTACTCGGGAGGCTGAGGCAGGAGAATGGCATGGACCAAGGAGGCAGAGCTTGCAGTGAGCCGAGATGGTGTCACTGCACTCCAGCCAGGGCGACAGAGTGAGACTCAGTCTCAAAAAAGAAAAAAAGAAAAAGAAAACATCCTTTTATTCTGTGGGCTCAGGGACTCAACTTGGTCATTCTTCTCAGTGGCTACGGCAGCTTATCAGAGAGGGCAGGCTCAAAGGACAAAAGTCAGTTCAGAAGAGATATGAAGACACAGAGAGAATGCCTGAGTCTGGGAGAAACTGGTTTCGGGCAGCTCTGAAAATGGGAAACAGCCAACAGTCCACAATCATGGGATTTAGGGCTTAGAAATAAAGTAACAGTACTCAGATATGCACACTTTGTTAATATGGTTAAACTTTCCTCCATCTTCTCTTCAAGGTCCCTGCTGCAGGAGCATCTTCCAGAGACTGCTCTGCACTCCTTCAAATACATAGTATGGCCATTTCTGGCATTTAATTGTTGTGGAGAAAACATATGTTTCAATTATAAACTCTGGAGTAGGATGAGTGTGTCTCACACCTTGTGCCTCTCTCCCTGGCCTACTTCTGCCCCAGGGCCTAGCCCCAGCATGGAGATGCTCACCTAGAAAGTGCTATAGAGAAATGTGTTACTATACTAAAAGCAGCACACATGAGGCCAGTACAGAGAAAAGGGCAGAGCAAAGCAGCATCTCCCTACCTCTGTCTGTGAGGCTTCGGTGGAAAGGCTGAGTCAAGAAGTTTAGGAGGAGGAAGAAGATGAAGCCTTCAGAGACACGAAGCACTGCAAAGATGATAGTGTTCCTCCAAATAGAAATCAAATTTAAATAATAAACCATAAAATAAGTATAAGAAAGTCCAGCTAAGGTCTGCTTTTTCTCATGGTCACGGCTTTATTTCTTTAAGCAGCAAATAGGAAATTATTTTTTTTAAAAACATATTTGAGCACGGTGTCTGCTTTTCTGGTGCCCCAAACACATGTTCAGTCTGCGTATCTGGTAATCTAGCCCTGCTTAGGCACCAAACGATTCCCTCCAGATACAGAGAGGCAGGCATGAAAGAATGGAGTTGGCAGGGACAGGTCTGGCAGGGACAGGTCAGGTGGAAAGGGAAGTATGAAGGAGACAGTGGCAATGAAAGGGTGGGGCAGAGGTGAAGACAGTTGGGGATTGGGCAGTGGCACAGTTAAGAGTAAGGTTAGCAATTTCAACTCCTGCCAGGTTAAATCTAGAGAGAACTTCAGAAACAATCTAAACCCAATCTTTTCCTTTTACAGGAGAGAAACTATTGCCCACTGATGATTTACCCAAGGCAAGGCTGCCAGTTAGAGGCAGAGATAGACCTGAAATCTGGCTTCCTGGCTGCCTGTTTAGAGCTCTTTCCACTCAGCACATCTCCTTTACGCTTACAGGGCAAAGGAATCAGGGCTCAGACAAACAGGTGAGGACTCAAGCAGCCGTGAAAGGCCCTGCAGGCTCTCCCGCCCCAGTGCTGCCTGTTAAGAATCGGCAGAAGAGGCAAAGAGAAGAGGTTGTCACTCTGTTTTTGATGAAGCCATTTGGTCTTCTGATAAGATTTGCTGGACTAGAAATGCATGGTCACAGTCTGTTTCCCAGGGCAGAGGCTGGTATCAGGATGCTGTAGAGTACACCTGATAACGTATGGCAGGAAAGCCTACAGCACAAGAATTATGCACCACCCCTTACATTCCCTGACCCCTCTGGCCTCCACTCGCCATGGCAAAGAACTGAAATCACTATTGGATACCTGGCTTTGTGATTCCTAAGATGGTACAGTTGTGAAGGAAACAGGGTAAGGATAAGACACATAAACCAATGGAGACAGCTGCATTAACAATAGTCTTGATGAGATGCTGCTGTGGTTTTGCTGCCTAAAAATTGGGACAGACAAAAATTACCGTGAGGCTAAACAAGCTTAACTTCAAGTGCTCTGTGGACCAACTCTTAGCTTTCAGACTTCCTGAGCTCCAAAGACTTTCTTTATAAAATCAGCCTCCTTTCTCTGAGAGATACTTCCAGTAAGTGCCACTATGCTTCGATGTTCACCTCAAGTGGTAAACATATACTACATCTGGCCTGAACAAAGATTTATTTTTAGTCACAGTTGTTTTTTTTTTATGATGGACATAAATCACTCAACTGCATTCCGCTTCATTTTGTGTAGGTATATTCCAAATACCTACACAAAATCAGGCAAACTAAGAAAACAGATGATGACTTTTTAACCTATATCTCTCACCACCTTTACCTTTTGAATCTTCTCTGATGCACTGTACCCAAAAGTCATTTCTCCCAGGGGAAAGCAAGAATTGAATAAAACACCATCAGCATTTGTAACACATCATCCCTCTACCAGGTTCTCATCCACAGGCTTTTGCCTATTGCATTTCCTCTGCCTAAAGTACCCAGTTTTCTCCAATTTACCTTGTTAATTTCCTGTCTTTGCCTGCCATCAGTGCCTATGGTAAGCCTTCCCGGAAATCTCTACACCAATAATCCCATCCTTTTAATCCTCCCTTGATGCTCCCAGAGTATCCTGTGCATTTCTGCCCCTCTACACTCTCATACAATTATCTGGCTTTGAGTCTATCTCCTTCACTAAAGCTGTAAGATTCTCCCAGGGCAGGGATCATAATTCATTCAAGTTTGTTTCCCCAGGGACTAGTATACTACCCAGCACATGGAAGGGGTGCAATAAATACACAGTTGTAAGACATTATCACACTTATTCTTCAGCTGAATTCTTAGAATGATACTGCAAGGCAGGAATTGTTGGTCACATTTTACAGACAAAGAAACAAGCTCAGAGAGGTTTCAAAGGATCCCCAGGACCATCGGTTCTGACACCCTCTAGCTCCCAGACTAGATTTTCACTTTACTACAATAATTTAACCATACAAGTTCCACATAGAAGACAAATCTGAAAGCATTGATCCTTTGATGTGGGCCTATACATTGTGACCTGCACAACTGAAGAACCAATGCACAAAATTTTCAAATGTGAGTGTAACTGTTCAAATTGTTCTAAAAGCAGGAATGATTATCAGCTAAGGTGATGGAGTTTACATTAATTCTTTCCTCAAGGTCCTCTCCATCCTAAAGCTCTGCAGAAATGTCTGGTGGACATGAATTAGATACAAAGTCGATCTGGTTATTAGGTCACAAAACTGTCTCTGGTTAACTGCCAACACTGTCGGACATCTTCAACGAGCCAGACGTGGCACAGCAGCAATGGCTGGCGAACTAGAAGTAACTTGCATGTGGCTGATTTGACCAGGCAGAAAAGACAGGTCACCGGCAGAACGGGATTGGTTTGTAACTTTGACCCTCTGGCACACTTGAGCCTCTCCTCAGCCAAAGAAAGTGGTTTTCAGCACAGCTGCACCCTGGAATAATGCGGGGTGGCCTCAAAAACTAATGTAATGCTAGGCCACACCCCCGGAGGTACCAACTTAGTGGACCTAGGGTAGGCCCTTGAATCTACATCTGAATTGTTGAAAAGTTCCTCTGCAACTGTAGTGTGCAGCCAGAATGAAAGGCCTGGGTGGTTCCGAAGCTGAAGAGCTCATCTCGTTGATCCAAATTTAAGATGAAAAGCACAACTGGAACACCTTTTGGAACTTTCCTTTCCTTTACATCCATCGACACTTAAGTAAACAGCCACTCGGCACATCGCACTATGGACACTGCTTTTGAGTTACTCAACATTGGCTTTCATAGAGATGGAAACACAACATTCCTCTACTCTATCTGGGAGATTTTCCAGCCTTTTCTGCACAAATATTTCTAATGACAGGAAATGTACTACCTTAAAAGGCAGTTTGTAGTTGTATGCTTAGAACAGCTGAATATTACAGTATGTAAATTAAATCTTAGTAAAGCTGTTTGTGTATGTATATCTGTGTTTTATGGTACTTTGCTTGATTTCGGGAACAGCACTTATTACAAGAAAGTTCTTTTGGATCATTCTATGAAATTAACCGATCTCTCCTTTACACTCACTGATCCTAGCCTTGCTGCTGGGGCCACTCAGATTTACTAATTCCTCTTCCACTTGACTCTGAATTCAGGCATATCTGGGTGTGAATCCATTTACTAGCTATGTGATCCACAGCAGATGAGCTCTTTCTGAGCTTCAATGTCCTGATCCACAGGAAGTGAGAGTATTTCCTTTGTAGAATTTGTGAGGATTGGCAAGCATCTAATATCTGGAACACTGTGAGATGCTCAATGAATAATGCTTTCCTTCCCTTCCCCATAGAGGTGGAGTACAAGGCTAAACATCCACACATAGATATTTCACGATTCCTCGTCAGGTTGCGGTTTTCCATTTTTCACCATCCTCCCATTAACTGCTTTTAGATTTGATAAATGTGGTGGCCTCACTTCTACAGCATCAGTTAACTCTGGTACAATAACTGCAGTATACCAATGACTGCTTACTGGCTCATATTCAATGTTTTCAAAGTTTTAGGAACCCAAGATTTTTCCTCCCAGTATCAGCTGCCTGTGAGCACTAAACCACATACAGAAGTTCAGCCACATATCAGAGACATCTTTATTCAGCTGCTTAGGAGCGAGTATAGCGGTTAGGTGGGAATTCCTTCTGTTTTCTGCTGTGCTAGGAGAGGTGGCCTCCAATTATTACACGATGACCATGTTTCTCCTTCCCTGTACCAGGCACTCACCGGGATGCACCTTGTCCCAGTCTCCACCTCCACTGCACCTCTGCTGCCCACCACTTTTATCTGTGATTCTGGGAGGGCAACATAGCACTGCAGAAATCAAATGAGATTTGGCTAAGGCAGACCAGTTCAAATCATGGTGTCCTCTCTCAGAGCAAACTATTGACTTTCAGCAAATCATTTTTTTTCAGGTTATTAAAAATAAACTTTTTTTTAAAAAGTTCATATATGCCTAATAGGAAACTGAAAAACACAAGAAGCAAAGAACAAAGTTATCCACAATCACAAGCAGTTTACAGTTTGACATGTCCTCCTAGGTCCTGCGTGTGTATAGACACAGCATCCAATTTAATGGGATTAAGATTGTGCAATAAGTATCATGCTTTTAAACACCGCATGAATATTTACCAATTCAAAATCTCAAATCTATGTAAGTATTTTGATAACCAAGAATATACTACACCAACTCAATCTGCTAGGAAAAAACATAATCCCGCCTTTCTTGCAACAAAAATTTCACAGAAGACAAAAATGGCAACAGGCCTCTAGATAAAAGCACTGGCAGAGTTCCGATTAAAATACTGTGTTCCCTTAATACTCAACTTAAAACGAAACCATAAAGCAACAGAATACACCATGTATAATGTTTCTAAGGTAATTCATTAACAGATCTATACTATTAAAATACTAACAAGAAGGTATATTGCCACTGAATTACTTAAAGTATTCCTATAGTATATCCAAGAGAGACGTACATACATCAATAGTTATCGTCAAAATGTGTATGTGAACACATCTGCATACTTCTCTTCCTTTGGATTTCCTTCTGCCCCTCTGGTCCCAACGTAATGAATAGGTTCTAATACACTCTGCTGACTTCAAGTAAATCATTTAACTCTCTGAATATCAATCAGCACCCCTATCTGCAAAAACTGAACCACCACACCTTTCCAAAGGGATTATTATGAAAATTAAATGATTATGCTGCAATAAAGTGTCTAGCCTAATGTCTAATGCACAATAGGTATCCAACAAGTAGTAATTTTTTTTTTGAGAATATGTGAATGTTTATTTCGCACTATATAGATTTAGCTTGTTTATTAACAACTACGATTCACAAGAAAAGAGAGAGAGAGAGAGAGAAAGGGAGAAAGACAGAAAGGGAGAAAGAAAGAGTAATTATTATCATCACTAGTGTGGTATGGCGATTTCCCGCTCTTAGACTGGACTCTGTCCTGAATGCTAATCTATTTGGCTAGAGTCTTGACCTCTGTGCTGGGTTCTCACCACCTTTTTCCTCCAGGGGTGGTAAACTCTGATCTTCATACAGGAGCTTGCCCTACCCTCGGCCTCAGCACCCCTCACCTGTGTTAATTCTTCACAGCCTCTCTCTCCCTGCCAAGCCACTGTGTGTATTTCTCAGCTACTCTTAGCAAACTCCCAGTGTGTAAAGTGTGCTGGGAGTCAGAAACCTGCATTCTAGGTCCTGCTTGGCCACTAGCTATGTGACCACGAGCCAGGCACATAAACATTTTTATCTTGCTTCCCCTTCTGTGCAATGATGGTGTCAGACGACATGATCTCTAAGGGCTCCTCTAGATCCAACGTTTACGACCTCTCCCTTCCCCACTTCCTGGCCTCTTCCCATCTATCCTTCACCACCCTCATCCACCCCTCTACCCTCCCACTCACCCACAGGGGAGTCTTCAAGGCTGATCCTCTCCCCACACTCTTAACTCTGCTCCAAGTCCTGGAAATATGCCATTATTGGCCATGTATTTATACAAAGCCACTTAAGCCATAGATTTTGGGTTGTTAGTCTGGAAACCTAAAACTTATGTACCATTTTTTGTCTATTAGAGAATGTATTTGTGGACATTATATTAAGATGACAATGTCTAATAAAGGTTCTAACGCTTGCCTTTTAGGAGGAGACATATATACTATGTAATATGTTTAATAAATATGTGCTGTCATACCTTTCCTTTTCTGATGTTTCCTACAGAAAAGTTTTCCCTGCAGAGCTGAGTATGCTACTCTGGAGTATCAGACTCAGAGACATTCTATACTGGGCCTCACAAATTATACATAGGTGTAAACTGCTTTAAGAAACATGATAAAGAGATTACTAAAATCATGAAAAAATTGGTATGATTATTCAAGACATCTAAAAATAATTTAGCTTACAGAAGTTCAATGTCTCATCAACTTTTCAGAAGTTCAATTGTTGCCTAAAGTGAAATATTATATATGAATAGAAACTTGAAGATATTTTAATTTTTAAAAGTACATGTCAAATTTGTTCACATAGAAAATTAAAAGATAAGTAAAAAAACAAACAGGTACATCTTTAAAAGCAACATTGTGCTACTTAGAAGATACATGTGGTACACAGAAAAAAAACCATTACACATATATTTACACACAGTGTTTTGAGTTTGCACAGGGCTACCTCAAGTTGCCTTTGAAATTAAGCAGATATTTGAGATAAAATTACCTAGCTGGGAATTTTTCTGAGCCATTTGCTTGTTTATGATAGCTTGAAGAAAACATACCAAGTCTGCCAAATCTGTAAATATATAGGGATTTAAAACTCTTGTCAAATAAGAAAAATGAACAAATTTAAGGCCATCTAACAGACTTCATAATATATTATATAAATATAGTAGGCTTATCTTTTCTTGGGTAGTAATATAAAAGTCCCGCCTGTGTTCCCAGTACATTGATCTATTTTTAAGATAATGTAATAATTTTGTTTCTAAAAAATGTTAATTATCTAGCACACCTATCTGTCCTCAGACAAGCAAGTACACTGCTCACTGTAGGCACTGACATATCAGCCTGCTTGCTTACCGAGTGATCAGTGGGTGGGGTGGGCGTGGGAGACCTTCACCTACAGACACGCTTGGGTCATGGAATCTGACAATGAAAGAACATGAGCACTATTTAATAGTGTTGAAAGCACTAAGAACTTTCAACATTATGGCTATCTCCGAACTTGACAGAATTTTCCATAACACGTCAGCCAATACTGTACTCACCCGTAAGATATAGAACACTTGTATCTTAAGGAAAGGAAAGAAACAACTATTTGAGTGGTGACTTATATTCCCTTTATGAAATTTACTTATGTCACTCACATTCCAATAATAGTAAGCATACGTTATTTTTCTATATTTCAGCTTACTCGATATTGTGCTGATAATGTACATGAACACTATCTTCTTGGTTTACTCTGTTCTCCATTCATTTTAGCCAATTAATGTCAGCAACCTTTCTTATACTATCTCTAAACCCAATGGGCTATGATTCTGTCCAATTTCCTAAAAGATTTAAGTCCAACTTGCCTCCCTAAATTGCTATCTAAAAGAACGTTTAAGGGAGCATCTCAATTTCCTGTGTTCTGAAAGTTAACACTCAGAGATAAACAGGAATCACATTTCTACTATACATTCCAGTCATCTTCAAGCATTTCCCTTCATACCCTTGTGCTACTGATGCCAAGAATGCTATGTGCTCGGCTCACTCTAAGATGAGGAGTGAGTAATATGGGGCTGTCTTAGTCTGAACTGCTATTACAAATTACACAGGCTGGGTGGCTTAAAGGACAAACATTTATTCCTCACAGTTCTGGAATCTGGAAATCTAAGATCAGGGTACCAATACAGCCGAGTCTGGTGAGGGCCTTCTTCCAGATTGCAGACAGCTGACTTCCCTGTCTATGCTCACATGGGGAGAAAGGGGCAGGAGAACTTTCTGGGGTCCCGTTTATAACAGCATGAATCCCATCCATGAGGGCAGAGCCCTCATGCCCTAATTACTTCCCAAAGGCCCTACCTCCTAACACCATTACACTGGGGTTAGGATTTCAACATTTTGTGGGGGACATAAACACTTAGTCTATAACAAGAGCCCTCTGCTTCCAGCATATGTTGCTCTAATGAGAGCTATCAGGTAAGGGTTTAGCACATTTTAATCTCAAGTCAGTCAAAAGCTTACACCACCAATTATCTACAAATACAGAACAATTCAAATGGTAATTAAATTACTCCAGATATACATCTAAAAAACTCTTTAGTTTCCACTATGCTGTACTGAAAAAAGAGTAAGTCTGCAATCATCAAGAGGTCTTCAGTCTAAAAGCCAACTGCATGTCTCAAGGCATTTTACACTACTATCCAGTATAAAAGACATTCTAAAATACTAGATATTAAAGCATCCAGAACAATAATGTATGTCCCATTACAATATAGATGGGTTCCACTGTATCTACTTCAGGGAAAAATTGTACGCTTGGGAAAACAAGACCATTCTTATCAATCTTGAAAATGCATCATTTCCAGTATTTTCTGTTGTTTTGTTCTCAGAATACTTTCTTCCTGGGGAAATATGCTAATTCTCTTGCAATTCTGGTCTACCTTTTTTTTCCTAGTTAAATGAGCAAATAAAGTCAAATTTTAAGCATGAAGTTAGATGCTTTCTAGGAAAAAAGTGATATGAATATTTTTCAAGGAACTGAAGGCTATAACCATGTTTTCGCCCACTGGCTGCCCTTCAGTTCTTTGAATATGCCAAGCTCACCTGTATCTCAGGACCTCTGCACATGCTCATCCCTGTGCAGGACTGTTCATTCCCCCAGATCTTCTCATTGTTCCCTTCTGCTCATCACTCCTGCCCTAGCTCAGCTGGCACCTCTTCATTGAGGCCTTTCCTGATTAGTCCCCATCTCATTTCATTGTCTTCATAGCTTTTACAGCTATTTTATATTATCTTGTTTATGTTTTTGGTTGCTTTTGGATCCATAAGCTGAGATCTTGTCTATTTTGTTCACACTCTATTCTCAGCACCTAGGACAGTACCTGTCATAGAGATGTTTACAGATTATCTGTTTAATAAATATATAAATGAATGAATGAAAGAACAAATTAACCACATGTCAACTGAGAGCTGAGGACATGTAATTTCAAATAAACTTTGTCTGATTGAATTTTACTTGATTTCAAGGAAGTTTTAACAAAGTTACATACAATAACCTTGTGAATTTGATAGAAATATCAATCTACAGCTGGGTGCGGTGGCTCATGCCTGTAATCCCAGCACTTTGGGAGGCCGAGGCGGGTGGATCACAAGGTCAGGAGATTGAGACCATCCTGGCTAACACAGTGAAACTCCTTCTCTACTAAAAAATACAAAAAAATTAGCCGGGCGTGTTGGCGGGCGCCTGTAGTCCCAGCTATTCGGGAGGCTGAGGCAGGAGAATGGCATGAACCCGGGAGGTGGAGCTTGCAGTGAGCCAAGATCGCGCCACTGCACTCTAGCCTGGGCGACAGAGCAAGACTCTGTCTCAAAAGAAAAAAAAGGAAATGTCAATCTAGTGACAGTTCTGTAGATTCCTTACAGGCCAAATCACTGCACCTAGAGTGCTAAATAATGCCAAGCGGGGAACTTGGTCCTGCCTTATCCCACACTGTTATCAATCATTTGGAAGATGAAAAATTTTTAATCACACAATGCTGAAAAAGATAGCAAATGGGCTGGGGAACAGAATCTGGTATCAAAAAGATCTCCATAGGTTGGAAAGGCAGGCTAAAACAAACAAGATGATATTTAACAGGGATCAGCCTAAAGCCTTGTACATAATTTAAAAACTCAAACATGGAGAGAGGGCGTTCAGGACACCTGGCTTAACAGCAGCAGCACTGTGAAATATCCAGCATTTTATCACTGTGAGCTTCATATGGGGCAAACATATGGCTTGACTACTAAAGAACAATTATCAGAATGTGAAACGGAACAATGTAGCATGCTCAGGTAGGATGAACTGGGGTTACACAGGCTCAAAACAAATTATTTCATTCAATAACAGTTTCTGAGCACTTATGATGTGATGGATATTACACATAGAACCGGAGATACAGAGATAAGAGACCAAAGTCTAGTGTGGAGTGACAGAACCCAGAGTTGTTACTACAGAGGGCAAGGGGATGATGGCAGAGGGGCAAATGAAAGTTACAGGAACAAAGGGAAAGGAAAGGCTGGAGAGGGTTCTCCAGGAAATATAACTCCTGCAGACAGATGAGCTAATTAAGAAGGTGTTACAAAAGTGAAACCAAGAACTCAGCACTGTGCCAGGCACAAAGCAAGTCATAATAACAATGTTGGGTACCATTATTATTATAATCAACATTATTGTGGTTATCATTATTACTAAAAATGAATGCACCTTGACAGCTCTTTTTTTTTTTTTTTTTTTTTGAGACGGAGTCTCGCTCTGTCGCCCAGGCTGGAGTGCAGCGGCGCAATCTCGGCTCACTGCAAGCTCCGCCTCCCGGGTTCATGCCATTCTCCTGCCTCAGCCTCTCCGAGTAGCTGGGAATACAGGCGCCCGCCACCACGCCCGGCTAATTTTTTTTTTGTATTTTTAGTAGAGACGGGGTTTCACCGTGGTCTCCATCTCCTGACCTCGTGATCTGCCCGCCTCGGCCTCCCAAAGTGCTGGGATTACAAGCGTGAGCCACCGCGCCCGGCCAACAGCTCTTTCTTAAAGTAGAATTCCAAATAATATATGTAGAGGAAATGATGGAAAGACAAAAATCACCGTTAGGCAAACATTACAGCAATAACTGTTGCAGGCACAAGACACTGATAAACACTAAAAGTAGCGGGCAAAAGTATGAGAAACAGGATATCTGCATAGTCTCAAAGTATCTCTCCACAAGATATTTATTACAAAAGAGAAAACAATAATTTTATAACGGAGTGGCAGACATCATCCTTACTAACAGATCACAGTTATCACCACCAGTAATAAAACATATCAGCATCATGTGCATCTTGATATGACGAACTTGGAAGAACACATAACTTAAGTGGCATTCTTGCCAAAAATGCATAACCCCAATCTAATCATGAGAAAATACCAGAAAACCCAAATGGATGGACAAGGTACAAAGTAACTGGCCAGTATGCTTCCAAAATGTTGATGTTATGAAAGACAAAAACTGAGGCTGGGGGCGGTGGCTCACACCTGTAATCCCAGCCCTTTGGGAGGCTGAGGCAGGCAGATTACAAGGTCAGGAGATCGAGACTATCCTGGCTAACATGGTGAAACCCCATCTATACTAAAAATACAAAAATTAGCTGGGCATGATGGTGGGTGCCTGTAGTCCCAGCTACTCAGGAGGCTGAGGCAGGAGAATGGCGTGAACCCGGGAGGCGGAGCTTGCAGTGAGCCGAAATCGCCCCACTGCACTCCAGCCTGGGCGACAGAGCAAGACTCCGTCTCTAAAAAAAGAAGAAAGACAAAAACTGAGGAACTATCATCATGGCTTGGAGAAGACTAAGTACTATGTGGGATTCTGAATTGGATCCTGGACTAGAAAAAGGGCATTAGTAGGAAAACTGGTAAAACTTGAATAAGGTTTCTAGATTGGTTACCAGTATTGTATAAATGCTGACTTCCTGGTTTCTAGAATTGTTCTATGGTATGTAAGGCATTAACATAAGGGAAGGTGAGTGAAGGGTACTGGAGAACTCTGTATTATTTTTGTGACTTCTTAAGTCAAAAGACAATTCCAAAATCAAAAATCAAAAACACGGATGTGCCTGAGCCAGGAACCAGAGATTCTGCCAGGAGATAAAGGGGATATGGAGAGGCTGACTCAGACATGAATTCTACATATTGAGACTCCTAGGTTAAACCATGTCCGGAAAAAGACTGAATGAATGATATAGCATACAAAGCCTGGGGCTATAAATACCAAAAAGTTGGCTGTAACCAGGAAAATGTAGTGAGAACATCCCTGAATTAGTTGGTTCTCAGGACAAAGTTGAACCTGTTCTTGGTGACTCAGCTCCCTTATCAAGAGCATCAGTCAACACTTTTGTAACACGGAGGCCCCTAGGCTCCTAGGGCGTGGTATGCTACCCTCTCCTACAATGCTTTTGGAATCCTGAAGGCTTTTATTTTATCTATTTATTTTTTGAGACAGAGTCTTGCTCTGTCGCCCAGGCTGGAGTGCAGTGGCGCGATCTCGGCTCACTGCAAGCTCTAGCTCCCAGGTTCACGCCATTCTCCTGCCTCAGCCTCCCGAGTAGCTGAGACTACAGGCGCCCGCCAACACACTTGGCTAATTTTTTGTATTTTTAGTAGAGATGGAGTTTCACTGTGTTAGCCAGGATGGTCTCGATTGCCTGACCTCATGGTCCACCTGCCTCGGCCTCCCAAAGTGCTGGGATTACAGGCGTGAGCCACCACATCTGGCCTATTTTATTTTATTTTATTTTATTTTATTTTATTTTATTTTTTGAGACACGGTCTCACTCTATTACCCAGGCTGAAGTAGAGGGGCACAATCTCGGCTCACTGCAGCCTCGACCACCCAGGCTCAAGGGATCCTCCTACCTCAGCCTCCCAAGTAGCTGGGACCACAGGCGCTCACCAAGAAAGCTGGCTAAATTTCTGTATTTTTAGTAGAGACCGGGTTTCACCACATTGGCCAGGCTGGTCTCGAACTCCTGACTTCAAGTGATCCGCCAGCCTCAGCCTCCCAAAGTGCTGGGATTACAGGCATAAGCCAGTGCATCCAGCCTGCCTTTTTTTTTTTTTTTTTAACAAACATTTTAACAATATAGTTTTAGATTTAGAGGAAATTTGTGAAGTTACTGCCAGGAGTTACAATGTACTCCACCCATTAATAATATCATACATTAGTCACAATTCACACACCAATAAAAATATATTATCCACTAAAGCCCACACTTTTTGCAGATTTCCTTGGACTTTACCTAATGTTCTTTTTCTGTTCCAGGACCCCATCCAGGATACCATATTACATTTATTACTCATATCTCCTTAGGCTCCTTTTGGTTGAGACAGTTCCTCAGATTGTCCTTGTTTTTGATAACCTTGACAGTTTTGAGGAGTACTGGTCAGGTATTTTATAGAATGACCGTCAATTGGAATTAGTCTCATGTTTTTCTCATGATTAGCCTGAAATTATGGGTTTCTGGGAGGAAGACCCCAGAGGTAAAGTGCCATTCTCATCACATCATATCAAGCATAAACACTAGCCTGACTTACCACTGTTGATGTTAACCTCGCTCACCAGACTAGAGCAGTATCTGTCAGGTTTCTAGCCCTTCCCACATTGCTCTTTGGAGGGAAGTCACCATGCACAGCCCACACTTAAGGAAATGACAAGTTGTTATAACCCATTTCTTTGAGAGAATACCTACATAAGTCATTTGGAATTTTTCTGCACAGATTTGTCTATCTCCTTCATTTATTTATTGATTCAATCATATATTTAGATCAGGATGGGTACACATTTCGTAGTTTGGGTTATAGTTCATTACTACTTTATTTTGTTGCTCAAATTATTTCATCTTTGGCCACTGTGAGCTATTTCAGTATCTCCTGTGTCCCTCTGATAAACCTTCGTCATTGTGGGTTTTTTAAGCTCTTCCTTACTTTCCAGCACTACAAGATGCTCCAAGTTCATCTTGCACATTCCCAGTCCCTGCTCTAGAATCTGGAATCCATCATTCGGCCAGGAGTCCTGGTTGCTTTTACAGGATAATGGTATTAGAAACCAAGATCTGGATGCCAGGTATGCTTGTTGCTGCTGGGACATTGTTGCTTTTAGGCTCTCTCAGCTGACACAGCGAAGAAATTGTGTGAATACTAACTTGTGTATATACACATATCTATAAATATTTCTTTGTATTTTGTATCTATATCAAGCCAAACATGAATTCATACCGATATCTCCAATTCAAATCCATTACCACATGGATCATTTCTCTCCTTGCTTATCTATAACTTTCCATTCCAAAGTGAGAAACCAAGGCCCTCATGATCCACTATCTATTTACTTATTATTCAATTCCAGTGTACATATATAATAGTTTCAGAATCATTAACTTATATCCTCATGGGAAACAACTTTATCGAATAGAGTATAGTGCTTGCATATAGTTCCTAAGTTACTTAGGTTGGTACCCTTTTTCATTCACTTTCTTCAGTGAGCTTATTCTGTACTTTGCAATACAGTTGGATTCTTTTGTCATAGTCTGAATTTCATCCTGGGATCCTCCAACCTCCTAAATGACTTAAAAAAATCTAGATACACTAATGTTCAATATATGTGCTGTAAAGTTTTATGGGTTTTGACAAATGCATAGTGTCACGTCTCCCCTGGTGCCTTTTTACATCTTTTCTGTTTTCTCCTGCAGCATCAGATAATAAACTCAGGATATGATCAGTCCACCCCTCTCTAAGAAACCTCCCTCCCTGTGGCTCCCTAATCTGTCATTAGCCAAGAAACTAAATAACTGAGGTGATAACATTATAAAGAAAATAATAAGAAGAATGCCATGCCATAGGGCTCTCGTCCTATCTCATATTTTAAATTCATGATACTGTGCAGAAATTTTGACTGCATAAAGCTTAAGAGGATAGCATATAGGACAGAAAGAATTGGCAATGAAAACACCTTAATAGGCTGAAAGGTGGGCCAAACAAAAAAAAAGGTTAGATTACCAGGGAAGTTAATAATTTGATTCAAAAATTCAAGAGTACAGATCAGGGAAAGAGAACTAGTTTAGTTACTGCATCTATGAGATACTTCAGTGTTTTCATAGGTTGAAAGCTTGGTATGAGGCAACAAAGGGACTTGCTCATCAAAAAAACCATTACCAGGACAATGGCCAGGACAGGGGAGGAGACAGTCAGTCTGCACTTGTCAGATCATGTGTGTCATTCTGTGTTCCGTTCAGTTCCGGGCATCAAAGTCCAAATGTGACACAACTACTAAATGAACCAGAGTTGTGAAAAGTCTAGAAAAATTCACTCAACAAGCATTTAGTGAATACTACCATTCGTACAAGGTATTATGATATGTGCTAGTGTCCAAGGGTGACAATGACGAAAATAAAAACAATAAAAAAGAGCATATCATATCCAAGCACTGCTCAAAGGACTTCATATGTATTAATTAACTTAATCAAATAAATCGGCTCTTTGTGACCCTTCCAGATATCTGAGGTTTCCAGATTTATGCCCATGTAAATGACTAATATATTCAACAAGTCATATTTAATCATTTATTCTCCCACATTTTATACTTTTCTCCCATTTTTTTCTAAGAAATAAAATTTAAATAACAAATCACCAAATCAGCACACACCCACCATTTGGCATCGCTTTTTAAAAATGTCTTTTTAAAACAGTTTTAAAAACATTAAAATGCCACATTTTAAAAATGTCTTTTTAAAAAGTGACTTTTTGATTATAAAGTTAATGACATTCAATAAGGAAAATTTGGAAAATATAAATACATAGAAGTAAAAGAATAAAAAATCAGGTAAGTTTCTGACCACTGTTAATATTTATGGCATTTCCCTCCACTCTTTGCTATGAATAAATTTGCAGTTTTCTTTGAAGTTATCATTCTACATATGCATATTTGTATTTGACTTGATTAACCTCACATGCATATTTCCGTTTTATTAAATAGGCTGCTGTTACTGCCAATTTATGGGCTGTGAATACACCATATGAGATAAAAACTGAGGAAAATGTTTCTTCCTTCTCACCTTATTTAAATTGCTTATTATTAAGTGCTTTAAGGTTTCTAAAAAGATGTTCTTGTCTTTACAATAAATGAATGCCAACAGAAAGAGAGAAGCAGCCTCTTAAATGCTACTATGCTTTAACAAGTACTTACCTTATTGGATAAGGAAAAATTTTACTGAGTGAGCTACAGTATAAGACCTACTAGATCCTTCTTCCACTACTTAAACTTCTAAGAAGAAACTTGGAGGGAAAAGAAAATCCTAAATGTAACTTCTATCCCTTAAGAAGTTACAAATGACCTCCCCCGTCTGGGGCTCTTGAGAAGAGCACCTCCCTGTCTTGAGACTTGAGAAGAGTCTCTCACTCTTCAGAGATTAAATGAATTGGCAAAGGATAAATCTTAGGATATTTAAGTTTCCACTAACTGCCACGGATGAGGCAGTACACTCTTAAAAATGGGAGTAAAAATTTCGAAGGCAATGAGATTCATCATGGATGAGGTATGATATGGAACAGATTCTCCCATTACTATTCCTCTCCCCACTCTCACCCCTTAACTTTTCTTTAAGGAGTAAAGGAATAGAAGGAAAAATGCAAGTAAGTGAGGTAAAGCATCTCGACAAACCAGAATAATTTTACATTGTGAAGACCAAGCAAAATAGCATTTGTCTATAGGTCCAAGACACATCAGATTACATCTTATGAAAACCGATGTAAAGGAAACCAGGGAGTAAACTTAAAATGACTCCTTGCCCATTCTGCCTCCACAGCCTGCAGCCTGAAGCCATGGTTTGAGGAATTGGGGATCTTGTAAGTGAAAGACAGCAGGGCACTCTCTGCACACCAGGTCTTCACTGATGCCCAAGCACAATGTGTTTATTCCCTCAAAGAAAACAACGTTAAGGAAGACAGTAAACACCAGCCAACAGTAGAATTAGGGTTCTCTGATGGGTCCAGACAGATATTTCTTAGTGCACATATATAGGAAACTTACTACTGCCTTTTTGCCCTTTCCAAACACCCTAACTTAAAAATGTCTTCCTTCAGGCTGTTAAATGCGCTAGTACTATCCTTACTAGGATGTATACACACCATTATTAAGTTAATGCATTCTAACACTGTCAGGACATTAATTATCAAGGTGGAAATGAAATGGAAAGCAGAGGAATGTGTCTAGATATGAATTTCCTCATCACTCTTTAAAAGGAAAATGTGTTTCTGGGCCCTCATGTTTCTTTTATGACTCATAATACATGTATCCATGCATCCATACTTTATAAACAATGCTATATGCAGCATTTTAGGCAGGAAGACCACCATGAACAAAGGCACTGAGGAGAACTGAGTTCATTCTGTGTTTAAGGCTAAGATCCCTGGATGAAGCCAAAAATTTGTACTGAGTAGTCATAAGAAATAAAGTCAAAGGGTAAGATTTTGCCAGATTTCAGAGGACATCAAAATTTAAAGGGAGTGTAGTTTTATTTAATAGGCAGCGGACAGATGGTACAGATTCACAATAACGTAAAATAGGTTTAGAATGTATAGTCATACCATGGTATATGAGATCTGTGGTGTGGTTGTGGGGAGATGGGAGGATGAGAGATACTAGCGATTGTCTGGGAGGTTGCTGTCATAACTTAGCTGGAGGCAATATCAAGCCTGGTATCAGTGGGACTGAGGTAGAAAGTGCAAGTGCAGTATCTTAGAAGGAGAAATGTAGGTGGGAACTGTAATAGTTTGGGTATAAGGCACAAAGGCAAGAAAAGGTTCCTGATGCCAAGATCCAACAGTACACCATTTAAGTAATTGTTATTACCAGTTACTGTGCCCTTCTCTGGTTCCAAGCGTATCTGAGTTTTATAAACCTAATTTCTTTCCATTGTCACATCAAGTCGGAGAGGAATTATAATTCTAGTTTACAGTGAGAAAGCTGGGATCTTCGAGACATTAAACAGCTTGCTAAAGGTCACCCTGCTTCTAGAGTTGGGGTTTGAACCCATGTTTGTCTAACTCCACGGTTCTTATCCACTCTATTGCTTCCCCAGTGTCAACGCCTGAAAAAACACAAGGAACCTGCTCTTCACCATAAATCCTTACCTAAATAAATGCATGCCCCTAAGTATTCAATACTTATCTTTGCTTTCATTAGTTAGAGTGTAACATTGCATATATGACTTCTGATATCTGGATGTGAATATATACAGCAAGTGGGAGCTCCAAAGTGCTGAACAGATGTTAGGTATTATTTTTATTATTATGTGGGCGTTTTCCTTCAGTGACTAATGTCAGGAAATAGAAAGGGCTCCATTATACACAAAGTCTACCTCATCTACAGCCCACCCTAAGGCTTACTGTGAGATCGTTTTCTTTTATAACAAGATATAAAGAACAAATGAAGAATCTGTGTTCACGCATTAAAGATTCTTGCAGAAAGGCCCATCTGCAATTTTAGGTGCAGGCTGTAGCATGACTAGATGCTGTTCAAACAACGTGCCCTACTTTCTTCAGCAATGAGAAAGGAAAAAAAGGTTAACATGAAACACGCTCCAACCTAGCTGGTTTACTTTCCTATAAACTTTACCTACAAAGAATCAGTAATAATGAATAAGAAATAAATGGATCAAAGTACCCACACTGACAGGATCGGATGCCCTTCCTGAGTTGGATGCTGGCAGTGGGTGTTTGGGTTTTCAGAAAGCACCCAGATTTTCTAAAGTCCCTATGTTTCTCCACTGACAGATTCACAGGCTGCCAGTGCTGAACAGAATCTGAAGGGTTGTTTTACAAAGGAGGTAATTAGGGTCCTAAGAGACGAACGTTCAGTGCTCTGCATTTTCTGTCTGATCGTCAGTATGTCAATTATACCACTTGAACAACATGTTAGATGTTCTGCAGCATGCAAGGGGTCTATCATTAGCCCCTCTTGTTTTTTCTTTCTTGTTTCCCTACCTAGCTGAAACCCCACAGTTAGTGATTTTAACAGCAGCCTTAAAGGCCCAGAATCCACAGCCTAGGCCAGCTCCTCCAGGGCGTCTCTCTTCAGCAGGTACTTTACTGAGAGGTTCCAATACCAGTGCTGACCAGGCCCCCAATGAGGTGTGCTGTTCATCTCCTCCTCCCTTGCCATCTCGCCGTGATCCTGCACTCAGAAAACCCAAGGGTTTCTTCCCCTTACCCTCTGGTCATGCTTGGATATCCCCCATTCTCAAAACTAAAATCCTATTTTAATCCAACTAAGATCAGATTGGATCTTAGTTGATCCAACTGGATCTAACTGCTCCAATCTGCCCGCTACATTGCTATCAAAAGTAGTTTCTCAAAGTACCCTCTGAAATAAGTTTCTGAAAATACTGCCCCCTGAACACACGCGCGCGCACACACACACACACACACACACACACGAACGCATGCATACACATGTATTTTAAGGGATGGGGGTCTCACTAAGTTGCCCAGGTGAAAGTGCAGTGGCTATTCACAGGCGTGATCATGCACTATATCCTCAAACTCCTGGCCTCAAGGGATCTTCCCGTCTCAGCCTCCTCAGTAGCCAGGACTACAAGCAGGCATCACCATGCCCAGCCCTGGAATTCCTCTTTAAAAAAACTCCACTACCTGCTAAATAAAGTCTAAACTCCCTTGACTGGCAGTTGAAGCCCCATCCACTATCTGCCCTCGTCCTCCCTCCTAATCTGTCCACATTTCTCTATATGCCCTAGGCTCACTACCAGCCAGAACCGGAGGTTGTTCCCTGGGCCTAACAAGTGGCCATTTCTGGTGTTTGGCATGCCTCTTCTTTTCTCATGTGGAACGGCCATCTAGTTTCCCAGGCCTGGCTCAAATGTCACTCTTTCTAAAAGAACTACTCTCTATTATAGCAATGTGTCAATTTCTGTCTTGCAATACACAGTTATTTATCCATTAATTCAATCAACATTTATTAGCACTTTGGCACCAGAACTCTGCTGGGAATACAAAAACACTTGGAGTTTGACATACAAATAATGAAACAGTGAAAAATTTGAATAGCGGGATATGCTTCTGGAGGTACTGTGGTTTTCTTCTCCTCGATAGACTATAACCTCCCTGAGGACAGGGGATGAGCCCTTTTCTGCATTCATTATCTCCCACAGCATTTACCATCTGTGGACTCACAGCACCTGCAGCGTATCTCACAGAGTAAATATAAAGGTATTATAATTTATCTGCTTATCCTTAAGTAGACTCATATTAATTTTTAAAATTCCAGTAGCCAGTCCAGTGCATGGCACGTAGTACTCAAACAGCAAAGCTAATGAAACAAATGAATGGCAGGAAGCAAGAAATAAATCACCATGACAGCAGGGATATCTCTACCTTATTCACCTTTGTGTTCCTGGGGCCCAGCACAGGGCTTAGCACATAAGGGGACCTAACAAACATATGCTAAATAGCCATAGCTACTGTTCTATAGGAATTTGTTTCTCAAACAACTGCCAAAGTTTCCAGTCTCCTGTCCCAGAGTGCATCCAAAAGCTCCGTAGGCAGCGTATAACAAGAAACATAGGTCCTGGTCCGAACTCTGATGGCAGTGAGGCCTTATCTTCCTCTCTCTGGCAGCTGCTCTGCTGGGCAGGGCCTCAGGAGTCCCAGCCCCTCCCAGTGCATTACTCCATCACCAAGGCAGTGGATATGGATGAACCGCTTCCAGATGAAGACTCATGAACAGCTCGCAGAGTTAAAGTTAACAGGGCCAACTCCATCTCTTACTTCATAGCCAGGGGCACCCTCAGCATGGCCTTGCTGTTCTGGGCCAAGGGTCATCAGGCCAATGACCACTCAACTATGAATTTGGAAATGAAAAACAGAAGCTAAAAATGAAGTTCAGTGAGGCTGTTCCAGGTTAATGGATGGAAATCACAATTCATGCCTAAGAAGAGGCGTGATCATGCCTTTTCAGGCCATTCATGTCTTGAGACCCCTTAGGTTCTCCCTTCCACTTGCCTTATTACTATAAACACTTCCTTCCTTCCTTACACCATAGCTCCCTTTGCTTCTTCTTTTCTCCATCTTACTCATCTGACAAACCACAGTTTTGTTAAGTCCAAATCTCCACCTACTCTGCAACTGTACCCGGGCTGCTGAACATGTTTGGAGAAAATCAGTCACCATGCTGACTGACAAGTACTGTTTTAAACTTATGACCACTAATCTCAGGTGGGTCCTTAGTTTAGCCTAGCAATCCTAGCATATTTCCCAAGTCCATCATTCTTCCCTTTTTCATATGACTGTTTCATACATTCTCCTCTCTTTAGAAATCTCCTCCCCACCCTCAGCTGGAAAACCTTGCGCTTTGTATTTTCCAAAAAATATGCAATCGAAGGAGAATTTCCACATACTCCCACTTTTACCAGCCTTCCTGTTGGCTGAATAGATGACTAGATGAAAAATGTCCAAAGATGTAAAGAACCACAAAGGAGAAATCATTGGGCTGGGAGGATTAGGGATAGAAATGGAGCTGGAAATGAGATAGGCCAGTAAAAAGAAGAGATTAATAATGGAATAGTTAAGAGCCCATAGGTAAGAACTTGCTTTTCATTCTGTGGGAAATGGAGTGCCATCAAAAATTTGACTTTCCAGATTCATTTCCAGGATCATCTGAGGCAAAGTGTTTAATGCAAAATACATTGGCATTGGAGTGATGAGCTTTAGATTCCAGTGCTAGTGACATGTATTATGTAATATATATTATATATTACATATATTATGTAATAGGTATATTATATATTACATATATTATGTAATAGGTATATTATATATTACATATACTATGTAATAGGTATATTATATATTACATATACTATGTAATATGTACACTGTATTATATTATGTAATACAGTGACATACATATGTTAGCAATAACATGTTGTGCTTGAAAAAATTAATCTAACATTCTGTATTTGGAATAGAATGAATAGATCAGTTCAAAGACTAGCACAACAGTCCATGCAAGAAGAAATAAGGTGCTGAATTCAAAAGGTTGAAGAGTGATACAAAGGAAATATATATAAGGGTATCTAGCTGATTGGGCAAGAGTTGCTGCTTTAAATCCTATTTTCTGATTTAGATCCACTAATATTTATTACATCCTTCCTATATACATATAAGGCACCAAGCATGGAACTTTCACATACTCATGGGGAAATTTTATTACTCATGTTATGGATAATGAACCTAAATCTCTGCAGAATGTAGAACACTCAGCAAGTAAATGGTAGGCCAAAAAAAAAAAAAATCAAACCTAGGTCTCTTCTTTCTGATTTATGACAAATGTCCAACCTAATGAGATTTCACATTATTACAGTCTAGCACTGGAATCTAAAGCTCATCACTCCAATGCCAATGTATTTTGCATTAAACACTTTGCCTCAGATGATCCTGGAAATGAATCTGGAAAGTCAAATTTTTCTTTTGGATTAGGTAATTTGACCCTAGTCTACATTTCTCATCTCTTATCCAGTTCCCTGTCCCCACAAATTCTATAGTCAGCTACACGAGACTACTCAACATTCCCTGCTTACACATCTATATCAAATTTCCTCCTTGCCCCTAACCAATTTCCAATCAGTAATATGAGGGTAACAGTACCAAACGTCATAGAGACAGGCAAAGCACATAGATAAATGTCTCACACATACTAAATACCAAATAAATGTTAATAATTATTATCCTTGCCTATTTCGACCTTACTTCTTTGGAAGTTCGGTCCACACTATCTCTCTAGATTGCTCCAGGAAGAATTAAATGGCTCCTACTTACCTTTTTGTAATTCAATTTTAATACATTTCATAGTTTCATTTATATTCTAGCTAACCTACATGTCTCTTTTTCCAATTAGAATGCAAAAGCAGCACCATATTTATGTTTTTATCCCTCATGAAGCTAGCACACTGTAATGGGTACAGCAGGTCCCAAACAAATAACTACTGAATACAGTCGAGTATACTATAATTAGTAAATTGTTAATTTTCAAATAAATTTGTAGGGAAGAAATGATTACACAACACGCATCATTAGAACAATGGTGCCTACTAGTGTGCCACATTTGATAGTCTCATTCACCTATGATTTAAGAAAAAAGAAATTGTTTCTTATACACAATATCATACATAAGGTAACACAACAGATTTACCAGGAAAGTATTTTTGTTATAATATCTTTGAAGTATACAATATCCCAACGTACAAAACCATCTCACCAGCTTCCTATCCATTTCAACATCCCTACCACAATCATCTGAGCTTTTCCAAGGTCTTTCAATAGCAAACTACTGGACGGCTCTAGTTGTCAACAATTGTTTCCTTACAGTGAGCTGATGTCAGTGTGCTCAAAACCTCTCCTCATTAATTCTAGCTCTGCAATTTGTATTAATAAGGTTTATACCCCCAGGAAACTGATAATTGGAACCACCTTCTAAACTGCAAGCTGCATCCCCAAACAAAAGGAGAAGAACACACAATGAATTTATAGCAGGATAAACTCTTTCATTGCTTACTCTTTTTCAGCTGAAGAGATACAAATGGGTGTCAACGGCTGTAGATAAGAGTGCTAGAAAAGCATAGATGAAGTCTAGCAGGCAAATGCAGCAGGGAGATACAGAGCGGGGGGTGCACGGATGTGCACAGAAAAATAGGGCCTGCAGCCAAACAGCTGTGCTTACTGGGCAATCCAGTCCTTCATGGGCCACATCTCATTAGAGACTTCTTTTTTTTTTGAGACGGATTTTCGCTCTTGTTGCCCAGGCTAGAGTGCAATGGTGCAACCTCAGCTCACTGCAACCTCTGCCTCCTGGGTTCAAGTGATTCTCCTGCCTCAGCCTCCCAAGTAGCTGGGATTACAGGCGCCCACTACCATGCCTAGCTAATTTTTTGTATTTTTAGTAGAGACAGGGTTTCACCATGTTGGCCAGGCTGGTCTTGAACTCCTAACCTCAGGTGATCCACCCGCACTTTTTTTTTTTTTTTTTTCCTTGAGACGGAGTCTCGCTCTGTCGCCCAGGCTGGAGTGCAGTGGCGCGATCTCGGCTCACTGCAAGCTCCGCCTCCCGGGTTCACGCCATTCTCCTGCCTCAGCCTCTCCGAGTAGCTGGGACTACAGGCGCCCGCCACCACGCCCGGCTAATTTTTTGTATTTTTAGTAGAGACGAGGTTTCACCGTGGTCGCGATCTCCTGACCTCATGATCCGCCCGCCTCGGCCTCCCAAAGTGCTGGGATTACAAGCATGAGCCACCGCGCCCGGCCTCATCACAGACTTCTATACTTTCATATCCTCCTTCCCTGAGATGACTAAAGTTTCAGACTGTAGATGGTTTCAAGCTAGAGGATATTAATAGCTGACCATGTTCTCATTTCTTCTGCTCTAAGTACAACGAGTCCATGGAAACTCTAAGCAAGTTCAATGCATCTCAGATACATTCAAACATAATCCAGAATAGAAAAGACAACCAACAGAACAATATGGCCTAGAGAATGGGACTACTTGCATAAGAAAATACCTCTTGCCATCTAGCCAAGGGCTTTCTTCTTATATTATGTGCTGATCAACGGGTGTTGGCAACGCCATCTTACAGGTCAAAAAGGCAGCCTGATGAGCAACTGTTGAGCACATAATATCTGCTGAACACTCTGCTTTTCGAGCCTTGGATAACAGATCTAGGCACTATAAAGTATTTTCACATCATTGCTGTCTCAGAAAACTTAAAAGCAGATTTTCAAGAAGCTGCACTCACTGGCTTCTCGGAAGTTTTTAAGTGATATTCTTTATCCACTGCAAGTCTATGGAACTAATTAGTAAAAAATACTGAAGATGAAAGAGTTAAGAAATAGCCACTGGATTTTAAAAACCCATAGTGACATGATTCTGAATTTTCTTTCATTTTTCAATTTCTATTACTGCTATCATTTACACAAACAAAGGGAACTCGCACCTCTCAAACAGTTCCTGCCAGTCCTGCTCAGCTTCTATAAAAGGGAAGGCACCAAGCATACTCATGTTAGGAGATTCTGACACGTCTCAAGATAAAATAGAAACATACTTCCTTTCAAATATTACTATGACTCCTGCTTAGGAACAAGAACTAACACTAAGAAACAGCCTGCTTCTAAATAAAAATGCCTCGTTTATTTTTGAAGAGTTTCAGTTATCTATAAAAGTTTACAGCGACCATCAATAAAACCTAGACAATACCGTACCATGTATGTCACGTGCTGGACCCAACCGTGTTAACTGTAACGAACCTGCATGGAAGGAGATGAACCACCGCTGGTCCCTAAATTAGGAACAGGCTGCATTAGCCACATTTTAGGAACAGGCTGCATTAGCCAGGTTAATATACAAATTACCCTGGAATTCAGAATCCACTTTCCTTAAAACAGAAAAGGGGGAGTGGGGCAAATATGTAAGGATTATTTTCTTAGATTAGGCCACAAAAAATCATGAAGTAATAATAACAATAATTAAGAATGGCAAACACAAAGCTTTTACTATGTGCAAGGTATTTTTAAAGCACATACACACTTAAAGCTCATAAAAATTTTAAAAGGTACTGTTATTATCCTTGTTTGGCCAATGAGGAAACTGAGGCAGAGAGAAGCTAAGTAACTTGACCAAGGTCAAAAAGCTGTAAGTGGCAGAACTGGATCCTCACAAGTAACTCTTAATAAACACAAATTTAAAAAAAAAAAGAGAGAGAGAGAGAGAGAAAGAGCTGTTAGAAGTTTCTTCTAAAATATATCCTCTCTAGATGTTCCTTTCCTTAGACTCCCTCTTTCCAGAGGCCTAAAGCAGACCCTTGTCATATTTGACATTTTACAGCCAATCCCAATCTGAAAGCTTCACTTTAGTTCTGCATTATCCAACATGGTAGCCACCAGCCAAATGTGGCTATTGAGGTTTAAACTAATTTTTAAAATTGATTAAAACTAAATAATATGAAACTTTCGGTTACTTGGGCACATTTTCCACACTTCATGTGCTCACCATCCAAACTTCAAGGGCCAGTGGCTACCAAATTGGAGAGCAGATAGAAACTTTTCAATCTTCATGCAGTTATTTGGTCAGCTATCCAACAAACTTTGTCTATAAAGGATCGAATGCTAAATATTTTAGGCTTTGGAGGCAGTATAGTCTTTGTAACAACTACTCGACTCTATCAGTGTAGTGCAAAGCATCCACAGACAATACACAAACCAATGAACGTGGCTATGTTCCAAAGAAACTTTACTGCAGAAACAGGCAGCTGTCCTGTAGGCCACGGTTAACTAACCATTATTCTAAATGACTGTGGAGTTTTCACATGGATTTTCCCTTAATATCTGATCTCCCACTACTCTGCCACCTCTCTGCCCTAACCAGGCAGGGAAAGAATTCTATCAGAGTTATAGAACCTCTCTGCACTCTCAATGGAGAGAAACATGTCTTATGTAACTCTTTTCTTATTTCATCTCTTTCCCCTCACATGGGAAGTGCACATCCTCTAACGCAGTAGTTTTTAAGAAGCTTAAAATAGAGATTTTTGGGCCCTATCTGCAAAGCCTGATTTAGCGGGTCTGAGGTGGAGCCCAGGAATCTGTACGGTAAATGAGCCCCATGGCGGTTTTAATCCTGGGGGTCTGTGGACCACAGTATAAAAACACTACTTGCCATTTAAATAGTAGGCAGGAGAAAGGATGAAGTGGATAAATTCTTTTCTAGTAGCTGTAATTCCCCAACCACAGAGAAAAAGCTATCACTTAACCTCAGCCCCAGGAAAGTCCAGGTGTCAGCAGAGCAGATGAAGGTACAACTGAAGCTTCCAACGGGTCCAGCAGGAAAGAGCTCTGAGTGGATGGAAGCCTGGAGAAGAGTGGTATCTCCCTGGCCTGGGAGGCAGGGGTATTAGGAGCTTTTCAAAAGGACCTCAGGGGCTGACATGCTCCATACCCAACATGCTCCCAAAATATGGAGTCCCACCCTATCTGGTGTTCCTGAAAGCCAGAGGTGGCACTAAGAACCTTTAAGAATCTTTATTTTTTAAATTCCTTTACAAATTGATTCATTCATTATTAGCTGTGACCTTGCGGAAGTTCCTCAACATCCTGGTGCCTCAGTTTCCTCATAAAATGAAACAGTATACAAAGGGTTCTCGTGAAAATCAAATCAAATAATATTTGCAAGGCACTTAGAACACTGCTTGGCATAGAGTAAGTGCTCTATAAGTGTTTGTTAAATAAATAAAAGTATCCTTTAACATTTAATAAGCACCTTCTATGTGTTGGGTACAGTGTCAGATGAAAACATATAGAAATAAAGAAGACCTTATGAGATGGAAGTTACACTGTTGTATACGAATGGCTTTCTCTGACCATGTAACACCCCCTTCTCTCATTGCCCCATCTCTTTATCTTGCTTAATTTTGTTATTAGCACTTATTAAAGGATATCTAATAGATATCCATGAAATGCATGCTTATCAGACTCATCTACTATATGGTCTTCATAAGGATAAGGATTTTGTTATATTCACAACTGTATAATCTAGCTTCTAAAACAGTGCTTGGCTTTCAGAAAATGATCAAAAACTATAAAATAAATGAATGAGTGAATGAAGAACATTTAATAGACACCTATTATGATATTTTGTAAAGACTAGATAGTTAAATGTTTTAGAGCTTCTAACTTTTAATCACATGCATATCTTAAAATTTGAAATCTAGTAAACTTCCCCCATGTTAAAAAAAAATCCAACAGCAATGCCTGTCAAAAAGGCATTTGTATTTTCAATCAATTCCAAAAGATTCTACCAGGCTACTTAACCTGTACAAAATAATATTGGTTTATAGCTTTACGTAGGTTTTTTTAATCCTCATATTATTCTTGAGAAGTAAGGATGGGATAGATATTCCTCCCACTAAATAATGAGACAACAGGTAAGAGAAGTTGCCTTGTCCAGATACAACCAGATCAGCAACACTGAATGATTCAAATTCCAATTATAGGAACATATTCCCACTGTATAGGAACTACTGCAATGACAATCATGGTAAAGTCTCAGTAGAACTGAGACTTAAATGAATTTATGAATAAACATTCTCACTCATCTATTCAGCCAGCCTCTTCTTCCACCAACTTCTTAACATTTTTGGATTACTGCTTAAGTCATTATGCTTACTTTTATCTATGAACAGTAATTATGCTCCTTAAATGCCACCTTTTGGCTATGAGTCAATTCAACATCTACAATTCAGATTATTGCAATACTTCATCATTGCTAGGTGATAATGACATCCTTTGTCAATACATACTGAGTGGAGAGGAAGGCAGAATCCATAGATAAATGGCAACATGTGGACCCTAACCTTATTAAGCATGGGTTTTTGTTCTTTTTTTAGGCGATAAAGTCACTGAAGGGTAATAGTAATCTTCATTACTCCTAACATAATGAATCCAAATATTACGCCCCACTTACCACACACACACACACACACACACACACACACACACACAAATAGTTTCTTACTTCTCAAGGAATAATAAAGGAAAACAGATTCACACTTCGAGGTCATAGAGTCCAACTCTATCTCATTATAGATGAGAAAACTGAGTTCCAAAGAAGTTAGAGGACTAGTTCAAAGCTACACAGCTAGCTTCTGGCAGCACCACAGCTAAAACTCTAGTCTTCTGCCTCCCAGTTTAGGGGTCTATAATTATGAGCTTGATAAGCCACATAAACTGGCAACTCTTCCTCCTAGTTTTTCCCTTTATGATGTTTTCAGCTTTGTGTAGGAGAAATTTATTCATTAAACAAAGTACCTACAAACCCTTTAATCGTAAGTGCCCCATAAATATTTGAGTGAAGTGAACCAAATTTGGGTATGACTTATTGCCATAGGAAGCAGAATGCTTAACACATAGACTATCCCATTTGTGATTTTTGGTTTCCATAGTGATACATAACATTTACTGCTACATGTGGTCTGGCTTACATCTATGAACAAGCATTTCCTGATGAATGGCAACTCCCACAAGATACAATTTCCCAAATACTTTAGGCAGCTGATGAGGAAAAAAAAACACTGCCCATAGAAAATATTAATAACCTGCTAGGTCGTTCATTATCAAACGGCACTCTAAATTTGCTATGATATAGCCGATTCTTTGACTTTATAAACTTGTTTCAGGAATGTAAGGGAAAATATTTGGGCTTTGCCAACCAACTTAACAGATAGGATTATAAAATTTAGGTTTACAAGAAACATGCCATAAATTTGATCCAATAAAATATGATAGTTTTCAATCCTACATGATGACAAAGATATATTTCATATTTTAACTCTTCAGTTGTTAGTTTTTGATGATAACACCCCTCTTCTAATGTGTCCATTGTTTATCTGGAACCTATCAATACAGTCAGTCCATCTGGACATAAACATGGAGCTGTATACAAAGAAGAGGCCACAGAAAGGAAGTCATGAGCTTCAATATCGACCTAGTCATTTGCTGCCTCCAGCTGGCTTTTGTGTTTGGTAGTTCTGTTTAAGAACTAAACTTATCAAAATGTTCTAGTATTCGGTCATTAAAAATACAAGGAGAACCTAAAAAGTGTATATATGCAATTACATATTTAGAAAGATTTTTTCTCCCAGCATTCTCTTCCCAGAAGGCTGTAACACAGTAATTAATATAGAAGCCTTTGCTATTTTGCAACTTTGCATTGACAGCTTTGAGGGGTTGTTGAGTTATAGGGGAGGGGGTCAAATTTTTCAAAGAGGACAGGTTGAATTAGTATCTTGATGTTCCCTGGATCTCTATGATCTCTCCCCTGTACAATTACAGAAGCCTGTACACACTGTTTCTAAGAACATTTCACCAAAATTGCCTTTGGTGAGAACAAGACAACTGTTCACAGTCTGGACAGAATAAATAAATTTTCTGAATTAAAAGCCTGCTTCTAATATCAATTTTTACTCATTTTGGGTCACAAACTACTCCTATCTAAAATTCCCAAGATGCTATCTTAATTTCTACGTTAATCCTATCCTAAACTTGTGGAAATTAAGCAAAATATTAACAGTTCGACTTCTTAAAAGCATTCATGAAAGCTTTGCACACACATTGTTAATCACATACTGTCTACCTGATACAGAGTAGGAGACACAATGGTGCAGGTTCTCTAGTGATGCACCTTCATCTAAGAGGGGAGGGGCAAAGTTGGGGAGAGACTGCAAAAACCCACAGCATTCATCTCAGGGAAATGCAGTCACATTAAGTAAGCAGAGAGAACCCAGAAGAAAGTTAAATAGCTAAATACAGACATTTCATTATCAATTAGACATATTAATTCTCTTGGACGTGTGAAATGAAGAAACCAAAGCTGGGGAAAGCAGAACGGACCACAGATGTGTTTGGTACAGAATATGACTGGGTTGGTTCATATCTTGCCTCTTCTATAACAAATAACAGAAAGAAGTCCTGGTCACTGCCATTGAAAGATCCTCATAGAGAGTAAAGAAAGCACCAACTGCTAACCAACTGCCTTTGCTTTCCATCCCACTGGGCAGTTTTCAACCTTACGCCTTGGCAATGAGTGGTCTGCCCTGGAAGGGATATGTGACATTTCTGAAAACAGCTAGCAGAACACTCTCTATGTTCCACATCCAGATAACACAGCTGGCCACCATGCACACAGGGCAACTCAATGAGCACTTACTGAGAAAGCACTGCATAGTTTGCACAACACTTGCTACTGTCAATGAATAATTTACACTTAAACTATGGCACTTGTCCCAAAAGAACCTGCATTTCAGTTGCAGACAGAATACACTCTCAGGAAAGTGATATCCCAGTTTATAAAATGTAAATGTGAAATTTTGCCAGAGATTGCCAGGTAATGAGGAAGAGATCATCCAAGGAACTGAGCAATACTAGGTCAACAGAAGTATAATGACCCCAATGCCAAATGAAGGTAAAAGCTGTAAGTGCCCAAAAGTAAAAGTGGACAAATATGAGGTAGTATTTAGGAGTAAGCAAGCAGAAAAAAAAAAAAAAGGCAAAAGTACAAAAAAGGCCTCATAAGATTTTCTTTTCTTTTTTTTTTTGTTTTGCTTTGTTTTGTTATGTTTTGAGATGGAGTCTCGATCTGTCGCCCAGGCTGGAGTGCAGTGGCACAATCCCGGCTCACTGCAAGTTCTGCCTCCCGGGTTCACGCCATTCTCCTGCCTCAGCCTCTCTGAGTAGCTGGGACTACAGGCGCCCGCCACCACGCCCGGCTAATTTTTTTTGTATTTTTAGTAGAGATGGCATTTCACCGTGGTCTTGATCTCCTGACCTCGTGATCCGCCCGCCTCGGCCTCCCAAAGTGCTGGGATTACGAGCGTGAGCCACCGTGCCCAGCCTACCTCATAAGATTTTCAATGCACTTTTTCAGAAAAGAGCCACTGAAGGAATTGAAATAAATCCATTCACCATATGTTCCAAACCACTGGTACCAGGTACTGCAGGTTGCCAATATTTTCAAATTGTAAATCACCAAAAAGTTTTATAATGAAGTTTATTAACATTTATCATTAACTTTTGAGATGATAGTTAAGGTATTTTGTTAGTATTCCTGTAAACACTAGAAAGAAACAAGAGTATTAATGAAAAAAAAATGGACGTCTATTACTATCAGAGACCTAAGAGTAATTATACCATATGTAAATGCAAATAGTTTAAGAATCATAAACTTCACATTCTGCTCAAATATACTTTAAGTCTAACAGAATATAAAATAAATGTATATTTTTAGGAGCGGGAAGGGGGTATCTGCTAAATATCTGAACCCCAAAAGACCACTACGCACAGGCGGTTACCAAAAAAGTGCTTGTGTGTGTTTTCAATTAATCATTAATGAGTCTCCAAATACCGATTCAACCGCAAGTAATCACCTACTAGCTTTCTTTAACAAAGCACAAAATACAAACTTTGTTACATTACCCATGAGACTGTGACATTTAACCCTAGATAGACATAAGATAATTTGACTCTATAAACAAGACAGCTGCAAGAAAAGACCAAAGATAGTCATCATACTAAATGCGGGGAGTCTGTACCTTCTAGCAGTGGCGAATGAACTTTTCCTCACTAGTATTTTGCTGTAAACAACTTACATAACTTTGCAACCTGAGACATGAATGAAACACCACCACAGGAAGTAACTTCATCATCTACCACTTCAATACTGTATTACTAAGTACCTCATCCCAGGAATAGACTTAAAGTAGAATTATTTAAAGTTGAATTCTATGTCTAGGTAGAAGTTATTTCAGTGTCCTATAGAAATTACCCAAATTTAAATCCAAGAATAAAATGCCCACAATGCTATTAGTTGGCTTAAAAACTACCTAATTGAACAAATGTTCACAAAGCTAAACTGGAAAGGGTACCTATTTCCAAGTACCCCTGGTCACTGCCTCCTACATGTCTGTTTTCCTTAAAGTTCTATCTTGAATCATCTTATAGACAATGTTGGGACTAGATGGCTGTGAAAGCCTCCACATTATCAGTTTGAATTCTGAGGGGAAGTTGGGGAGGGGGTGCCAAATGTCTCTCATCTCTTCAGTGACAAAATATTTATTAAGTTTCCCTTCTAAATGCACCAACTTCAGAGAAAATTTTGCAAAAACATAGGAAATCTGTAGTAAAAGTATACAAAATTTAACTAGACTCTCTTCTTGACTTAGAAAACTGAGGCCAGGAAACACCTTTAGTTTCTATCAATTTTTTTTCTTTTTTTGAGACGGAGTCTCGCTCTGTTGCCCAGGCTACAGTGCAGTGGCACGATCTTGGCTCACTGCCACCTCTGCCTCCCAGGTTCAAGCGATTCTCCCACTTCAGCCTCCCGAGTAGCTGGCACTACAGGCACGTGCTACCATGCCCGGCTAATTTTTTGTATTTTTAGTAGAGACAGGATTTCACCACATTAGCCAGGATGGTCTCTATCTCCTGACCTTGACCTTGTGATCCACCCGCCTCAGCCTCCCAAAGTGCTGGGATTACAGGTGTGAGCCACCACGCCCAGCGTCTCTATCAGTTTTTTAGAAAAACTAAAAGGCAGCTTACTTTGGCTGGATATGAAATTCTGGGTTGAACATTTTTTTTTTTTTGAGATGGAGTCTTGCTCTGTCACCCAGGCTGAAGTGTAGTGGTGCAATCTTTGCTCGCTGCAACCTCTGCCTCCCGGGTTCAAGCAATTCTCCTGCCTCAGCCTCCTGAGTAGCTGGGACTACAGGTGCGCACCATCATGGCCAGCTAATTTTTGTATTTTTAGTAGAGACAGGGTTTCACCACACTGGTCAGGCTGGTCTCAAACTCCTGACCTTGTGATCTGCCCACCTCAGCCTCCCAAAGTGCTGGGATTACAGGCTTGAGTCACCACGCCCCATGAAAATTCTTTTCTTCAAGTATGTTGAATATCGGCCCGCACTCTCTTCTGGCTTGTAGGGTTTCTGCCGAAAGATCTGCTGTTAGTCTGATGGGCTTCCCTTTGTGGGTAATCCGACCTTTCTCTCTGGTTGCCCTTAACATTTTTTCCTTCATTTCTGCCTTGGTGAATCTGATGATTATGTGTCTTGTGGTTGCTCTTCTCGAGGAGTATCTTTGTGGTGTTCTCTGTATTTCCCGAATTTGAATGTTGGCCTGTCTTGCTAGGTTGGAGAAGTTCTCCTGGATAATATCCTGAAGTGTATCTTCCAACTTGGTTCCATTCTCCCTGTCACTTTCACGTACACCAATCAAACATAGATTTGGTCTTTTCACATAGTCCCATATTCCTTGGAGGCTTTGTTTGTTCCTTTTTATTCTTTTTTCTCTAATCTTGTCTTCTCCCTTTATTTCATTAAGTTGATCCTGATCGATACAGCTATTGATACTTGCGTATGCTTCACGAAGTTCTCATGCTGTGTTTTTCAGCTCCATCAGGTCATTTATGTTCTTCTCTAAACTGGTTATTCTAGTTAGCACAGGCCAAGGTAGCAATCACAAAAATCTCAGTCAAAATAATGCAGTGTTGGCTGGGTACAGTGACTCACACCTGTAATCTCAGCACTTTGGGAGGTCGAGGTGGGCTGATCACCTGAGGTCAGGAATTCGAGACCAGCCTGGCCAACATAGCGAAACCCCATCTCTACTAAAAATACAAAAATTAGCAAGGCATGGTGGCGTGCGTGTGTACTCCCAGCTACTTGGGAGACTGATGCAGGAGAATCACTTGAACCCAGAAGGTGGAGGTTGCAGTGAGCAAAGATCACACCACTGCACTCCAGCCTGGGCAATAAGAGTGAGCTCTGTCTCAAAAAAAAAAAACAAAAAAAGAAAAAAAGAAAAAAAATACAGCGCCAATACTTAAAAAGTTCTCATTCCATATCCTCCCAATTACTGCAGCAGACTAAGAGGAATAAGAAAGACATTTTTGTGTTCAGTGGTTGAGAGCACTGACCAGAAGCCTAGAATCCTCCGGTAGCGTCTTTAGAGCTGGTATGATACTGGGCAAGTTACTTGGTCTTGCTGAACCTAAATTTCCTTTTCTGTAATATGGGAATAAGAGTAGGATCAACTTCATCGAGTTGCTATGTCAATTAAATGACACAATGTACGCTGCTTAGCACGTGCCTGGCATACAGTTAGAACTCAACAATTAGTTCTTTATTACTGTAAAAAATTGATGTGCCTTATTTGGTGGGGGCGGGGGAATACGCTGAGGTATATTTACATAAATAAACCTCATTGGTGTCATGGCATTCACATATACCTTTCATGCATGTGTTGGGGGAATCATGGGAGAGATCAGACATAGTTTTGACGAAATTTGCATAACCTGAGGGGGTCCAGTAGCTTTAAGAATTTAACCCAGGGATAGTCTGCACAGCCCGTTTTTACTTAATATAATGTTCTCTGCGGGAATCATTAGCTTCTAATCCTTACGTTTTATGATTCAAAACTCTTGGTGTGTCAGCTGCATTCAAGGTTCTATCTTCTTCAAAACCCAGAACAAATATTTTGTGCCGGACACCAAAGAAGGTACTAGAAAATGCATAGATGGCTTACGTATTTTCTCATTATTTGAAGGCCATTCTTTGGCTTGATTGTGCTAGTAATTGAGCATCTTGAAAGGGAATGGCTTACATTGGCCCATCTGCCTCTTTTTCTCTTTCCTCCTTTGCTTATCATAGATAACCAAGTTCAGGACTCCATTTAGTTATGTTCCTGAAAATGAGACTGCTAAACCACTTCTACTTAAAACCTAACCTGCCAACAGTCAGTCCTTACAATGAGGGCAGCCATTTACTCTTCGTCTTTCAATCCTCAGAATTTGGGTTACAATTTGTATCCCTGAAGAATTCCAAAAGGATGTTTCCTTTCTAAGTTATAACCCTGAGAATCTAGTAAAACATTATTTTAAGGAAAAAATTTTAATTAAATGTCTTCACATGAAAAGATGTTCTACATCCTTAATTAGAAAAATGCAAGTCAAAAACGACATTGCTGGTGGGAATGCAAAATGGTGCAGCCACTTTGGAAAACAGCTTGGCAGTTCGTCACAATGTTAAAGAATAACCAGATGACTAGCCCTTCAATTCCACTCCTAGAGGCAGAATATACACAAGAAAAATGAAAATATATCTCCACCTAAAAACGTGCATACAAATGTTGACAGCGGTATTATACACAACTGTCCAAATGTAGAAAACAACTCAATCTATGAGAATGGGTAAATAAAATGTGGTGTATATAGCTTCAGTTTTGTAAGATGAAAAAGTCCCAGAGATCTGTTTCAAAACAATGTGAATATACTTAACATTACAGAATGGTACACTTTAAAATTTGGCATATTTATACAATGGGATATGATCTGGCAATAAAAAGAAATGAAATACTGACACATGCTGCAATGTAGCTGAACCTTAAAAATATGAGAGAAGCCAGTCAAAAAGTGACTACATAATTTATGAAAAAGTATATATTGTATTATTTCATTTATTCTAAATGTCCTTAATAGGCAAATCTACAAATGACCAAATTAATGTTGGTCAGGGGCTGGTGAGATTGAAAAGGGTGGAGAATGATGTTAACTGGGAACAGAGTTTCTTTTCGGGTGATAAAATGTTCTAAAATTGGTGTGGTAATGGTCACATGATTCTAAATGTACTATAAACACTGTTGGATTATACACTCTAAGTGGGCCAATTGTATGGTATATGAATTATATCTCAATAAAACAGTTAAAAAAAATACACAAATACTAAGTGACTTGCTACCCTGATGTTGTTTGGCTTAATAAAATACCTTCAACTTCGGGGTCGACATCACACCAATTTTTCCTTTTAATGTTAAGTATAAGTATCTATCTGATTGATACACTTGAAATCCTCATGCTGCCCTTAACTCTCCTTGCCGCCCTGCTCTCTCTATTCCCTCCTCAACAGGTGTGTATTCTCCATGCTCCTGAGGGGAAGGGCTGCAGGGTTACCTAGGTAACCAGAAATAGCCAGAGAGAGACCCCAACAGAGAGCCTATTGGGCCTTCATGAGACCAGAAAACAAAGCTTGACAATCCTCTCACCAAGAAGGGGTTTTATAAGATGTAAGGATAGGCTCGAAGGTTAAAGAAAAGTAGAGAACTAAAGGAATGGCCTACAAAAGCCAGAACACTTCCAGAAACACAATAATCTGGCTGTATTTTTGTACACAGTCTGCTATGAATGCTGTAAGCAAGTGTTCTCAAACAGAGGTCTAAGGATCTCTAAAAAACTACCGACACATTCAAGAGTCTATGACTTCTCCAGAATAATCTTTCAATTTGTGTTTTCATCTTAATGTTAATCTAAAGGAAACTGATATAAATGCACACTGGACCACCTGAACGACCCCCTTAGCAATACCATGCCCAAGTGTATATTTATAATTGCCACATCACTGAGCATTCCTCATCAGTGATTAGTACTCCTGGGGTGCTGATAAGCACACACGGCCATGATAAAATGTAATTTAAGACTGTCATTGAGCAAGACTTTGATTTCATGGCACCATAAAATGACGAACAGTGAAGGAATGTAGTAACTGCTTCAGGCTGATGAGGAAAGGACAGAGGCAGACTTGATACATAATCCACAGAAACACACCAAGGGAAGGTCAAATGACATGAAGGTATGTGCTACACATGAAGGTATTGTAGAGCAAAGGTTTTGTTTTAGCAGTTCAAAAATTATAAAGAGAAGGCAATGACAACAAAGAGTTCTGTTCAAGTTGTTTTCAAAATAATCTGAATGAGTCATTTCTATAATCTATTGACTTCCTTCAACAGTCTGACACTTGGCTGCATGCTGAAAAACTTAAAAATTTTCCATATCTCTAAGAACTAAAATTTACAAACATATTCCTGTTCCTGATTCTGCCAATAGTTGAATTAGATATCTATTTGGAGTTGATGTCAATAATTCTGAAATGGTAACATCATCTTTGAATGAACAGGACATTTACAGCTCTAACAAAAAAGCTGTAAGTCATTAAAATCATTAAAATTGTAACTAAAGAACTATTCACTGGCAGACTTACGGTCTGATAAGTTCTGATAGTCCTGAGCTAGCAAGCAAGGCCTTCGAGTTCATAATGTGCTTCTGAATAATTTATTTATGCAAATAAGTATTCTCTGTATTACTACTATCAGTCAAAAGACTCATATGCATTAAGTACATATTTGGACCCAATGGAACAACTTCATATTTTAAAAAATCAACATAAGTGATTTAGCTTTGGCAAAAAAGCATTCATCTTATTAATTTAAATTTCAATGGTTTTAATATATTATTTGTATTTGGGATTTTAAAATGTTTTAATAGTTTTATAAGAACTGTAAGCACAGAAAGTATATATACATATATAAAATTTCATGTTTATACATATTTAGTACAATTAAGCAAAGTAAAGTCAACAAGAATGGTTTTTGAAAACTCCCTTTAAAGGAATGAAATTCATTCACAGGTTGTGTGTTTAGCACTACTACAAGTCATAATAAGGGAATGATCTGGACCACATCCATTCATTCAAAAACACTGGAGATCCTACTGTGTGCTGGGTATTGGGATACAGTGGGAAACAAGATAGACACATTTATGCCCTTATGGGGCTTGAAATCTATTAGAAAAGGCAAATCAATGTAATAAGTGAAATGTTGGAGATGTAAAATGTTCTATGGAAATCGCAAGGGGACCTAATCCAGTTTAGGGGTTAGATGGCTTCTGGAAGGACATTAAGACCAAAAGAAGACACAGGAGTTAGCCAAACAAAAGTGAAGGAGCAAAAGGGGAAAAAGTGTGCTAGGCATCAGACATACCCTGTAGTCAAAGCTTAATGTCATGAAAACTTGGCCAACAAGAAGTACAGGAAGAAGTTTTTTGTGTCTGGAAGATGGTGAGGGGTCAGGGGGAGGTAAAGCTAGTACTCTAGACCAGAGATGGAGGCTGAGGTTTCCTGGGGCAAGGTCTTGATGTCTTAAGGACTCTGGCTTTTAACTCCTTATTAAGGAGTTCCAAGGATAATGAGAAGTCACTGGAGGGTGTTAAGGAGGTCACTGACATAAGGTTCCAATGTATAGAGAGCACTGGAGTTCAGAGGTAGCTGCAGCAGTCCAGGCAAGACATGATGGGGGCCGCAGCTGGAGCTGTGGACTGCAGCAGCACACAGGAGACAGTCAAGAGATACCAGATAAAATTTAAGATAGAATTGAGAGGGCTTGGCAATTCACTGCATCTGGGAGTTAAATGAGAAGGATACATCATGGAAAGTGTTCAAATGGTAACTGGTGGATAGTGGTGTCTTTCATCAGATGAAGGAAGAATTACAAATTCTTGTAAACTGAGGACCACCTGCATTCAAAGACTGCTTTGTACAAGTTTGAAAAAGTGTTTTTGTTTTTCTTGCAATTTCTTACCTCTGCATCTATGATGAACAGTTTTTTAAAAACAAAAAAACAAAAATACTACTGACTTGCATAATCACTCACACCCAGAGGCGGCAATATCCAAAACAAGTCTATGTTCTTTTTGGAAAGTCTTGGTTCAAAGACAAAAAACAGAACAGACCAATCTTTCGATCCTCACTATTGACATGGTGCCTCAATGCAAACCCAAGTACTACTTAAGACCTTTCTTTGATGGGACAATGGGGTAAGAGCTCAACATAGCAGGCATTTAGTTTTTTTTTTTTTTTTTTTTTTTTGCATTTAGTTTTAAGAGGTTCCAGCTCTGCACTTTATGCCATAAAAACAGGGATTTAAATATCAAAAGAACCAGACTCAAGTTCAAGTGACCAATGCACCTGGCAGAATTTAACCCAGCATAAAACTTCTCCATGCAAATCCACAATTTTCTAAGAACAAACAACCCTGGGAAATTTTTCCCATGACCCACTCCCTCATGAACATTTTTAATATTTCAAAAGTACTTAAAAACCGGAACAAAGCAATTTTAAAATCTCAAAGGGTCACAGCAACTGGAATTAGTTTAAGAATGCATGATACATGAAAGACACCCAGGCTTTATAAACCGGGCATCTTCTTTCCTCACACCAAAGCACAAGAAAACAAAGGAAGAACTAAACTAACACAGACCACAGAAAATATCACATGAAAGGAAATTCATGTCTGGTCTACCCTGCAACAGCAAAATCTCAAATAAACAGGCTTAGTTTCCATGGGCTCTCTGAAAGCTAGGATGAAAACAAAAGAAGCATAATCATTTTCAGCATCTTGAAAGTGAGGGACATAAGTTTATTAATATTCCAGGTTATTAGGATCACTAAGGAGGCAAATAGAAACTGAGGTTCCCAGGCTGCCTCTTCCTGCCTCTGCTTCAACACACAGCTCAGCCCATTACTCACTTGTGTACTGCATGATCTACATTTGGGTCTGCCTCTGCCTCCTCCTCCAGGGGCCACAGACCAGAAGACTATCTACATGGGCAGCCCTTTATTTTATCCAACCAACGCTTGTGCTGCACTTGCTATGTGCCAGTTACTGTTCTAAATGCTTCACAAATAAGAGCCCATGTTATCCTCATAACAACTATATAAAGCAAGCACTATTATTATTCTTGTTTTACATACAGGGAACTGAGGCATGAAAAGGCTACCAAACTTGCCCAAAGTCAAACAGCTAGTGAGGGGATACAGCTACCTGAATCCACTCTTCATCATCTGACTAGGGAACTACAAAGGGTCATTTTTAATTCTCCTTATTTCCTATATTTTCTTTATATGAGAATTTATTACTTTTATAGTAACAAAGAACTAAAAGCCTTTTTATTTTGAAATAGCAAACCAAAAAATAAATAAAAACAAGGCCTTGAATATCTCATCCATGAAATCACGGGAGAAAACACCCTATCTACTGGAAGCCAAGGGGTCAGGCCAGATGATCTTCCTTGGATCATTTGTTACAGTAAAATCTTCAATTCCACATACTGTTCCCCCAATACTCAGGTAGTAACGGAAGCAGGAAATGTAAAAAAAAGACAGCAATTATGAACATGTGCTCTGGAAAACTCACCTGGGATCCAGCTCCAATTTATAAGCTATATAACCTGGAACAAGTTGTTTAAGCATTTCAAGCCTCTTTTATCATCTGACAAAAATGGATACAGTTATACCCATCTCCTAGGGTTAACTCACAGAAAGACTGAAAAACATAAATACATCCAGCACAGAGAAGAAATACAAAAAGTGCTAAACACAGGAGAACTAAACTGTCCAAAGATTGGCCTACTTCAATTATTCCTAACCTAGAACAACCAAATAAACCAAAAATTTCATAACATCATTTAACATGGACAAAAGACGGGTCTCTTATGAAGAACAAAAACTTTTTCATTAACAACTTAGTAAGCAGTATGGGCTAACAGGGTATATATAGCCTTCTTTGAGCTACAATGAAATGACTCCCAGGTCCAGAGGCTGGAGTCAGGGTGGTACAGTAGATGTAAGAAAATAACAAAGTTAGGGCCCACATCTCCCTGACTTGCCTTTTTTAGTATTAAGAGTTATGTTTCAAGGAAAAAGTCACTTCACTTTTCTGATCTCCATTTTATTATTAATAGAAGAAAATCACTGCATAGAGTGACCTGAAAGGCTCCTTCTAGCTCTAACAATCTAACGCTATAACCAGCTCTTTTAGTCATGAAGTGTGTATGAATGAGATTCTACCACTTTTCTAAATGACATCACTCTATGAAGCAAGTGGGTCTTCATACACTTTGTAATCAATAAATGTTTTATGTTGCCCCTTTAGTATCTAGAGCTATTCCCCAAAGTTATGTTAAATGTTCCCCTTAAAGAGGATGAATCACTCTGGCCCTTCTGGATCTAATATTCTTCTTCTCTGTCAAATACAATTATTTGTAATTAGAAGCCTGGCTCCAAAAACAGAAACTTAAATGAAGAAAAAATAAATGTCACCAGCATGGATTTCTACATCCATAAGTCCCTGTACAAAACCTTTTTCTCCATCTATATCCAACTTCTATCTGATGCTTTCATGGAGCAGAACGTGTTACAGTACACATCACAGGAAAGCTAAAGTAGCAATGAATCTTGGCTTTGTAGAAGTCTTCAGGGATGCCCATATGCCAAGTCCAAAGGATACAGAGGACCAATAACTCTTCGCTAACTTGTCCAGATATGTGACATGGGCAGTGATAACTACCAAAGGAGCTCAGGGAATCCCTGGCACCACTAGTAGGCCCTAAGGCACAGGTATTAATAAAGAAGAGGACAATACAAGGTGAAAAAACCATTAATGGCTCTACAGTGAATGAACTGGAAAGCAAGAAAAGAAGAAAGAGAGAAAGGAAAAAAGGCACAGAATGAAAAACTATAGAATCACAAAGTCAGTGGGAAGGAACAACTAAACCAAGTGCCTTATGTATGTTAAAGTCACACGATAATCCTCTTATCATTTTGACCTCATTTTAAAGAGGGGGAAACTGAGGCTTAGTGAATTTAGCTTACTTTCCTAGGGTCACACAGTTAGCAGGGGGCAGAGGTGGTGTTTAAGCATGGGCTTTTCTAGCACAAAGCTTGTGACTGAATGGTATGTACACACTGTGTAACCTCAGAGAGCATCTCTGCCCCACCCTCCCATGGAGTTTCAAATCTCTCTACTGCCTTGGCCAAGGATGGACAGACTCTCAAAGGTGCCCTTGATGCTAAGGCCCTGGACAGCACCCAGCAATTCAGCCCAGCTCTGCATGGCTTTGAAGTTGATTTGTTCCTTGCATTAACCTAAAGTATGTCTCCCTGCAACTTCTACCTATCGTTATCCCAGAAGATTATCAGATCTGCAGCAAATGAGGTTTCCTATAACAGCCCTTCTAAGTAACTTTAAAAGGGGGAATGGAGAATGTTAAAAAGAATTTCAAGGAAAATCTTAAAAATATGTACAAAATGTGTGTGTATATATATGTATATATATACACATATATACTATATATATGTGTATATATGTATATATATGTGTATATATGTATATATGTATATATATGTGTATATATGTATATATACACATATATACTATATATGTGTATATATACACGTATATACTATATATGTATATATACACGTATATACTATATATGTATATATACACGTATATACTATATATGTATATATACACGTATATACTATATATATATACATATACACACATACATATATATATGTATATATATATATATATATTTTTTTTTGAGATAGAGTCTTGCTCTGTTGCCAGGCTGGAGTGCAGTGGCATGATCTCGGCTCACTGCAACCTCCACCTCCCAGGTTCAAGTGATTCTCCTGCCTCAGTCTCCCAAGTAGCTTTGATTACAGCCGCGCGTCACCACGCTCAGCTAATTTTTGTATTTTTAGTACAGACAGAGTTTCACCATGTTGGCCAGGATGGTCTCGATCTCTTGACCTCGTGATCCGCCCACCCTGGCCTCACAAAGTGCTAGGATTACAGGCATGAGCCACTGTGCCCGGCCGCGTGTACATTTTAAAATTGGACTTGTAAGAGAAAGAGCCCTGGGATCAATAAACTTACTAAGGAGAAAGATGAAGGTGGGCCTGTCTTTGGTTAGTTACTTCATGGAGGATGATGTAAAACCGTTACTGTTAAGAAAGGAATTGGAGTTGCCTTAATTAACTTTGCACATAAAAGATTTAGTTTAAAATGCTATTGATCTGAGAGAGATCAGAAAGTGTTGAGGTTTTCTTTTCTTCCAGAAAAGCTTAAATTGTACATTTTCTTTATCTTGGAATGGTTCAGATATAAGCCTGCCTTAAGTGGGAGATTTGTAAGCTTTCTTGCTCAGCACAGATGAAAACCTACTTAGTAGTAAGAGGCTCATCTAACCAGTGACCTTCAAGTCAAACAAACTATCTGGCTTTTAGGCCCCATCCATAAAGTGGAAATAATACTTGGCAAATAGATATTCTGAGACTGCTGTAAAAACGTTGCTTTTTGGTCTTACTATTACTGCCCCCCAAAATATACTGATTCTTCATCTAGAGTTAAGTTCTAAAAGAGGCAGAGAAATTTACTTCAAAGTAATTTTTGTCATTTAACAATTTTCACTTTCCTGTTTACAACCACCTCTTGGAAGCACAAAATGGAAGGCAGCCTCTCTGTCAATGCACTGCTCTAATACCTAGATTGTGTACTGGCTTCCGTGCAGGACTGATCACAAGCTCTCATTTTTTTCAAAGAGCAAATGATTAGGAAACATAGAAGAATTATCATGAAATAAATGGATGAAAAGGCAAGTAGAAAATAGGGCCTACCAATCCTTTCCCAAGAGTAGTTATTATGGTTCACATTTATAAAAGCAAAGATCACCTATTATACTTTATGTTCTTTTGGGGTAAAAGCTCAGGGTTACAAATAATCCACTTTCCCTGTATTGAAAATAATGAAAGGATTATTTCTTCCTCCCATTCACAATCCTTAACCCCAAACCATTTCTCACTCAAGTATTTTCACAGCCATACCTGAGGAACAAAGAGGCAGATAGATGCTATAACGACAATTTGGACAAGTTAAAAACAGAGGAAAGGGTCCAATGTCAGCAGTCAAAGGCACCAAGGCAACATAGGTAAATGCTTAGATAAATCTGTTAAGATAGTAACAACTCCTAGAATTTTTATTATTGTTTGACACTACTATCTCCGTGTATGGAGTCTCTCATTTGAAAATGAGCTTAAAAAAAAAAAAAAAAAAAAAAGAGTCAAGTTACCTAGCTTTGCTATTACCTACCATTACTCCCTACATCAACCGAATAGTCTACTATTATGACTTGTAATGCGAATTTAAAAATTCAATTACATTTCAAGCTTATCTTAATAAGCATCCCAGAAATTTGATTTCTGACCCCTCTACTTCTTATAAGATATCTCACCGAAAAATTTTGTAAAGAAAATTTATTAAATTTACTTATAATCCCTTAAATAACAATTGTTTATATTTTGTGTTCAATATTTGTAGACTTTAACATAGCTGTAATAATCAGTGTATTGTGAATGAATTCGTTTTACACTTACTTTGTAAAGTTTTCTAATTGTTTTATTTATGTCAAAATGTTTAATTCTATTAGTTTTAAACAGAATGTAACTATGACTTCATTTCTTGTCTTAAATGAAATTTCCTTGTTCTAACAATAAGCTATATTAAAATGGAGGCCTACAATTTTTGACCTGGAAGTACAGAAAAAGGCATCTGCTTTTATAAACTTCCTTCTCTCAGAAGACTCAAAAAAATTTCACTCGTCATTTGTTCACTTTAATGCAGCAGGTAAGGAAGAAAATAAAAGTCCAAAATTAAAATTATATTTACAAAATTTTATTTACTAAAATTATACTTACAAAATTTATAACTTTCCTGAAAACACCTGCAAGATCCATTAGTAATAAGACAACTTTTAAAGAAATCAACATTTCATCTGTTTGCACTAAGTCATGCAACTTTCTTAAACCTTAATTTGGGTTTGGTTTATATGTAAACCTCTAAAACTTCAGAAGATATAATTAACATCATGAGAACAGTAATGGTAATTTTCTCTAATATTTCACAAGGTGGGGAGGTGAGTTCCCTGAAATCCAGATGGACCAACAGCCTCACATTAGCTATAATCTCTTCACCTATTACCACAGATACTACCTGACATCCCCCTCCATCCCACTCAAAAGGAGACATTTCATAACAGCAAACAAAAAAAGTATTACAAAGTTGTCATGAAAAGCTATACTTTTTTTTGAGATGGAGTTTCACTCTTGTCGCTCAGGCTGGAGTGCAGTAGCATGATCTCTGCTCATGGCAATCTCTGCCTCCCAGGTTCAAGCGATTCTCCTGCCTCAGCCTCCTGACTAGCTGGGACTACAGGTGCCTGCCACCACGCCCGGCTAATTTTTGTATTTTTAGTAGAGATGGGGTTTCACCATGTTGGCCAGACTGGTCTCGAACTCCTGACCTCAGGTGATCCACCCACCTCGGCCTCCCAAAGTGCTGTGATTACAGACGTGTGCCACCGTGCCTGGCAAAGGCTATACCTTAAAGTGGTTTTCAAGTGCTCTAATTCTACTCATTATTTTTTGAAAGATAGTGAATAGGCAAAAAGACATTCTACTTAGGGGAGAACCTCAATAATGCAGAAATAGTGGGGCCTGGTTAACTTTACATATGTAGAAAACTTTATGTCAAACCACAGGGTGGACTGATTCCAAGGCATTCTGAGGATTCAATTTTCATTTTGTAGGCACAGAAGGTATAGGACAGGGGCTGACAACCTTTCCAATGCAAGCTTAAAAGCAGTAAACCCCTTTCCTTTTTCCCACTAGTGGAGTGCAGGTAATTATGGGATAATGTGCTTATCTCAAGGTGGAAGAAGAGAGAGGGTATACATTTTAGAACCATAGATTTCCAGCTTATTTTGCTGTGATTTACCTCTTTCTTTCTCACTAAAATGGAAAAAGCTTCGTTGTTTCTGATTATAAAATACCTGCTTGTTATTTTCTTAAAAAAATCAGATAATACAGAAAATTATAAAAAGTCAAAATCACCTATAATCTTACCACTCAGAGATAATTACTTTTTTTTTTTTTTTTTTTGAGATGGAGTTTCACTCTTGTTGCCCAGGCTAGAATGCAATGGTGTGATCTCAGCTCACCGCAACCTCCATGTCCCAGGTTCAAGCAATTCTCCTGCCTCAGCCTCCCCAGTAACTGGGATTACAGGCATGCGCCACCACACCCGGCTAATTTTGTATTTTTTAGTAGAGACGAGGTTTCTCCATGTTGGTCAGGCTGGTCTTGAACTCCCAACCTCAGGTGATCCACCTGCCTCACCTCCCAAAATGCTGAGATTACAGGCGTGAGCCACCCTGACTGGCCCCGATAATTACTCTTAATGTCTTGTTGAAAAGCCTTCAAATTTTTTTCTATGCATACACATATATACGATTTGGGGTATTTTTTTGTTTTAAGAAACTAAAATCAATTATAAACTCTAGGGTAATCACTAAAACCTTTTTAAAAACAAAGTATAATTGACATGCTAAAAGAGGAGATAAAATGGAATTACATAAAATGTTAACTTAAAACCACAGTAGGCAGTAAAAGTGGAGGGAGAAACAGAGCATATGCAATGAATAGAAAACAGTTACAAGCACGGTGGATATTAATCCAACTATATCAATAACCACTTTACATGTAAATTATCTAAACACACCAATTAAAATACACAGATTGTCAGAGTAGATAAAGAAAACAAGACCCAAATATATACTGTCTGCAAGAAACCCATTTTAAATATAAAGACTTAGGTTTAAAATACCTAAGGGATTTGAAAAGGAAGCTGAGATCATAGCAGTAAACTGCTTGGAGATCTGATTTTCTATCTTTCTGTGAAAGACAAAATGTTGACCTATTTTACACCATTTGAGGAATATAGAATCACATTATTTGACACAAATTAATGATAGATGAATACTGCATGCATATACTGCTCCCTCATCTTGCTTGTATCCCACAAATAAAAATCTGCCAATCATAAGAGCATTTACTTTCTTTCTTTAAAATAACCTCTCATATCTTATTTCTGGAAATAGAGAAATATTAACAAATGCTGTTATTCTTACCTGAGTTATGTGTGTGTATGTGTGTGTGAGAGATTACTGTAGCAGATGCCTTTTTCAATATGGTTCAGCAACATGAGCTGCTAAACTTTTGCTACTAGCATAGCTATGCAATTATTTACTGATCTAGCAAGTTTAATTTTAATTTTAGATGTTAAACAGATACAAAAAGTCAGCTGGTTTTCTACATTCTTCCTAAATTTAATGCCCAAGAAGGCTATTTTCCATTGCTGCATATGTAGTATGTTCACACTCATCAAATATATCTTGAAAATAGATTCTTTCAGACACACTAGATAGTCACATTAGGCTAAGTCAATTTCAAATATGCCAAAGGTACATTCTGAATTACACATACATATCTTGAAGCCACAGGCAACAAAACAAACCCCAAAACTAGCATTTAGACTTATTTTTGTGGTTAGAAAAATGACTAAAAATTTCCCATTGTGTGATGATGCGTGAATCTTTGATCTCTATTGGTCTGACTTCATACTTAGGCTACTTAGTTTATTTTGAGAAAGCAAATCTTTCCTGTTGTTTCTCAGGAAATGGAAGAACACATTTATGAACAATGTTTTAACTTTCAGTTTAAGTGGTTTTAATTTTTTAACTATTTTCACTTTGAAGAGTACATAATTATGTGGAGAAATTAAGACTTTCAGAAAGAAACTAGAGCAAGGGGGGTGGAGAGGCAATTGTATTCTCAGACTTCAGCTAAAAGGGTGCATTTTTAAAAGATGCCTCACGAAAACTGTTACACCCTGTTTCTTCCTGTGAAGAATTTTCCAAGCATTAAGTTGTGTAATAGCTTAATGGGGGAAAAGGAAATTCCCAGGTTTCTCTCAAATCGGCATGAGCATAAAGAAAGATTAGAGGCTTAATTTACAAAGGAGTGTCCTATCACCTGCTTAGGCTTGTTATTATTACAATAATCTCTGGAGCCACTCATCTGACTGGATTCACCTTTTAATGCTAACCACACCTTGAGGGCTTTAAGATGTTATACCTGTTCTTAAAAGGGGGCTCAGACAGTTAAATGGCTTTGAAGAATAAGTACACCTTCCAGAGGAAGAATATAGCCAACTCAGAAGAGTGATGAAATCCTTCAAAATCTATAGGCAAAGGCATTCAAGGTGCAGTGATGGAAACGGAAAGGAGAAAGGACTCTTTAAGGTAAGATCCTCTGAATACTTAGCCTTCTCCAACTGTTCGATTCTCTTCTACAACACCACACTTTTAACTAAGAGAGAAATGAGCCTAGAAAAAAGAAAATGCAACCAGAGAGGGAGAGAGAAACAACACAGGGAGATGAATGCAAAGAGCATCACCTCCTCTTATGAAAGGACTAAATTATCTGCTACCAGTGATTCCTCAGGAAACCATGGCACTCAGCAGGAGGGGCAAAGGGTAAATCCACACTGTCTACCCCACGCACAAATCCCATCACAGATTCATGCTCCTGTCCTTCCCCTTTTCTGACTTGCTACCCCTCTCCCATTGCCATGCACAGACACAACTGCAGACACCTGGGTACCGTTATCTAACAGCCGTCCTGCTGTTCATGCTGTAACTTCCCAAAGGCTCTGGGATTAGTGCTGCCATCAGAAGAACCCATAAATGATAAGTGATAGGACTCTAGCTGCTCTTACTCTCTTCTCCACTCATTTTTGTCTAATGATGTGCAAATCTCACAGAAGTTCTGAGAGCTACAGAAGACTTGAGAGGACATTAAATGCAACTTCCTCCATTGAAAGATGAAGAGGAAGAACTCCCCGTCTTCCATTAAATGGAAGAACTAGAACTAGAACTCAGTTCCCTAACGTTAAGTCTGCTGCTCCTTCTCTCCTCCCATCCGATCTTTAAATCACCATCCAAACTTAATGTTTCAGGCAGGGCCTGTGCGTTCTATTTTAAAAGGTCATTCATGCTATTCATCTTACAGTACTCTATCAAACAGAAAAAAAAAAAAAATCCTCCATCAGCACCTAACCACCACTGACAAAACTACAACTGGGCCTTCAATGATGCACAGCTATCTCTCATCCTAAAGCACTGGGCTCCTCTTACAAAGGTAACTGTATACTAACTTCCAGCTATCTCCTCTCAGCAGATTTCATCTTCTCCTTTACTGAAAATATCCAAGCCATCAGGAACAAACTTTCTCAACTTCTTTCCCACCCACTTGCATATTCACCTACAGCCACACATATCTCTTCCTCGTCTTCTCCTGTCCCAATGGAGTAAACGTCCCAGTTCCCCTTTATAACAACCCCTTTGAGTATGCTTGTGCTCCAGAACTTGGCCCCCCTATCTTTTCTGGAACTTTACTCCATTAATGATTTCCTCTTCTACTTGTAGTCACTTCCTCCCCACTATTCTCAGCCAAACTATAAGCTCTATTCACTATCACACACATACACACAATTCCTCGCAAACGTGCACACACCCGCGTGCATCTGCTCGCTCTCCTGCCTGTGCTCTCTCACTCTCTCTCCATTTGCTTCCCCCACTTCTTAACTCCTCCTCTTTCTTCACTGGTGACAATCCAGCGTTAGGCTTTAGAGGTCTTCTGACTACCCACTGAATACCTAACTGTCAGATCCAATCTCCTATATTCAATCTTCACTCTACCAGACCTTCCTGTGCCCTGATAGGACCTGACAGCTTTTCCCTATTTACAATCTGGGCAGCGTGGCAAGTTGCTCACCTGAGGTTTAGACACCTTGTCTGTAAAAGACAATAACATAATTATTTCACAGGAGATTGTTGTAAGAATTGTGTAATATATAAAAACAAACAAAAAGCACCTGGTACTCAGTGTTGTCACTTTTGTTTTCAGATTTTCCTCTTCTTTTGTCTGCTCAGTCTTTGATCCTTTGGTCATCCCTGTGGAGTTTCAACGACATTCATGGCTACCACGATCAATCCTAGTCACTCTTCAATAATTGTCTCCAGCCCTCACTTCTCTCCTGGGGCTCAGGCCTCTTAAGGTCAAAAGAATGCCCCACAGACACCCCAACTCCACTTCAACTTGAACTCACAATTGTCCCCAAACTTCTTATGTTTTCCATCCTTACTAATGACACCTTCAGACATAAGTCATCAAAACCAGAAGAATCAAGAATCATCTTTTTCCTACCTCTTACTCTTTTCCTACTTTCCATCTAATCGATAACTAATTATTTCTCCTCATCATTTCTTCAATCCAGTCTCTCCTTTCCTTTCTCACCTTCATCACCTTAGTTCGGATCCTCATGTCGTCTGCCTGGATTATGATGGTAGCCACTAGACTGCTCCCTGCTTTCTTTTCACATACCTGAAAACAGTGATTGGAACACTTATTTTACCTTTAATGACTCCACAATGCTGTCAGGATAAAGTTTACACTTCCAGAAATGAAATGCATGGCCCTAGACATGGGTTTGACCAAGAATCCAAGCCAGAAGGCACCTCCAGCCTCTTCTCCCCTCTGCACCGCCATCGCTTGGCTCCATTCACTCATAGTCCATGTTCCACATTCACTGAGCCCTTTCGGGCTCTGAACCTGGGCTGTTTCCTCTGTCTGTCCTTTCTCCACCTCAGCCTGGTAAATGATCTCAGCCTCTCAATATTCAGCACCAAAATCCTCTCCTTCAGGAATTCCTTCCTCACAAACAAGAAAGAACAAATCACTCCCTTCTATGTGCCCTACTCTCTATCATTATCACCACAATATATTGCTATAAAGTGCCTTAAGTTATAAAAAAGTTAAGTTCTAGTTAGTGGTTTATGAGTCTATCTTCAGAGGTTAGGCACCATTTGATACTCACATTGCATCCTCAGAACTTAACAAAATGACCAGTACACAGGAGGTGGGGGGATGATGGGGAGGGGCGGGCACTAAGATTTAATAATTTGGAGCTCAGCAAATGTCTCCTGTTGAATGGATGAAGTAGTTTGGCTGCCAATTATATTACAATAATTGAATAAGAGGGAAGGCTGGTAGGACAGCTGCTAAGGGGAGCACAGAGGAATCTGAATGAGAAATGGAGAACTTCCATACTGATAAAGTCCTCTAATGAGCATGTAAGTTTAGTCAGGTCACTAGCTAGGGCTGTTATAATCAAACTCAAGAGAATAGCTAATAAATCCCATTTAAAGCACAATATGAGAACAATTCCAACAGCCCACAGATATCAGTCTTATCTATCTCAGCAGGTTTTGGACCCTAGAACATTCTATATTATGATTTTATCAGACTTTGTGAAAGCTTGGTAAATCTCAGCAGTTAACTAAAAAGACTGCAACTCTCTCCTGTGTCCATAAAGCACCTGAAGAACTACAGACACTAAAAAAAAAAAAAAAATACAGCTATTATCTATGTAATCCTGTAACTATTGGCCAAGGTTAACATCTTTGTCTTAGCCTAACCTTGTCACACAATATCTATTTTGAGACCTAAATTTGTCCCCATCATGATTGCAAATTTATTTATAATAATAAGCCATGCTATGTATACAACATGGTTTCATCACATTTTAAAAACCAAGGTGGTGCCAGTCGCGGTGGCTCATGCCTGTAATCCTAGCACTTTGGGAGGCTGAGGCAGGTGGATTGCCTGAGCTCAGGAGTTTGAGACCAGCCTGGGCAACATGGTGAAACCCCATCTCTACTAAAATACAAAAAAACTAGCCAGACGTGGTGGTGTGCATCTGTAATCCCAGCTACTTAGGAGGCTGAGACAGGAGAATTACCTGAACCCAGGAGGCAGAGGTTGCAGTGAGCCGAGATTGTGCCATTGCACTCCAGCCTGGGCAACACAGCAACTCTCGTCTCAAAAAAAAAGAAAAAGAAAAAAAAAGACAAGGGGAAAATACATTGTACTCTGCACAGGCACACAAACACCCACTTATCAAATAAAGTGACCTAGCATTCAGTGTGACATAAATTGCAGACAGGGGAAGAATAAGACCCACTAAACTGAGAAGACTAGAGCAAAGTAAACTTGGAGAAAATCAAGCTGAAACTGACAAAGTTGTCCCAATAATAAAGAGACATCTATAATTAAGAGACTTCCAAGAGCATTCACCCATGCAGTCAGTACAGCATCACACCTCATAAGACATTCATTCAAAAGCCATACCAGGAATGTACATCATAGCTCTATAAGCACATACAGCGCAAGAGAGGAGGACAAGCCTTTGAAGTGAGACACCACTGCCCTACACAGATGACCAAGTATGAAAGGGAGCCATAACTGCTAACAAAAGAAGAAAAGAAAAGAGAAAAAAAAAAAAAAGAAGAAAATGTAATGTCAGCAATATTAAAATTATGTTACCAAGTAAGGAAATTAAACAATATTCCTAGATAGGTCGACACATTTCTAGAAAAATGTATCTTTTAGAAAAGTATTTTTAGAAAATGTGTAGCTGCAAAAAGTTAACACATGCAAATAAGGGCAAGGAATCTGCCTCAAAATAATCTTAAAGTCTTGAACTTTAAAATTTATATTAATGTATCAATCATAACAATAAGGTCAAGTTATATAAATGTACATGTAACAAGAAGTCATGCTAATAAGATCATGTTATATAAAGGTACATGGAACAATTAAAACAGTGTATCCAATAGTAAAGAAATGGAGTCAACCTAAATGTCCATCAATGACAGGCTGGATAAAGGAAATGGGGTACATATACACCAAGGAGTAGTATTCCTTGATAAAAAAAAAAGAACATAAAAATTCATAGAAAAGAACAAGATCATGTGCTTTGCAGGGATTTGGATGGAGTGGGAGGCCATTATCCTTTGCAAACTAACACAGGAACAGAAAACCAAATACCACATGTTCTCACTTGTAAGTGGGAGCTAAATGATGAGAACACATGGACACATAGAGGACAATAACACACAGTGGGGCCTTTTGGAAAGTGGAGAAGGAAGAGGATCAGGAAAAATAACTAATGGGTACTAGGCTTAATGGGTGATAAAATGATCTGTATAACAAACCCCCATGACACAAGTTTACCTTTGTAATAAACCTGCACTTGTACCCTAAACTTAAAGTTGAAAAATAAATAAATAAAACAGTGTATCAAAGGCCCAAGAACATACAATTAAGTCAACTGGAACCAAATAGAGATCTCAGAAAGAGACATCTACATATATGCACTTATATCCTAGGGGTAGCACCAAAACTCTGTGGAGAAAGAATGTATTAGTTGGCAAATAGTGCTGGGAAAACTGGCTCACAATATGACCAGATTTTTAAAAATAAAAATTGGGTTAATGCTTCGTATCTCCAATTTCAAAGAGTTTAAAAACCCAAATGATAAGAGTAACCTTTGAAGTTAATAAAAGAAAATGAGAGACAATATTGTGAGCCCAGAATAGGGGAGGATTTCCGAAATGACTCAAAATGCACGGACCATAATAATAATATAAAGTGATGAGATAACTACATTAAAACTAAAGATTTTATTGTTGCTATTACTGAAAGGCACCATAGACAAAGTTATCAGGAAAGTGACACACTAGAAGAAAGTTACTCACAATGTCTAAAGACAAAGAGGAATTAATTTCTAGAATACACAAGAAACATTACAAAAATTCTCTCAAGAAGTTCTTGCAAGAAAAAGGCAAGAGACCCAACAGAAAATAAAGGGCAGGCTAAAGACATAAAAAGACAATTCATGGAAAAGGGAAATTAAATTTAGTAAATGAAGACATGTTCAGCCTCACTAGCAATCAGAAAAAGGCAAAATTAAACCATTAGGTATAATCAACATCTATCAGGTTGGCAGCAATCAGGAAATTTGTTAAAAAAAAAAAAAAAAGGCATTATGCAGTATTGGTGGAGATATAAAGTTGGCAACTATCGGTGCAGTTCCCAGTAAAATTATGTAGTTCCTAGTATGCACATATCCTATGATCCAGCAATATTGTTTGTGGTCAATATCGTTTCAAGAAATTCTCATGAAGGCCAATAAATTCCATATGCCTAGGTTGCTTAGAAAAAAATGAATACATACTACACGGAAGCCAAAAATATTCATAAAAATGTTGACCCTTTCATGCCCCTATTTGTACTGTCTCCATATTGTCTACAGTTTTAACTTAACCTTTGCTGAAAGCAGGTAAGACTACACAAACCATGATCATTTCTTTACATAGGCTAGTTTAAGAACAAGGAAAGCAGGATATACAGTGAGGGAAATGTTTTAGTGTTAGAGACTGCACAAATCTGGATCCTGAGTCCAGGCCTTAGCTTGTCTGTGTGACTTGGAGTCTGCCTGCCTCAGTTTGTTCACATAAAACAGAGTAATTGGCTGGGTATGGTGGCTCACGCCTGTAATCCCAGCACTTTGGGAGGCAGAGCAGGTAGATCACGAAGTCAGGAGATCGAGACCATCCTGGCTAACACGGTGAAACCCCATCTCTACTAAAAATACAAAAAATTAGCCAGCGTGGTGGTGGGCGCCTGTAGTCCCAGCTACTCGGGAGGCTGAGGCAGGAGAATGGCATGAACCTGGGAGGCAGAGCTTGCGGTGAGCCGAGATCGTGTCACTGCACTCCAGCCTGGGCGACAAGGCGAGACTCAGTCTCAGAAAAAAAAAAACCCAAAAAACAAAAAAACAAACAGGGTTATTACCCACTCTGCATAATAGCAGGAGGATTAGAGATAATCAATGTCTATTTGTCAGTGCCTGAAAAATATGATGTTCAATAGACAGGAAGTGATTTCTTTTAACCAAATAAAGGAACTTCATGAAATAACCCTATTAGATTTCCATGCCCTGCTCAACCTATCTTAAGCAGAATGACTTACATTCATGTCAATACAACGCACACAGAAATCAGAAAGACTAATTCAATATGAATTCACACATCAGTTTTTCCCACTGCAGAACAAGGATAAATCCTATCTCCCTTTCCTTAAACTTACCACAAATTGTAAAGGTTAAGACTGGGAAGCCTCTTTTAGCTTCTGGGAAATGAATATAGGGCTGATGGTGGTGGTGGTGGTGGCTATGGCTGTCATGATTCTGAAACTGGCCTCAGAGTCCTGACTCTACAAAAACAGGGAAGGGATATTCGCAGAAGTATTGTAGGGAAAATGCTCTTAAGAGAAATCCAGTTATCCATGACTAACTGCAAAGATCTCAAAGCTGACCATGAAAAACAATTAGCACGGAAACAAGACCAGATCCAAAATCAGGGCTTAACACATAATCCATTTAATGTACAACAAAGAGGAAAAATTCCACCTGGGAATCTTTATAATCTGATGGCTAACATATTATGCATTTTTCATCACCATTTCAGCATTTTCAGTCTGGAGCAGTTGTTTTGCTTTGGCCTCGATTCCCAACCTGTAGACTTCAGGGTACTGCAAGAGGTCTGTAGGCTGAATCCCTACCTCATACATACATGCAGTGCTATTTTACAAATACAGGAAGATGCCGAAGTCATTACTTGCAATATATACTCGGCTGAGTGATATTAAATAACTCTCATGAAACATTTGCAATTATAAGAGATACGAAGTAAAATAGTGAACCAGTTAAGATCGCTGAAATCTTTTAATATTAAATAAAAGCTTCCTGATTTTTCTAAGTGTCAGGAGCCACTGCATTATAGTTTACAATTTGACTAAGAAGGTATTTTTTACTTTATAATATACACGAAGGGAAAAAAAGTTTTGAAAAAATGAAATCTTAACTTGCATTTATCTCCACTCCTAGTCCCCTCTTGGCCATTAACTTTTCCTTGGCATTTAACATCAAAGCTAGTTACCCTTTCATTTTTAGCCTTTCTGTTGGAAGAGATACATGGCTGGTTCACAAGCCACTGCAACTCACCAACAGACAGAAAAGGCAATGCACTGCGTATTAAGGAACCATACATATATCATTTCATTCCTCCCTTATAAAAGAATGAGCTCTCGTTTCCTCTCTTTTGCTCCTCCTTTACCTTCTCCTCTCCCTGAGGGTTTTGACCACAGTTTTACAGGGGGAAAGTTATAGGCCACTACAAATATTCCAATTATTGAAGAGAAAACAAATATTTTATCCAACACTTATGAAAAATGTACTCCAAATTTTAATTTGCAGTACAACAAATTAAACCATAATTTTACAGTTTAGTTAATGGTGCAACATTAAAACTGTAACTAAAGACAGCCTCAACTTTAAGCGCTACAAAGATAAGGAAATAAACTTACTTGCATTTAAGGAATGTTACAAAAATATTTAATCTATAATTTAAAGTTACATGGGTTTGCTCACATTGTCCTGTAATGTGAACCTCTCAGTGGATTACTGTGAGCTGGAATGAAAGAGTAGGGGATGTGCACGGTGGCAGTAGTAATGGGGAGTGGAGAGTCATATATATCATTTACTAATTAATTAATTTTCTAGGATATAAACTGCCCTAGGAGTAAGCCAGAAGAGGTTTTTTAATTCTAAAATATGGTAAAATATGATCATCTGAACTCTTGGAAAGATACTTGCTCACTAAAACCTGACAAAAGGTATCTGTAAATTAAAATATACTACTAGAATTTTGGCAGAATACAAATCACACTGGTGCAAACACAGCTAAATCTAGTCACAGACACACAGGAAGTGTAAATTTCAAATATGAAAAAAAAACTGCTTTAAAAATGAAAACAAACCTTGAGCTCTGGGCAGAGCCTGAGTGAAGAGGAATAACGAAAAACCTGGAGATTTGGTAAGGCAATCCAGCTTTCTTTTGGAATGGCAAAGGACCACCTGAATCAGCACTACCACCTCTTCCTTAGGCAGCGGCTTTCCAGACTACGAAAGAGCCACGGATTACATCAGAAGACCTTGTTCAGGTCCCAACAACTCCATTTACTAATACGACCACTGACAAGTTACATCTCATCAGCCTGTTTCCTCTCTCCATAAACTGGAGAAAATGAATCCTACTTCACTACATCATTGAAAGGAGCAAGAAGAGTTTAGCTCTGTCGAAAGGAGTAAAAAAAAATACATCATATACACTGTGTAAACAGAAAATGACAATCTAAAGGCCAGTTATGATTTCTGAGTTTAAATATCACTAGAATGGAAGGAGGCTCTGTTCCTAAATGGGAGAGAGATTTGGAGGCTCACAAAAGCTGTTCTACTGTATCTTAGAGCAGAGTGGCAGATGCTAAAGAAAGTCCCCAAATAAATTAATAAACTGGGGGGCATGGAACACACATAGGTATAAAAGTAGAGGCAGTGGCTGGGTGCAGTGGCTCACTCCTGTAATCCCAGCACTTTGGGAGGCCAAGGCAGGTGGATCATGGGGTGAGGAGTTCTAGACCAGCCTGACCAACATCGATAAACCCCATCAATACTAAAAATACAAAATTAGCTGGGTGTGGTGGCGTGTGCCTGTAATCCCAGCTACTCAGGAGGCTGTAGCAGGAGAATCGCTTGAACCCGGGAGACAGAGGTTGTGGTAAGCCAAGATCGCACCATTGCACTCCAGCCAGGGCAACAAGGGCGAAACTCCTCCGTCTCAATAAATAAATAAATAAATAAATAAATAAATAAATAAATAGATGCAAAACACTATGGTTGTACAGGTCTTTCAAGAATCTCTCTTGACTGGCTGAGCGTGGTGGCCTCCCAGTATTTTGGGAGGCTGAGGTGGGCAGATCACTTGAGGTCAGGAGTTCGAGACCAGCCTGGCCAACACGGCAAAACCCTGTCTCTACTAAAAATACAAAAATTAGCTGGGTGTGGTGGCGTGCACCTGTAATCTCAGCTACTCAGGAGGCTGAGGCAGGAGAATTGCTTGAATCCAGGTGGCAGAGATTGCAGTGAGCCAAGATCGCGTCACTGCACTCCAGCCTGGGTGACAGAATGAAAATCGGTCTCAAAATAAAAAGAATTTCTCTCAATTACTTTCTCACTTTTCATGACGTACTTGGCAGGAAGAGGCATATACACAGCCATCTCACAATTAAATTCAAACTTAAGAAGTCCATGTCTATCTAGGAAGGATAAGTTTAACTGTTCAGTTTTCATAGTGCATTTTGACTACTTAATGCCATGTACTTATTGAGTACATGTTTTGTACTCAAGCTGGTAAATCTGTACCACCCTGGTAAATTTTCCTTTCAAAGCAAACTTAATTATGTAGTAAATACGTTTTATGATAAAATTTTCAGCATCAGAATGCTATAGTCAGCATCCCACGTCATGAATGTAAATTCTACACCTAACCCTGACTCCTTAGATGGCTTGGCTACCCAATAAAGTGAAAGCACGCAGTGTATGTGATACTGTGCTACAGATTCACTTTTCCTCTGTGCTACAGGGAGAGACCTTCTTTGGCAGAGTCTCACTTTCCTCCCCTCTAGTCATATGCTCACATCCCCTCCTTGGAAATAAAAATTAAGAAGATGCTACTGGCTTTAATAGGGCTCATTTAATTTGAGGCCATATAATGATCCCGTCAAACTGATTATTCTCAGCCATCCCACTCCCCTTAGTGTCCTCCCCAAGACTAGAGTTTCACCAGGTAGATAAACAGGCGGTAAAACAAGGCTAGGCTTTTACTGGGGGAAGAAGTCCATCTGAGTTAGTCTGGAGAAAGTGGACCTGCCAGGGAAATAAAGACGCAAAACGTCTGTAGCATAAAACCAGCCCTAGCGTTTTATTCTCCTTCTGTGAACATCTGAGATGGAACACGATGTGGATGTGAAATTATAATCTACCTGGTGAATTTGAGAAAAGTCACTCTGAATTTTACTTTGATGACAAATGGAATTAATAAAGGTGCCTGGCTCATATGTTAAAGTACCTTCTGTCTCAGCGAGGAAGCCTGGCTCAGAAACCACAGTGGAGTTAACAAGCCAGACACCAGACTAAACATCTCAGAACGCGCTGCTGTGCCTCATTCCTGGTCCCTACCTTTCCGGTGTGTGCCTGCATCATTAATTCCCTCCGTTTGGCATGGCCTGGCTTTCCCAAAACAGAAACCAAGGAACCAGGGTCCTCTGTTTCAGCAGCTGAAGAGCTGATTTCTGAGCATGGACACTAAGATTCTTTTCTCCTGTCCACCTTACACTTCACCCACAACTCATCTTCTTCCTCTTCCCTACGTCCCAACCCCTTACTCTCACACCACCCTGCCTCCGAGGACATTTATGTGCATGACCCTAGACCAGCAAGGGAGGAACAAAGAGCTGAAAGAGCTGCTGCTTCACGCAGCAGCAGCTGGAGGAGAGGGTGGAGAGGGCAGCTGGGGACTCTAGGAAGACTCCTAGGGCACTGGCAGCCCCAGCGCCAGCGCAGCCCGAGGCAGCCCAGCCTGGAAAGCGCCCTAGTAGAGTCCTCGCAGGCGGCCCCGCAGCGCACGCCCAGGGCCTTCCGCCGGCCCGAACCCAGGGCGGCAGCAGCCAGAGTTTGGCAGAGACCCCGGGTGAGAAGCCAGTGGCGGGGCGCGGGCAAGTGAAGCTGTAGCACAGAGCTGGAGATGCAGATCCGACACCAGCAGCGCTCCGTGCCGCGGACTTCCCGACCCCGCGCCATGGACCCAGACCCGCGCCCTGGACCCAGACCCGACCCCGCGCACCTGGACCAAGCGGCCACCCTGTTCTCTCAGGGCGCTCTCTGGGGACGCGGCTTGGGCGAGCTCCGGAGGCTGGAACCACGGCGACAGGAGACTTCACTCCTCCATCCTGAGACCCAGCAGCACGTTATAGACAGCCGTGCACTTCCTGTTTGAAAACACAGGGGAGAGAAAGAGCGAGACAGATCTGAGTGTCGGCAGCGGGGAGGAAGGAGTGCAGGGCGGCGGGGAGGCATGACCAGGGGGCCACCGCTTGCATAACTGCCATGGTGGGCACCCAGGGCTCCCCCGGCCCCGGCCGCGGCGACCCCGCCGCACCGGCTGCCCGCGTGGTGCCGAGGTGGCGCGGCCTCGGCCCGGGCCCCCCCTGCCGGTGGCCTCGCTGCCAGCCGCCCGCCCGTCCGCTCGCTCACAGCCCTTCCGTTTGCAGCTGCTGCTCGGGTTCTCCCCTCCCAACAAGTACCTAGATCAATGGACTCCACGCTTCCTCCGCCGGTGCCCAGAGTGGTCGGCCTTCTTTTTCTTCCTTTCTTCACCCTCCCAATCCCCACCCCTACTCCCAGAAAATAATCACCTCAGGGAATGTGTAAAGACAAGACTGAGCCTTTGCAGGGGAGTGGGGGCTGGATTTATGCAAATTTTTAAAGTTCATAGCCACATCCCAGTATATCCACTACAGCTCAGCAGCTGTGAGAGATTCAGGATGGGAAATTACTTGTCTTGTGCCTCGCTGGCTCAAAAGAGAAAGCGTGCACACAGCTGCCAACACAGAGCAGCCAGGAACCGCAAAACAACAGTAACAACCACAAAACTACCTAGTATCCTCGGTTCCTCCTAGGGTCTCTACTCAGATCAACCTGTCAACCTCATCCTCACAGTCTACCAACATTTACATATACCAATTCCGCATGGAGCATAATCGCATGGTGCATTCTTCCAGAAAATGATTCCGTAGTTCTCTGTGCTATGTAATCACAGAGAAGTTCATAGTCCTGGGATTACATTCATTCATTTTGTTGAACTCTGACTTAAGTGGACTTCAGTATAGTGTTAAAAAGAGTACACAGATGGCTTAAGAATCTGCTGCATGCAGAGTGTGCTGGCTATGGGGATTCTCATTTGTAACCCGCTTGCCCTTACATGCACAGTCTACCAGGTTACAAAGCACTTACAGGACTGTCTCTGACAAACGGCTCCTTTTATCATCAAGCTGTTGGCATTCATGGCTCCATACTCAAAATGGAGAATGGAATACAAACAATAATTATTCTACATATAAAGCTCAGTTTTGACTGAAGCAGAAAGGAACTGATAGATATTAAGCTCCTACTCAGTGCTAGACAACATCTCATTTTAAACCCCTCTTGGCCTTAATATTTTCCAACAGATCTGCAAAAGTCCTATTCCCAAGTGAGGAAACAGGGTCAGAGAAATTAACTAACTGTTCCCATGGCTCTGCTAGAAAGTGGTCAAATGGAGAGCTGAATACAGGTCTTTCCTGATTACAAAATCTGCACCATTTCCCCTACACTGCGAATTCCTACAATGATCACGAATTTTTTTTTTTTTTTTTTTCTGAGACAGAGTCTCGTTCTGTTGCCAGGCTGGAGTGCAGTGGCGTGATCTCAGCTCACTGCAACCTCCGCCTCTCGGGTTCAAGCGATTCTCCTGCCTCAGCCTCCCAAGAAGCTGAAACTACAGGCACACGCCACCATGCCCAGCTAATTTTTTTGTATTTTTAGTACAGATGAGGTTTCACAACGTTGGCCAGGATGGTCTCGATCTCCTGACCTCATGATCCACCTGCCTCAGCCTCCCAAAGTGCTGGGATTACAGGCATAAACCACTATGCCTGGCCAATGATCATGACTTCTAGAGAGAAAGTCCAGCACAGCAACCATCCTGTGATCCATCCCTTCATCTCTGAATGATCCTGCCACTTACCAGCTATTGCTGTTGTGCTAGGCAGTTTCTTTAACCACCTGAATAATACATACCTTAAGTTCTCGGGCAGAGGACACTGGCTTTTTCCATTATCTACTGCTGGCTGTTAGCCTTTTCAGAATTACTTGGTGGTAAAAGTTCAAAAGGTTCTAGAATGGCTACTCATATGCCAAGGCACAAAGTCTGTCCAGTTCAGAACCTAACAAACTGACTAAAATTTGCTTCCTGCATTATTTTTTATCTAACTGGGGCTCTTTAAGAAAGTGGCAAACGTTGTTCACAAAAACACACATGGTTTCAAGTTGACATTCTCTCATTTTGTTTCCTTCTGCTTTAACACTTAGTTCACAATCACCTGTCAGTAGCATGCTGCTATGAGGCTCCCGATGCAACCAAATGAAAAGGTGATTAAGAGTCTTGCGCACTCAAAAAAAGGGGAGGGGGGAATCTTGACAATGCTGAAGCCTCCAGACGATGAACTACACCTCACCCACCCTTTTCTCCCCACCTCACAGACCTGAATTGTAGCGCACCCAGATGACCATGGCCTGCAAGTACAAAGGCAGGGGCTGGCAAGAAGACTGCAAGGACCAGTGAGATGCATTCCTGTCCACCAGGCACTTGCAGTCTAATGATGGCTTCTTACTAAAAGACTTCTCAACGGATCTTAGCATCCTTTTAGGGTCTAGCTCTGTCCACCTTTTTCCTTCTCAGTCCTTTGCTTACCGTGGTCCTGGCAACTCTTCATCTCTTTTCACAAGCTTAATACTTCTTCCCAAACAGCTACCACATATTTTCCACAAAGTACTCAGTGTGGGGAGTGGGGGTGTGAAGCAGGGCATTTAGCTAGAAACTTCTCTCATTTTAAAAACCCTGTCAATTATTACCATGTTTTTAAGGACACAATTATGTTTTGAAATATCTTTTGGTATCCCTCCTTCATTTTGGTTACTCATTATCTAACAGCCCAAAGGAAAACCTCTCAAGAAAAATGTTTAAATTCTTAAGAAAAGGCAAAGGAAAACTTAAACCTGCAGAGCCTTTGTTTTTTATATTTGGGACTCATAAGATTAGACTATCTAACTTCTTAAAATCTCTCTTAGGAAAAATTCAAAGTTACTAATCGAAAAACAGTCAACAGTAGATATTTTGTCCAAGTACTATACTGAGTGATAATTTAATGATATATAGAAGAGTTTGTATGGTTTAATAGGTAACAAAATACAGAAGAGCATTTGGTGGGAGACTAACACTGGTATTCACCTAGGCTGCTATGTCCACACCCAAATGTGTAATACTCTCCCCTCTAGAGCAGTGGCCAGCTGTGGGAGAAGGGCAGCCACATTTCTCTTTCTTAGGCTCCCTATGAACCCAAACCCTCCTCCTTATCAAAAATATTTATTAACATTCACTCTGTAGGACTCCCAAAGTTTATAGTTTGGCGAATACAACATAGCCCCTGACATTTCCTAATCCTAACTACCATGAGGCCTGAACACCATCTCATACTTTCCCCTGGTCAGCTATTCGCCCGCTCCTTCTGTGTTTCGTGGAGAAGTGTTTCTTTCTCATAGCCGCTGTTATGCTTTTGTGTGTGTGTGTGCACATGTGTGTGTATATATATTAAAATCACAGCCTCATAAAAAGTACACTCTCAGGTAGGCACAAATTATGCCACAAACGATTTTGGAAAAATGTGGAAGGTTCACTTTGAAAGTCTCCATTCCCTAAGTACCATAATCCCCAGATGAAGAGAGCAACAGTGTGAAAGCCATTTTAGAAGCTCCAAATTCAGTTTCAAGAAATAGCTTTTCTGAGGACTAATGGGTGTGGAGGAGGAGATGATAAACTCATCTCTAAAAAACAATGCTGCTTATCTTTCATCTTAAGAAAGATCTTAGTTTGGTGGTTAAAAATGTTTGCCACAAGCAATTCTCTGTGTGAATATCAGGATTCTGTGATTATTACACATGGATTTTGCAAACAAAATAAAAAATGACAAGCTGTCTGGTTACCAAAGAGATGACCTCTCTGCACTATCAGCCTTCACAGCAGTGTCCCTACCTTGTCTTCACCTCCGGGGTAGCACATGCAACAGGATTTTCTGGAAAGGAGGTATCTGGCACTCACATTCACTTCCTGGCCTCTGCAAAACCTGAACCATGGCTTTCAAGGAAGCCTTTCGCAGAGCCAACTGGCTGGCCTGACTGGCATTTACCCATAGAGGGTTATTAGCCATCTTTAAGGAACCAGAGTAAGTGTCATTTCACATGACAAAATGCAGCAAGGGTCGCAAATCATCTTAAAAAAATAAATATGCCTGTAAGATAGTTTCCTGGTTTTGAGCAAGCAATAAGGAAAGCACTATTTCAAGCATCCCACAGCATGACTTAGAAGATCCAGCCACAAGGCAGAAACATAGGGCCAGGGTGGCTACAGGCCTGAGCTGGTATCTCTCTAAGCTCAGTGCTCCAATTTCCTCAGCTTCCAAACACACACAATGAACCCACACACCTTGCACAAAATTACTAACATTACATAGGACAAACCCTCACAGGCCCTGCCTCAATGAATTCTCAGAACTACCTTTGCAGGGAGGTGTCATTATTAATGTGTTACAGAAGCAGCAGCAGGGCTCACAGATGTTAAGTGATATTCTCAAAGCCTTAGGTAATGGAACGAAAACTCACCCTAGGTCTGTTCTTCCTTCTTTTAATTGAATAGAAATGAGTGGGTGCATTTTGGCTGTGGATATATTATTCTGCACTACATATGTTTTGCTCAGAAAAAAATCCCACTTTAAAAACATAACTTGTAATGTTGTCTCTCAAGTGCATCATACACCCTCATCACCTCACCAGATTTTGGTAAAGTGTAAAGGATAAACATGTATTTTGTAATAGGCCAACTGACTTTAAGCCACAGGAATATAAGTAGATATAAATTAGGTAAAATATGCCCTTGAGCTGCAGCTGGATATTATTTTATAAAATAAGAAGGCAGATCCACTGATCAAACTGTGATAAACAAAATCTTAACACATTTTTTCCAAGCTTCCTCTCTCATTCTTCAATTAGTATGCAAAAAACGCATGTAAAGTAGGACATGATGGTTGATGTACTGGGATTTACTAAGTATAATACTGTGAAAGAAGGGTAAGATACCCCAAAATTCTGACTAAATGCAAATACCTGTATAAAAGACTGTTCAAAATGTTCCCAGCACAGACTGCTAGGAATGAATAGCCTTGGGTTATTTAATGACTGTTGATTTTGATGTGTATTATGTAGATGAAATACTGTCCTATAATTCATTCTTCTTTGGAAAGCATGTTTTGTCTGTTAATCTCCTGTGGTAGTATCTGTTTCCTTATTTGAAACATTGTTTTAATTCTCTTTGGGCAATCTTATTTATCTTATTTTTATTTTTGAGACAGAGTCTCACTCTGTTGCCCGGGCTGGAGTGCAGTGGCACAGTCTCAGCTCACTGTAGCCTTGTTCTCTAGGGCCCAACCAATCCTTCCACCTTAGCCTCCCCAGTAGCTGGGACTACAGAAGCTCGCCACATCCAGCTAATTTTTCTTTTTTCCCTTTTTTTTTTTTTTTTTAAGGGACAGGGGTTTCGCCATGTTGCCCAGGCTGGTCTCAAACTCCTGGACTCAAATGATCCACCCACCTCGGTCTCCCAAAGTGCTGGGATTACAGGCGTGAGCCACCGCGCCTGGCCTGGGCAATCTTGTTTTTTAAATAACATATTAAAAAGCCCAACAATGTAAAAGGGTTGGATCCTTAAAAGTCAAATAAACATAATGTTCATTATTAAGAAGTGCTCTTAAAAATGACTTTCGGAGTTCATAAGGAATAAGTCACACACATCATATCTTGAATACAATTCTCCATTATACATTATAGTGGAGTCTACATGAAGAAAAACAATTCATGAATAATTTAAGGTTACAAAATTAGATACTTTAAATTTCATCTCCTTTCCTTTGCCTGTAGTGGAATAGCCAAGGCAAAAGGCACGAAAGAGAAACGGCATACCTGAAAACTCCAGAAACTTTATTATGAACTTTTAATAGCTTATTCATCAATTTTTAAACTAACCCTAGTTTAATAAATGCCAAGCACTTTACATGTATTAACTCAATGATTCCTGACAACAACTCTATGAGGTAGGAGTTGTCATTACCTCCATATTACAGATGAGAAAACAGACATGGACATGGAGATGTTAAGTAATTTGCCCAAAGTCACACTGCTAGTAAATACTAAAACTTCAATAGCCTGGCTGACCAGAATCTATTTTAACCAACACATTTTCTTACCCATAAGACCCAATTGGATTGAGTTTGCTTTCCCTAGTGTGAAAGTTCATGAGGTACAGTGCCATAAGTACAGCAGAAGAAAAGAAGTGCAGAGGAGTGGGGTGAGGGGCTCAGAGACTTTCCAGTTTGTAGCAAGAATGTAACCACTAGTCTAGGGGCACTAGGCTGAAAGCTTTAGGGAGTCAGGGATGCAGAGCCTGGGCCACATTGCTGAATAAATAAATATTAAAAAGGAAAAAAAGATATTTGCAGAATGAAAAAGCCAGGAGGAAGGGCTGCTTCCTCACCTTGACCAGAATCCTGGATTTCAAGGCTCCAGGATTGCCTGGCTACAGCACAACTGAATTAGCAACTGAAAGGAATGCAGTGAACCCATGTACTTTGATCTTGGTAAAGCAGTTGATACAGTGTCCTGTGAAATCAGGATCCTAAATCAACTAAAACTTGTGTGGTTCCAAGAACCACACAAGTTAAGCAGGCTAGAAAGAAAAACACTGGCCACATCTACTAATATGATGAAGAAAAAAGCCACAAGGAACGGAATTCAATCCGTATTCAAAAGTAACTTAGAAATTACTCACGCTGTTTTAATCAAATGTGCACATAACATTAATTTGGGAGGTGTGAAGAGGGCAAATGAGGGCGAGCCAATTGACTTAGTTAAATTAGCAGAGAGGTGAAGAAAAAACAGAAGTGCAGTTTCATTTTTGTGTCCCCTTTAATTTGCAGGGAGTGGCTATGGATGTCCAATGGGTAGTAACCACCTCTAGACCTAAAATGCCAAGACTGAACTAAGTAAGCAATAGCACATAGATACATGTTTAAAATGTTAAGACTTCAGGTCTGAACTTCACAGAGCAGGATTGCATTATTCCATACACTATCAGTAAAGTTCCATGGGAAATAATATTCCTTTCAGCAAGACTTCGTTAGGAAAACCCAGAGGAAAGAAGGGGCTCAAAGGCTGAGTTTAGGAAGTCAGATGAAAAAGTCAGTAGCGTATGTATAATCTGGCCCCACTACAAATATGCCGCACAGGCAGAAGGTCATGAGAATGGTTTGCAAACACATAGCAGGACGAAGAACAGCAGAGAAGGGAGAGAGAAGCAAGCTAAAACTTGAACTAACATTATTTTTTTAAGCATAAATTATAATTTCTAATTGCTTTAATGTTGAGAAATAGCTTATCCCTTGGTAGAACTATCTGTCCTCCCAGCAAAAATTGTATTTTAAATGTTAGCAGTTGATTTAGAACTCACAAATGAGAGTAAGAGAGCTCTGAAACATTTGAAAAAAAAAAAATGACCTATATTCAGGCTGGGTCCTAGGAAACGTAAAAGTGAGCATCATTTCATGCAGCTCCCAAGAGACTGAAGAACTGCACTATTAGCTCTGTAGCCAATATGCAGGAAGAGATTCTTGACCAGATATGGGTTTTAAGTATATCTTAGCAGGCTTGTTTATGGGAGGAAAGCATATGTTTCTAGAAAATAAAAGGCTCTGAAAGGAAAGAGGGTCACTGAATAATTAAAACTTTCTAATACGTCACCCTTACTACTCTCAATCATAATTTGTACGGTTATTTTTTAAGGTGAAGCCCTCAATATGTGAACAATGCAGGCAAGGAATACCTTCGGGTATCTGCAGAATTAATGACAATAATAACAGCAACAGCAGCTAACACCTGCATGTTAACTATGTGCCAGGAACTGTTCTAAGCATTTTATATAAACTATCCTCACAACTAACCCTAGGAGGTAAATATTGTTATATCTTCATTTTATAGAAAGTTAAGTAACTTTCCCATGTTTCCATGGCTAGAAAGGCAGAGTAAAAACCTAGGCAGTAGACTCCAGAGCTCATGCTCTCCAAGAGATTGTCACTGAAGACAGGTACAGCCCACAATATAATCCCATATATTCCTCTGCCTTCTAAAAGAAACAGTAACAAAAAAGGAGAAATGTAGCACAGAGACATAAGGATTAGAGCCACCCCACATTCTAGATTTGAACAGGAAATATATGTGAAAAACTTCAGCCAAATGACAATGCTCTGAGAGATTACTGTTTAATATTCACAGAGGACAAAAAGCAAACCATAGAACCTACACAGACAGATCTTCCACAAAGTTTGATGACTAGCCCCCTCCCATGGTTTAAAAAATCATCCATACAATGACAAACTCAAAATTAGCTTCAGCTCAGACCTTTCTCTAGAATGCCCCAATGCCCTCTAGAACCCTTCCCTCACCAGGCTGCCCTCAGAACCACCTGCAGAGCCTTCAAAACACACTTTCCCGGGCCCCACCCAAGATGTGAACCATTGAAATCATGGGGGTGGAGAGGTGCTCCTGGAATTTGCACATTTAGGAAACTCCCAAGTGATCCTTAGATGCAGCCTAGTTGGCGAAAGCCCATGCTACCACCAGAATTGCTGAAGGCAGAGATCAAGGCAAAATTATTTCCCTTCTCAAGAACCTTCAATGGAATAGCCTTTATTCAAAGGCAACCAAGTGAAGTCTAAATTCCTCAGCAGGACACTCTAGGCCCTCTGTAATCTGTCCCAAACTACTTCTCTGGCTTCTTTTCCTCCTCTATCCCTCACTCCACCCCAGCAGCATTCCCCAAACACATTCTATACTTCTACATCTCCATGCTTTGCTGCTCCAACGTTCCCTCAGCTTTCCCATCAGTTCTCTACCTGTCACCATCTTTGTCATCCTTCAAGGCCCTATTCAAGGTATTTTTCCTTGTGAGACCTCCCCTGATCTTTCCAGTCAAAATCAGTCTCTCCTTCTGAGCAAATGTCCAAAAAATGTAGCTCTCACAAGAATTACAACACATACTGCAAACTGTGCTGAATTATACTAAACTGTTTACATGCAGGTCTTCTCTTCAAAGCAGGGGCATATCCTACTCATCTTTCATATTGTGGATGAGAAAGAGACCTAGGTCAAAGTTTAGCTCTCTCTGCTAGTTACTAGCAGTGTATCCTTGAGTGGGTTATTTAAACACACTGAGCCTCAGTTTTGTAATCTTTGAAATGGAACACCAATGACACCAACCTTCATGGCTGATATAAGTATAAAACAGAAAAGTGGCCCACGGTGGACCACCTGAAATGCACTAACATGATAGCCGTTAATATTTAGTGCTAACTTTTGTTTCCCATCCCACTAGAGTGCATTGCAGACAAAGTAAATGCTCAAAAAGCATTTGCTTTTACTCAAAAAAAGCATTTGCTTTCAAAGTAATGATAAATGTTAAGTGATTTCTTAAAGTCCTTTCTCCTGACCCAATTTTGTTCTGTTATAAAGAACATTTCATAATATTTCTATTCCTATTCTATTTGTACTCCCCTTTCTTTCCTTCAAAAATTAATGTTCAAAATTCTAATGAACAAGCCCTGTCAGTGTCCCTCCTACTCTAGCTTGGCTGTTTGCTTTGAACTACAGTAACTGCCTGCAGCCACAGTGTCGCTGCCCAGAGAATTGCCTGCTTCACCCTTGCAACAAATAGCACTTTGTAGGCAAACTGGAAGAGAGCCCAAAGTAGGAGGGGGGAAAACCAAGGAAAAGGAATTTGGGCCAAAAACTGAGTTGACACCCACACTATCATTCACACTAGAATACAGGTAAGGAGAGAACAGGAAAGAAAAGGGGTTCAGATCAACACAAACCTTCCCCAACAACCTACCTCACCACCCACCCATGGAAAATGCATTCCAAGACTCACAAAGGACTTGCTGGTCAGCTCACTGCCTGACACACATGGCTATTGTTGTGAAAAAAATACTGTCATATATAACAGCTTCTTATCCTCACCAAACCAATCCTATTGCCGTTACTGTCCCCTCCCCCATTTACAGGAGATGAAACCTAAGGTCACGCAAGTCCACAGAAGAGACTGCTGGGACTAGAACTCAAGTCTTTTAAGCTCCAAATCCTAGGTCCTTCCCACTGCCTCCGTATAGGTTGCAAAAAGCAATTTAAAAAGTGCTCTCAGAAGCTCACCAAATCTACCAGTTGTAAAGGTAAAGGTAAAACGAGATGGGTTTTGTGCTGTTAAAAACGACTCTGGTGCCAAGGATGCGGGTTGTCACAGCAACAAGGCTCCAACTACAGCCTTTGTAATGATCAGTCCAGCGTTTTAGTATGGTGTTCCAGGAAGATCCTTTAGTCAGGTTTCTGTTCCTAGATGGAAACTGTCTCCATGATTTCATTTGTTCATTTGGTTTGGAGAGGGAGTATCAGGGAAGGAATATAATTTTATTTCTTTTTTCAACCAAACTCTGATGCTGACTTTAAGGCTGAGGTAATGTGGAAGGCAAAAGAAGTTTCTAAAGCAAATTTGTGTTCGTCATTGTTGTGAGAGAGTTCAGGGGGCAATGAAGCAGTCCTAAAAAGCACAGCTCCTGAAGCCATGGCAGCTTGGATTCAAATCACAGTTCTGCCACTTCCTGTAATGACCTTGGCTGCTCATGGTGACTGGGAGGAGCAGCCAGGCTAGAGAACCCAGCCTTGGTTTCCTCTGCTACAAAATGGGGCTGTTGTCAGAAGTAAATGAGCTAATATATGTAAAGTGCTGCAAACAGTGCCTGGTACATGGTGAAGTGTTTCCTAGTCTTATTTCCAGATTCGTCACTAGGACTGGATTCTTTTTTAAGTGTATTTTATAAGAAGGTTAAAGAAGACTTCTTGTACAACTTGTTAATGCATAATGCCCCAAATGAGCACAAAGATTATTTACAAGTTTCACTTCCTGATAGGATCTTCCAGGATTTCCATCTGTAGAGTCCCTAGAAGGCTGAGCAGTGGAATTTGAAGAATTTTTCTTCTTCCCAACAGTGCAAGAAAACCTGAACCCATTCTCTCAATACTACAAATGGTTTCCATAAGGGGGAAAAGAAATCCATAAAGATCCTTACTGCATTAAGGTAACAAATAGAAGGGAACATTTTTAAATGAATTTATTCTAAAAAGCAACCAAAGTATTAGAAATTTAAAGTTATTCCAGTCTAGAAAGACGTAGTTCAGATCACACAGGGATGATAGTCCTAGGACTGGAATAAAACCTGCAGATGGATCAAAAGACGTTGTTCCCCGCCCCCCAGAAAATGCTGTAATTCCAGGAACAAGGTACTATATACTTGGGATGATTAAGAGCAAAATGCTTTTAAAAATCCTCTCAGACTAGGATTCTGCTAGTAGCAGAAATCTGTTCAAATATTACTCTCTTCTCTTTCAAAAAGGGTGTATATACAACAAATTACACAAACAATGTTAGATTTTCCCCAGAAAAGCAAATAAAACTAAAGACAGGAGCACTATTGGGGTCACAGTAAAGGTCTGAGGTCCTGTCCTGCACCAGGATACCCAGATGGTGGAGAGGGGCTAAAACCCACTAGACAATATCCTCCCGGCAGTGTGCCCTGACAGGGCAGACGCAGCCCTGCTGACACTGCTTCACACAAAGGGACCCTGGAGGCTGGCCCTTCAAAAGCAAAACAAGCTGGTGTTCCAAACCATCTTTTTCCTAGGGACTGCTGTGTATATCCCCTCAATGTCATCGTTTGGGTGGGGGAAAAAAAACGATGCTTTGTACTCTAACATAGCCAACTTTCCCCTATGCAAACATTTTCCAGCATTCTTGGTTTACTTTTTGCTATCAGCTGTTCTCTGGACCCCTCTTCTTTATCTCACTCCCTAGTCTTCTTTCTGACATAAACTCTTTCCCTTCCTTTTCATTCCAATTCCCCTTTTGGAGAAGCCACCGTATACATTAACATGATACACTAGGAATTGCAAAATAATAGCACTCTTTACCCCCCACCAATATAGATTCTGCACTATTTCTAAATATTGACATTTTTTCTTTCTTTCTCTTTCTTCCCCATTTACCCCAAATCAATTTTAAGATATGAACAAATCTTCCCGTATCTCCTGGGGTAGATGATCTCTTTACTCAACTCCAAGTGGCTCTTACCCTTCCTTCTCTCTGCATGTCACACCTGTCCTCTCCTCTTTTATATTCATACTCTACCTATTTCTCCCTAAACCTATTCCTCCCCAGGCCAGACAACCTGTTCAAATGCAACCACTCCAGATGTAATACGCCACATTTAAAGGTCAGAAATTGTTATCATTAAAAGTACGGGGCTTGGGGTTTGCTTTGCTCTGCTTTGTGTCTGGGGTTGGGAGAGAAAAGAATGAAATCAAGTTTCAATTTATGTCAATTTAAATTAATGTTTAAAAGTGTATTGTGGGCCAGGCGTGGTGGCTCATGCCTATAATCCCAGCACTTTGGGAGGCTGAAGCAGGTGGATCACATGAGGTCAGGAGTTCGAGACCAGCCTGGCCAACATAGTGAAACCCCCGCTCTCCTAACGGAGGCAGAGTTGCAGCAAGCCAAGTCACAGATGATCCAGCCTGGGCCACAGAGTGAGATCCATCTCAAAAAAAAAAACAAACAAGTGTTTGAGACGGGAGTCTCACTCTTTAACCCAGGCTGGAGTGCAGTGGCACAATCTTGGCTCACTGCAGGCTCCGACCCCCAGGGTTCACGCCATTCTCCTGCCTCAGCCTCCTGCTTAGCTGGGACTACAGGCGCCCACCACCTCACCCGGCTAATTTTTTGTATTTTTAGTAGAGACGGGGCTTCACCGTGTTAGCCAGGATGGTCTCGATCTCCTGACCTCGTGATCCGCCCGCCTTGGCCTCCCAAAGTGCTGGGATTACAGGCTTGAGCCACCGCGCCTGGCCGTATTGTGCTTTTTATTCAAACCCTATGCTTCCATTTATCTGGCCACTAAAGGGCTATCTCTAAGGGCCTAAAGAGGCTGTTTCCAGCCCACAAAGCTATTTTGTTTGGTTACAGGAAGTTCTAAAATGTTGAATTAACCAATCTTTCAAATCAGATTTTACACAATAATCCAGATTTCTGGCTTACAGTGAAAAATCAGAAGAACTGGCAACACCGGCCCACATTCCCACGTGGCAACAATGCACTGCTCAACAGGCCCACTTCTGACGGGCCTCCCACTCCTGATGACCCCACCCTGAGGGCGAATGCCTGCTGCCACAAATCATCTCTGAGGCACACTATTTGCTCAAGACCCCCAAGCTACTGCTAGTATCCAACTCTGATTAGCACAGAAATTACAGATCTAATTTCTGCTTGGTACAGAACTTAGCAGGTGTAAATAAGTTACAAGGAAAAGAATTTAGAACAGGTGAAAGAGAAACTATTTTGGAATCGAAAAATATCTTGAGAGCTAAGTTAAAGAACAAGTGCATCTCTCTCTCTCTCTGAGTGTGTGTGTTTGTAGGAAGGGGGTGTTTTGTGCAAGACGTATAAAACTGCAGCCCAGTTCCCAAATTGTACTTTATTACTGGCTAAATGTTAAGATAAATAATTCAATAGTTAAAGTAAAACTTGAACAGAATAAATTCACTCCAGCAAAGAGATTATACTTGAGTATAATGAAGTATAATTTTCTTGTATTTAAAAAATAAAGGCACGAATGAAACAGCCTATGAATATGACGTAGATATATGGATATTTATTCATTCATTTGCTTTGAGGATATAGATTTTTTATTGAATATATTTATGGCATTTATTCAGCAAACATTTGTTATAGCAGTTTTTTCCAGCTAAGACATAACACCTTAGCAAATATTAGATATATCTTTACATGATATGTTTACGTACAGTAGTTATTGTGGCTGAGATCTAACTAGGAGGAGGGTGCTTAAGATGTACTTTACAAGTGGCATTCTATCACCAATATGGGTGACAAAAGAGAACAGGGCTAGAGAAAACACCAGAATAATTAAGTGATTTAAAGTTATCCTCTCAATTCCAGGATAAATTTTCATTCAAGTAGTTTTACCAATAGGCTGATACTTCTAAGACCAACTTAGGGTGACAAGAGCATTGGCCTGGAAGCCTAAACGCCGGGATGCCACCACGGCTCTGCTCTTCGAACACGCAGCATGAACCAGAGGAGTTATCAGGCACCTTCACACCTCAAAACCTCATTCTCTTTTTCATGTAACAGAAATATCACTAGGTATTATAAAATAAATACAAAGAAACGTGCAGAAATGAGAAAGGGTACAGTAGATAAGAGAATAGGTATATATTATAAAATATTAAAAAGTCTGGTTTAAAATATAAAAGCCTGGTATAAAATGAGTCTGGTTTCAAATTCCACCTCCGCCACGTCTATGTGACGTTGTTGCAAATTACATAACCTCTCCAGCCTTACGACCTCACCTGTAGAGTGGGAATAAGTCTATCTTTCACTAAGAATCGTTTTGAGGATTATATGAGAATGCATGTAAATTCCAGGGCATAGGTTTGGACAATCAATAAGTGCCTAATAGCTGTTATTATTAATAACTTTAGGTGTTCCATACGCTGTCCAAGTACTTCTTAACCAGCTAAGTTAAATACGAAAAGAAAAAAGCAGCCATATCTGAGAATACACTGATTTTAAAAGCCTACTCAGTAGAGTGCCATTGCAAGCATCACGGGGACCATTTTTCCAAGCATTTAAATTTTCTAATATTTCTTAAAATTGGGTTGTAAGCAATCAGTGAAGAGAATTTTGACTGACGGCATTTAATACCCAATCTGAAGAGTTCTGTCCTGTCTCTACAGCATGAGAGATTTTGAGAGACAGCTTTCTGGCAGCCAATGACCATCAGAGAAAAAGGTGTTGTCTTGTACATCCTTTCTTCTCCTTGTTCTGTAGAACTCATTGCAGTGCTGGCTATCTGTTGATGCTAAGATGTAGCAACTGGATTTATGCGTTGTTGGGGAAGTGAAGCTTTCTCTGGCAATGTTCCTATTACCAGCAAGCATAAGAGGAAAGAAAAAAAATGTTTTAAGGAAAAAAAATGCTTGTAATGGAATCTAACACCATATTTATGAGCGTTCCCCAAAAGGAGGTGTCAAGGGGTAGACACAGACATCTTGAAAACCTCAGAGGAGTGGTAGTTCCTAGACTTTTGATTTCACAGGCCAGTAAAATGTCAAAAGAAAGACTATCACAAAATTGCCAGCTTAAAACTGGATCTAGAAATGACACCAGAAAAGCATCACCATCCTTTCATAAAATGAAAAAACAAGCCAACCCTCCAGTAGGAAGGACAACCCAAGATTAAACAAAACAAAAACAAAAACAAAACAAACAAAACAAAAACCAGACTCTTGTAATTGAATAAACTTAGCACTAAAGTTGAAACAGAAAAGTTTGTTGCATTGTCTTTACTCTTCTCATTTTTTCATGGGCTGGTGAAACTGTCATCAGGGACCCACTCTGGAAATGACTGCTCAAGGATGGACTGGGAGTTGGTCCCATCATCCATCCAGCCCAGGATGCACTATCTCATGGAGGCACCAAGGGCCATGGTGGACCATGTGCTGTTCGGGTCACTATACCTTCCAAGAAGACTGACATATCCTTAAAGCTTCTCTTTTGTCTTAATAACCAATGATGGGCTTGCTGGCCACAAATGTTTCAAACCCATTTGAAGGTGTCTTCAGTCAGTACCCAGCCTTCGTGCACAACTACTAAGATGGTGGTTCTGAGCTGAGCTGCCCATTAGAATTACTTGGAGGCAGGGAGGGCTCTTTTCAAAACTAAACTCCATATCCAGAGATTCTGATTCAATAGGCATGGGGAAGGATCTGAATATATGTATTTAAAAAATATTCCCCAGACTGATTCTGATGCCAGCCAGGGTTAAGAAAAACCTTATTTTTTGGCATTCATCCTGAATTTATATCTTGTAAAGTTTTAAGGTATACCTCTTCATTCATTTCTCTGGGTGACAAATACTAATAGAGGGCCTGCCATGTGCAAGGCACTAGAAAATCAGCAGAGAACAAGAGAGATAAATCCCTACCCTCACCACACTGAAAGAGTACCGGAGCATGAAGACAAGGAGGCAATTAAAATAGCACACTCGGGCTTATTAGAATAAAGTGAACCATCAAGGCTGCCTACAGCCCTATCCTTGTGGTTTCATAGGCCTCCATGCCATCTCCTCTCAGATGACTCTTTCCAGGTGCTAGAAATCCTAATATTTTTATCAGAGAAACAGATGAGCAAGGACCCTGTCCTCACGAAGCTTACATTCTAGCAGCAATGTTCAAACATTCTAGGTATCATTACAATGGTCATTCCAGCTCTAGTGTCTTTCTGAAGGTTAAGTGCCCACGACTTTGGGGGAAAAAACACAGTCAGTAAAAACTCAATTAAGACTATATTTTCTGGGGTTTTTTTTCCCAAAATCTTTTTTTTTTTTTTTTTTTTTTTGAGACAGAGTCTCACTCTGTTGCCCAGGCTAGAGTGCAATGGCGCGATCTCAGCTCACTGCAAACTCCACCTCCCGAGTTCAACTGATTCTCCTACCTCAACTTCCCGAGTAGCTGGGATTGCAGGCACCACCACCACATCTGGCTAATTTTGTTATTTTTAGTAGAGACAGGGTTTCACCATGTTGGCCAGGCTGGTCTCGAATTCCTGACCTTAGGTGATCCGCCCACTTCGGCCTCCCAAACTTCTGGGATTACAGGCCTGAGCTACCATGCCCAGCCCCAAAATCTTTTTGATGAAGCCTGGCATTTCGTGGTTTTTGTTTTTCTGCAACAGCAAGTCAGGACAACAACACGAAGGTATTTTCAGAGCCCTTCCCTGAGTTTATCCAACAAAACACCATCCTATGAAAATTCTGTAATTTCCCCTTCACACCCAACCGCCTATTTGCCCACAAGAAACTCACCTGCAAATCTTCTGATGACTAATACATCCTAGTGTGGTTTCCCTGGAGCAAATCCCCAGTGGTTAGACATTTCATAATCCAGAAAAGCTGTCATCTGCAAACCTAGAAATTCCACTGTGTGCTCCTTCTTTTAGATCAATTATGTAAATAAGACCCGAGGGACCCCACTGTTTACACACCTCTAAGCAGAGAAGAAATCCTGATCCTTAGCCTTTATTGTGGTCTTTAAGGCAGATAGATTCTAATGCCTACTCTGTCACTACATGTGTAAACTTACGCTAATCACATCACCTCCCTGTGCCTGGATACACTCAACTATAAAATTTAAGGGTAGCCAGGCGCGGTGGTTCACGCCTGTAATCCCAGCACTTTGGGAGGCCAAGGCGGGCGGATCATGAGGTCAGGAGATTGAGATCACAGTGAAACCCAGTCTCTACTAAAAATACAAAAAATTAGCTGGGCACAGTGGCGGGCAGCTGTAGTCCCAGCTACTCGGGAGGCTGAGGCAGGAGAATGGCGTGAACCCAGGAGGTGGAGCTTGCAGTGAGCCGAGATAGTGCCACTGCACTCCAGCCTGGGCGACAGAGCGAGACTCCGTCTAAAAAAATAAAATAAAATGAAATAAAATTTAAGGGTTGATCCCTTCCAGCTATAATATTCTTCTATTCAAAATGACACAACTGCGTCCTTAATTCTAAGACTTCAACTTCGACACAGCCTTTGAAAATATAAAAGGACAGCAACACTTTGCCCCTCAAGAAATTTCAAATATTCAGAAGGCAACCCTTCTTTTCATTGGAATATCCTTCATCTCCAGAGGATATAAAGAGGCTTCCCATGAGGACTGGCAGAGAAGGGAAACCAAGTAGACTGCACCATCTGGACAGCCAACACACTAACAAAGGATTGGGGCACAATGGACATTCATCACAAAGAGGTCACACACATTTGGCCATCAGATTTGAAATTTTCCTCTAGCTCTCCTTCAACACTGTGAGATAGCTATCACCCAAATCAAGTAATTTATTAAATCTAGTTCACTGGATAGATCTAGAGTATTTGGAGAACTTGGCACTAAGGTACCTGGGATTTCTTACCTGCCAGCTTCAGAAGACATCTGGGAATGGTAATTTCCTAATGTCTTTGCAGTGAAGACTGTAAAATTCAAGTTAAGTATGAACTTACATCAATGACAAGTTAAAGCCAAGCTCTGAGAAAAAGGTTTGTTTCTAAACCTCAATCCTCTCTCCTTCCCTAAATATAAGGCTGTCACTAAATATTTGAGGCATATTAGCAAAAAAGAAAACAAAGCTTAGCCTGAGTGGGAACCAAGTCCATAGTTGATTTTTGCCAGTTATCCTACCTTCTCACAAATTTCAGAAGCAACTCTAACCCTGCAAGCTTCAGATTTGCAAAAAACATTAGAAACTCTCTTCCAGATACATAAACAGAACTACAAAGACCCAGAGGAATTCAGATTTCAGAAGCTTGCAACAGACTCGAACAATTTCAAAATGGTACCCCAGGTACAAACATTTCAAGAGCTAAATGCCATGTAGCTTGGCATTTAGATTTCTCAGAAGCCCCCAAAATAAGGGCTAATTAGCCCTAGAACTCACCTCCATCACTCAGTGATCCCAGCTCTCACATAGGACCAACACTGCCCCCCAAACTACTGAGTTTTACATAGTACTGACTACAGTTTTCAACAAAGTCATCCTCCATTCCTCTCTGATATAATTAGAAGACATAAATTCAAACATGTCAAAGGCTAGAAGACTGGATCAAAATAAATAGGATAACATTGAGAAGGAACGACAACAACAACAAAAACTTCTCCAAAAAAATCTGCACATGAAATACAGGATGCAGCAGCTCACAGAGCAAATATCTGGGGGTTTTGACTATCCAAAACATGATTATCTAATAAAGAAGTTTGTGCTTGGCACTGCCTAAGAAAATCATAGGCAGTTGTAAGCTTAAGGTGCAGTAAGTAGACATTTATGCTTAGGTCTCAGCAAACAGCTGTCTTACCGTACTCTCTGTTGGCCAGATCACATCTCAATTACATATTCAATTCCAGATTCTCCAGGTGAGATGCTGATAAACTGAGAAGACATCAAGAAACCACATCCCAATAAAAGACTGTGAAAAGAATTGGGACTAGTTTGCATTAGGAAAGTCAACTGCGGGTTGACAAGGGGACATCATGTTGTCCCCTAACAAGGGGATATCATATTGTCTTGGTGCATTCAAAGAGAGTAGGCAGCTCCAAAAGAATAAAATCATTGGGAAAAAAAATTCAAGGAGACAGTCTTCAGCTCAAGTAATAATACAACAAACAGTCCAAAGGTGTAACAACCTGTCTTCAGGAGAAGTTCACGGTTCCTGGGGTTAAAGAAAGGTTACCCAGAAAGAGTAAGAATTTACTAAAATAAATAAATTGGATAAGGCCCCTCTAAAATGCCAATTCTGATTCTATGATCCCCAACTTACTCTACTATCATACTGTGCTCGTCTGCTATGATCTCCCTCCAAACTGCCCCTTTCGTTCAATAAGGATTTGCCCAGACCCTAATCACATCAGATCTGAGCACAAAAGTCTTCTACACCAGCTTCCTAAGCTCAGTGTTATTATTCCTCCCAAGTCAAGAACCACCTCCCTTCAAGACCTATTCTGAGATCTAAGGGCAGGCACTATCGCCATTTCGGACAGGATCATTGTTTGTTTAGGAGGAAGGGGGTTGATGTCCTGTGCACAGTAGGATGCTTATGTAGCATCTCTGTCCTCTAGCCACTAGATGACAGCAGCACCTGCCGCCCAGCTATGATAACCATAAATGTCTCCGACATTCCTCAATGTCTGCTGAGAAGCAAAATTGCCTACTTCTGAGAGCCACTGGTCTTGAGGCAAATGATTAACACCACTGACTTGTGGTTAAGTTTTTCACTAACTAGGTTCCCTCTACCCTCCTTTATTAGTCGTATATTCTGTTCTACATCCGTGACCACTGTCAAAAGTCAATTCAGATTTCCACTCCTCCCTCAGCACACTTCATACACTTTTATCTGGTTCCACACACCCTGGATTCTTAGACAACTATTACTGTCTGCTTCTGCTGGCATCCTCATGTGTACCTGTCTTCTCTGCTCTCTGTGATTACTACGAGAATCCTCTCCTGCCTTGTTAAGATCCCACAGCACCCACTCCAGTTCTCTGCTTCCTGCTGGCACTCAACAAATATTAACTGGTGTTTCTTAGAATGTCAAACACCAGCTCCAATTAAAAATAACTGAAATCTCTTACAAGCTACCACTTCAACAACATAATAATTATGATTACAAAGTTTTGACAAACTTTTGACTTTAATAGCTATTTTGTCTACAGTACTGAGAACAGAATCAAGTCTAGTTTCCAAACTATAGCTACCAAAACAATTTAACTACTTGGACATGACAAACACATCAGAATTTTCTAAAACTAATTTTTAAAAACGCTGCATAATATAAAAATTAAGGGAAAAGGGGGCCTAGTTTTTTTCTTTTTTTTCTTTCCATTAAACTTTAGCGATTTTGAGAAAAAAAAAAAGGGCCAAGTTTTGACCATGTTTTTTAAATGCTGGAAAACACAGCAGGGAGAAAATGATATGAATATGGCTCAATACTTCAACTGTTGCATCATATGCTACTCCACATGGTAATGGAAGGCTGGGTCATCTAAGGACAGTTTCTTCTCCAACCTTCTAATCTGTTAGGTTTTAATCAACACGCACACATACACCCTCAATAAAAACGAGACAAATCTAACATAGTGTTCAAATATATAAATAAACTGTGCCAATTCAAGATTTTGGAATTTTTCCCTGGCTCCACAGATTACCTAATCATTTTATGGGGGGGCTCCATAAGTAACCTACAGAGACCAAACACCTCAAATCAACTTTTCGTGACCCCTGTTTCAACCACCTAATTTTCATCTCAGATTCTTCCCCATCTTGCACTCGGATTTTAACAGGGATTTAGTTAGTTGGTGTCAAGACAGATGAAGCAAGAACCCCAACTCTCAACTAGCTGACAGTAGGTGTTTGGTCACTATTTTTGGACTGTAAAAATAAATGCTGCCTGAAGACCCCATTTACGGGATATGGTGCAGGGTTCTTCCCACAGGTCTGTAAGAAGCAGAGGCCCCAGATGCTATGGCGAGGAAGGTCTGATCACTCTCATTCTTGGCACTGGGAGGGGCCCCTTGGTTGTTTATAAGGTAGACAGCTCTCATCATTACTGCAAACGGGGATTCCCTGCCTGTCCAGACTCTTCCAAAGTCCGGTACAAACCACGTAATAGGTGCTCAATAAACGCTGCCTGTACGTAATTTTACTATCAAAGCTGCCAAGGAAAGTTTCCAGAAGTCAGCTCTTTAGTCCTGTCTTCCAAAATATGTCCTCAGAGTTTTCTTTGTCCAACAAAAAATATTTTTCAAGATCCAAGAGCAGGAAATCTGCGAGGCAACGAGGAGCCAAATATAAGCCAAGCGGCTCCGGCTGGGCCCCACATTCTGCTAGGACTCCCCAGTACCTATTCCCCATCTCTCCGCCTACATCCTGAGTGCGCCCTCCCTCTCATCTCGGCTGTTTCTTTCCCACAACCCTACCTCTATACTTTCGGCCACACACACCCCAACTGCGTGCTCTTGGGACCTCACAGCCCACCTCTCCCTTTCCAGCAAGGACCTACCTCTCTTCCCCTCGACCTGCAGCAGTTCTTCTTCACTGCAGCTGGCTTTTTAAGAAATCAAAAAATCTCATTTATCTGCAAAGGATACCCCCTAGTAAAGGGAGACGGAAAGGAGAAGGCCCCTATCAACCCTCCAGTAACCGGAGGTGCTGGTCCTCCCCGCAACCACTCCCAATTCTCCTCCTTTTCAAGCCCCTGGACAGGATTTGAGCAGAAGTCCCGCTCCCAAGAGCCCACGCCTCCAAACAAGCTAGAAGCGGATTATACCGGTACCCAACCCGGAGATGGCCCGCGGCCGGCTGGGTGCACCTGCGGGTCCCCAGCTCCCTCCCACAGGCGCGGGGGGCGGGGCGCGGGCCTTCACCTCCCCGCCCCCGCCCGCCGGACTCCCAGCGCAGCCCACCTGGCACAGGAAGGAAGCGGAGGGGAGGAGATTCTGGAGAAGTTAAAGGGCTCACCTTACGGACACCGGGCCAGCAAGGCCAGACACCAAACACCCACCTCCGGGAGGAACCAGCAGAGCCGAAACCGGCTCTCCCCGCCTTTCCGATAGGGCGGAGGGAGGCGAGAGATGGGAGCGCGCGCGAGGGGTCCAGGAGCCTGGCAGCCGCACTCCCCTCCCGCAGGGCCGGCCGCCCGGGGCCCAAGCGGCCGACGCTCAGACTGCAGAAAGCGGAACAATCTCCCAGGCCCTGGCGGCAGCAAACGGAAGCCCACTCCGCTCGCCGCCACCTCCTCCCGACCCCCGGACGTCCCCGAATGAGTTCCCGGTCGCAACCGCACCTCGGGCCGCGGCGCCTGCGCCAGGGTTGCGCGCTTCGGCTCGGCGCGGCTCCACCTGCGCGTCGCCTTCCCTCGCAGCCCCCGGCCCCTGCCGGGAAAGGTGCGCACCAACCTTGGGGGGCAGCTCGGCCGCCGAGCCACGGCTTATGCTGAGGCCGGAGGTGGCGGCATCACCCGCGGCGGGCGGCGGCTGCACCGGGACGCGCCGGGGCGGCGAAGGCGCGCTGCGCCCTGGACCCTGCTCCCGCGGCGCCGCCCGCGGCTGCCACCTCGAAGCGCGGCGGAGGAGCCGGGGCACCACGGGCGGCGGCAGCGGCAGCAGCGGCGACGAGAGCAGCAGCACATGACTCTGTAACGAGGGGAATTAGACAAAGCGTAACATGGACTCCGGGCCCGTGCAGGCGCTGCAGCTCTGGGACCAACCGCAGCCGGCGAGCGCCGCGACTGGCCCGGCCGTAGCCAATGGGGCGGGCCCGGGCCTCCATGTGATTGCGAGCACTTTTCTCCAGTCGCCCTGCAGTGCCTGACCAGACTGGGTCTGCGTGGCGAGGGAGGGGGCCTGGGGTTGGAGACTGGCGGCGAGCGATTGCTAGATGCCGAGCAGGTGCTTGGGAGGGGAAGAACGGCAGCCTCATAACCATCGCCGTAATGCTCTCTCAAGCGTCCACCTGGGCAGGGCTCGGTGCCGGGCAGGCGCAGCTGCCATGTAGCTGCGAGGCATGGTCAGGAACCTTCACCCGTCCTGGGCGAAGGAGTCTGTCCCGTCGACTAAAACTCTGATATTAAGACTTGGCGCTGTGGGTGCGGAGTTGAACTACGTTAAAAAGTCACTTAAGCACCTTCCAGCTCTAAGGAGAAAGTACTTATCTGAGCTTTGGGGCACACACAACTACTTCTTGGCATGGAGAGTTTCTCAGCTTCGTGTGTTCCGTCTGCTATTGAAGCTGTATTGGAAAGTCGGTTCTTGTTTTTTATCTGAGTCCGCCCCTTTCATCCCATTCTTTTCTTCAAAAATATGTTACATCTGAAAGAGACAGATGGAAAGATTCTTATATGCTAAGAGGGTTTTGCAGCCCGATAGTGTCACTGTTTTTTGTTGTTGCTGTAGGATCAGGGTTCGTTTGCAGTCTTTTTTGTGGGTGAGCAGAGGCAGGGGCCAATAAATAAATTAAGGAGGGCTATTTGGAGTTATTTGCTTGTAACAAAATACGTGGTTCAACCCAGTGCTTTAGTATCTTCTTTTATCTGAATCCATGTGTTTCTGTAAACCATGGGAAGTATAATCTGTCTTCTACCAGTATTTCTCCATGTCAGCAAATGTTCAATCAACGTTTACCCAGCATCTAAATATTCTTAATAAGCATGCTGCACAAATGTTACAAGTACTCAGGAAGGTGTCGGTTCAGAGACAGTGAGACATTAAAGAGAATGATTGTCCAGGGTTTCAGAAAAGGATTCAGAGAGGTGATAGAATTGACCCTTGGATGGTGAGCACTTGGCCATCAGGCATTGGATGTGAAGAAGAGCAGCCCAAACAGGAACATGAACAGAGAGGTCCAGAATACACTCAAGGGACCGCCCGAGACCCGTTACAAGATGACACCAGATTCTGAGCCCTCGGCCCTTTTGCTCTCACTTTCCTTCCCTGACCCTCCTTGCCAGCAGCCACTCCTGTTCCACACACTGCCAAGAAGGAGGTGTATGGGCAGGGAGTATGTGTAAGTGATCTAATCAGTGTCAGATTTGCTGATCTAAGAGATGAGAGGTCTTTTAAAACTTAACAACTAGTGGTGGGATATTTTTATTGAAAACAGCCCACTATTGTAATGAATATGGAATGTTCGGCTGTTTGTAAAAAAAAAAAAAAATTATAGGCCGGGTGCAGTGGCTCATGCCTGTAATCCTGGTACTTTGGGAGGCCGAGGCAGGAGGATCACGAGGTCAGGAGTTAAGAGACCAGCCTGACCAACATGGTGAAAACCTGTCTCTACTAAAAATACAAAAATTAGCTGGGCATGGTGGCACGCACCTGTAATCCCAGCTACTCAGGAGGCTAACGCAGGAGAATCGCTTGAACCTGGGAGGCGGAGGTTGCAGTGAGCTGAGATGGTGCCACCACACTCTATCCTGGGTGACAGAGTGAGACTCCGTCTCAAAACCAAAAAACCAAAAAAACCAATCTTCTGTACTTTGTTCTTTTGATCTTCCCTGGGTTTTAAATTGTGATTCTAGACTTGAAAAACATGATTTCAAGATTGGTATAAATTGAGAAAAGAAAAAAGTGATATTCAGAAAACAGTCAAATGTCGAGAAATAGACACTCTCACACACTGTAAAAGTAAGAGGAAATTGGACAAACCCCTTTGGAGGACAATTTGGAAATCTTTGATTAATAGGTGTGTTCCCTTTGAATAGGTAATTCCATGTCTAAGAGTTTGTACTTTAAGCGTATTTGTGCAAAAATTATGTCAGAAATATTTACACATGTACTATATATATATATATGTATGTGTGTGTGTGTCTTATTGCAACATTGTTTGTAATAGTGGGAACATGTAATGGTGTAAACATCAAATAATAAAGTCCCAATAGGAAACTGTTTCAGCAAATTTTGCCAGATCTGTAGAAGGAAACCATAAGCAGCCATTAATAAAAATAAGCTAGATCTATTTGTACCTACATGGAAAGATGTCCAAAATCTATAAGGAAAAAAAAAGGAGGCTGCAGAACAATATGAATAGTATGATTCCATTTTTTTGTATTTTTTTTGCATTAAGATATACATGTTATTAAATGTATGCTTCAGAAGAAATCTGGAAGCATATATAACAAGCTGTTAATGGTGATTATCTCTGGGTGTGGGATTACTAGGGCCTTTCATCAAGTTCTGTATGTTTGAGTTGTTTTTGTATTGAGCACATATTACTCTGATAATCAGAATAATAATTTTAAAAATTGAAAGGATTGTTTTAGAGTATATTCAGGCTATTATAACAAAATACCATAAGCTGGGTGGCTTATAAGCAACAGAAATTGGCTGGGCGTGGTGGCTTATGCCTGTAATCCCAGCACTTTGGGAGACCTAGGCTGGAGGATCACCTGAGGTCAGGAGTTTGAGACCAGCCTGGCCAACATGGTGAAACCCTGTCTCTACTAAAAATAAAAAAATTAGCTATGAGTGGTGGCAGGCACCTGTAATCCCAGCTACTCGGGAGGCTGAGGCAGGAGAATCACTTGAACCCAGGAGGTGGAGGTTGCAATGAGCCAAGATCATGCCACTGCACTCCAGCCTGGGTGACAGAGTGAGGCTCTGTCTCAAAAAAAAAAAAAAAAAAATTATTTCTTACAGTCCGGGGGCTAGGAAGTTCAAGGCAACAGCAGATCCCACGTCTGTGTGTGTGTGCCTTCTTTCTAGTTCAGAGAGGGTGACTTCTTGCTGTGTCTTCATATAGTGGAAGGAGTGAGGGTCTCTCTCAGGCCTCCTTTTAAAGGCCACTAATCCCATTCATGAAGGCTCTGCCATCATGACCTAATCGCCTCCCAAAGGAACGACCTCCTAATACCATCAGTTTAGGGGTTAGGATTTCAACATATAAAATGGAGGCACGGGGGACACAATATTCAGCCTATAGCATGGATCAAACTAGTAAGAAGTCTACCAATGATAAGTAATGAAAAATAACTCTGATTATCTACGATGTAAAAACAGAAACAAAAAAAATCAGCCCATCAGTTTCCCCTTTTCCACAAAAAAACAGAACGGAGGCAGCAAAGGACAATAACTGATTTGACATTGGGTTCAGAATGAAGAAATATGATGGAAAGGGAATCTGAGGCTACTCTAGACATATCTACAGAGAAACACACGGCTCCTAGGAAGTTCCATTCAACAAAAACTTAATAGAGCACTTACTATCCTTTGCTACTTGTTATGAGAATTGGCAACTGTTTCAGCACATGGTAAATCTGTATCAACAATAACAACTAATACTTACATAGGTCCTCTTCCAAATACTTTACGCATACCTTTAGTCTTCACAGCAGCCCTATGAGATACTATCCTCATCTAATAGATGGGAAACAGAAGGCTTTAAAGAGGCTCTGTGACTAGCTCAATACCACATAGCTTTAAACTGACAGAGCTAGATTTTTAAGTCAGGTGGCCTGGCTCTAGAGGGCCAAGCACTTAATCGCAGTACTGCCTAAAAGGACCATGTAAGATAAAGGGCATTATTTGTGCATCTCCTCTTACCAAGTATGATGATTCTAACTTGATTTGTTCTTACCTAAACTATAGCATGCTCCAAGACACTCAATAATACTTTTGAATGAGGGAATGAATAATTGACTTTCCTACAAAAGAAGAATCTGAGCTCCTTGGAGGAGTGATTTTGCATTCTTCCATTTTATCACCTAGTAGAGTGCCGAACATATGGTAGGCAATATGGGTTTCAATAGTCTGTAAACATGTTTTTGAAAAATCGTGCAGCAATCAAACTTTATAAATTGATCTCAAATTGCACTGAGGTGGCTTGTGAGTAATGTCATGATGAATTCGTTGTAAAATGAAAAATAGCCCTGGGGGGAAGGGCTAAATGTGGATATACCTGCATAGTCATACACAAATAAATGTGCAGTATATTTGCTTGAAAGTGGTAGTAATGCTGAAGAGTTTCAAATTATTTGAGCCTCTCTCTCACCCCTCTCGGTTTCCTCATCTCTGAAATGGGAATACTAATACGTACCTCAGTTGATTATGAGGGAAAGAATTAAGTGACATAATATGTGGAAAGGGCTTAGCCAAGTGCTTAATAGGCATTGCTCAGTAAATGTTACCTAAGTACAACCACATATTATAAGTGTGACCAAATTTCTCAATCCAGTGTGTCTCTTAATAACATAACTAACATAATATGCAACATCTAGAGCACCTTATTGTTAAAAGACAGGAACTCAATACATATGATGCTTTAAAATTACATGGTAGGAGTTCAGCCTAAGTAAATGGTAAAACAAATGTTTTCTCATTTTCTTTCCTCCCCTGTGCTACCTACTACTTTAATGTTCTTTCTATTCTTTATATGGGTTAGACCCATTTCAAACTTTCTTTATATGGGTTAAACCCATTTCACTTTTCAGACTTATTTAAACTCTTGCAGATTTTTTGTCTGTTTGTTTGTTTTCTGAGACAGGTTCCTGCCCTGTCACCCAGCCTGGAGTGCAGTGGCGCCATCACCACTCTCTGTAGCCTAAACCTCTTGGCTCAAGCAATCCTCCCACCTCAGCCTCCCAAGAGCTAGGACCACAGCATGCACCACCATGCCCAGCTATTTTAAAACAAAAAATTTTGTAGAGATGGGGCCTCACTATGTTGCCCAGGCTTAAAAACTCTTAGCCTTATAGGTAGCTAAAGAGGCAAACTGTCTCCATTCCTCACAGCTAAGGAAATTGAAATGACTAGACTAGCAATGAACAGGTTGAAAGGGGAGAAGCACTGTGGAGGAAATGGAGCTGGGCAGGGTGTGGGGGATAACCCTCCGCGAGTATGACACAACATCAAGTCCAAAGAGGAAGGGAAATTGCCAGACTGCTATAGTTAGAAATAACATGGCGAAATGGAAACTAGAAAAACTAAGGGTACATGTCTTAACCACAAAAAGAAGAGAGAAGTGGATCTACGCCTTCTAAAATGGATTCATAGGGCCGGGTGTGGTGGCTCACCTCTGTAATCCCAGTGCTTTGGGAGGCTGAGATGGGAAGATCGCTTGAGGCCAGGAGTTTGAGACCAGACTGGTCAACATAGCAAGACCCCTGTCTCTATTTAAATAAAAATAAAAAATGTATTCGGAGAGTGGTAAAATTAGGGTTATCTATCTAAGTGAGTGGGTGCATCTTAATGGGTAACCATGAAATAAGTGTTCCCTTCACTAAATTGTAAAAAAAGAAAATATACCAAATTCAACTGCCTATGAATTTGTACCCATATACTCCACCTTCCTGCCTGCTTCTACTATGAATGGATCTCAAAATAATTGTCTCTACTCATTGTCTCCAATTCATCCCCCACCCCCATCTTAAACTTCATTGAATCAGGGTTTTACACCCAAAGCATCAGTAGAACTGATCTTGCCAAGGAAAACAATGACTTCCACACTGCTAAATGCAGTCAACAATTCTTGGTCCTTACTTGACCTCTCAGCAGCACTGAACACCATTGAATACTACTGCCTCTTCAAGTGGACTTCTCTTGCCTTTCAGGACGCCAAACTCACTCCCTTCAATGAGTTCATCCAGTTATATAGCCTTGAATTCCCCTTCTACGCCAACAACTTTGCATTTATGTTTCTTACTCAGTTCTCTTTCCTGAGCTCCAGCTTGTGTTTCTGACTGCCTAGTTGGGTTTCCTACTTTCACGTCTAATAGACACCTCAAACTCCACATGTTCAAAACTGAACTCCTGATTTCTCCCCAAAACTTTGGCATCCCACACAGCTTTACCCCCTTACTAAATGGCAATTCCATTCTTCCAGTTGCCTGGGCTAAAAGCCCCAAGTTATCCTTGACTCTTTATCTCAGGCAACTCATATTGAAATAGGAAATTCTGTTTGCTCTACTTTCCAACTATGCACTTTCACGGCTACCACCTTGGTCCCATTCACCATCATCTCTCTCCTCGATTAACTCATTAGTCATCTAATTAGTCTATGTAGTTCTGCTTCTATCCTATTCCTCCCCACAGTCTATTCTCAGCAGCAGCCAGTGATCATTTTAACATATGTCTGATTGTCTCACTCCTTTGCCCAAACCCTGTGATCACTCCCCATTTTACTCAGAGTAAAGCCAAAGTCCTTACGGCGACTTGTGAGGTTCTTACATGATCTGCGTATCACACACCCAAACATCACTCAGAGAAGCATACCCAGACAGCCATATCTAAAATTGGAATCCACTCCCTGCCTGCTTCTGTTTCCATCACCCTGCTTCATTACTTTCCCTTGGGCACTTATCACTTGCTTATTATATTTTTTGTTTATTATCTATCTCTTCCTGCTAGAATATAAGCTTTTTGCGATAGGAAATTTTGTCTATTTTGCCCACATGTATTTAGAATAGTATCTGGCACATAGTACACACTGAATAATTATTTTATAATGAATTAATGAATTTATTTCAGATTTCTAATCAATAGTAAATGCAGGAAAATTTTTCCCAGGAAGAGATTTTTCCACATCATGCTGTTCTCTGAGTCTTGTTAATTGAAAAAAGGCATTCATATTCAGAGTTTCCAATTCATACCTACCTATTACTAAAACAACACCTAGTAGTTTACATGGCAGGAGATGAAACTTAGTGGAAAACATTACCATTTTTGCTAATCTCCCTTTTTTTTTTTTTTTTGAGATGGAATTTCGCTCTCATTGCCCAGGCTAGAATGCAATAGCACGATCTCAGCTCACCGCAACCTTTGCCTCCCCGGGTTCAAGAGATTCTCCTGCCTCCACCTCCTGAGTAGCTGGGATTACAGGCATGCGCCACCACGCCCAGCTAATTTTGTATTTTTAGTAGAGATGGGGTTTCTCCATGTTGGTCAGGCTGGTCTGGAACTCCTGGCCTCAGGTGATCCACCCGCCTCGGCCTCCCAAAGTGCTGGGATTACAGGCGTGAGCCACCAGGCCTAGCCACTTTTTGCTAATCTCTTATAAGAAAAAACAATCTGATCTGACTTAACAAGTAAACAAAATTGCTAAATAGTAATTCCAAAGTCCGAAATTATATTCTAATTAAGGAAAACATTTAAACAAAGTAACACAATAGTGAAAAGAATAAGAGCAGATTAAACATTCATTTTCCTGTAACATATTATTTACTTTAAAACTGTCATGTGCAGTAAGGCTGCTATGTATTCTAATTGGCTAAAATAAAAGGTTTAAGTGAGAATAAGAGAACACAGATGTGACATAAAATAGCAAGTGGGAATCTAAGTTTTTCTAATTGAAAGTTGAAATGGCAAAAAAAAAAAAAAAAAAATCCTTGAGAAAATCACCATAAGAAAAGAATTGAGCAATTCTTAAAAAATTAAAAAGCTCCCAAAGCAAACTGATTTGTATGGTCACTCGAAAAGAGGAAGAGTTATTGCTGTTTCTAAATGGTGAGTTGAATGTTTAGAAATCCACATGGAAATTACTTTGTTAGTATGTCTCCTCATAGCTCTTGTCTGTGGGAAGAGAAGATGAGCACAGCCAGAAACCTTAAATGTCAAGATGAGGCTGAGCAGTGCCTGCGCTAGAGAGAGGAATGTAGGAACAGGAAGAGAGAAGCCAGCTTGTGAGGTTTTCTTACTCATGAGTGAAATTCTAGCATTCTGGCTTTGAAAGATTAATATATCTGAGCATGGTTTGAAATTTCACCTGACAGCTTCTCAAAGCAGCAAAACCTGGAGATGATTTGAAAATAAAGTTCGGACTGAAAGGTTGTAGCCATGGCACTAAAAGTCAGTGTTATCCTAACGTGAGTGGCTCCCTGGGCAACACAGATGCACAGAAGAAGGCAGCAGTCCTGTCTCCTGTTGCTGATCATTCTCGAAGTTGGTGCCCTTGCTCAGCTCAGGCAGGGAACCTAAGCCAAAGGGGAGTGTGATGCTTACATTTAAGTGTCAATTTGATTAGGTTAAGAGATACCCAGATTGCTGGCAAGGCATTATTCCTGGGTATGTCTGAGGATGTTTCCAGAAGACACCGGCGTTTGAGTCAGTGGACTGAGTAAGGAAGATCCATCTTCACCCAGTGAAAGCCAGCACCATCCAATCAGCTGAGAGTCCAGATAGAACAAAAAGGCAAAGGAAATGCAAATTCAAATTCCTTCCTGGAGCTGGGACAGCCATCTTCTCCTGTCCTTGGACACCAGAACTCCAGGCTCTCAGACCTTCAGACTCCCGGCCTTGCACTAATGGCCCCCCTAGGATGTCAGGCCTGCAGCCTCAGACTGAGAATTATGCCATTGGCTCCCCTGGTTCTCAGGCCTCTGGCCTCAGACTGAATTACACCGCTGGTTTGCCCAGTTCTCCAGTTTGCAGATCGTGGGACTGCTTAGCCTCCATAATCACATGAGCGAATTCCCATCATAAATCCTCTTTTACATATCTCTCTATATAGATACAGTATTAGATCCATTTCTTGAGAAAACCCTTACTCATACAGGGAGCTGAGACTATGAGTCTAAATCATCCATTCTTGAGACTAGTTGCCCAGCTACCTCCCATTCCTGAGCCTCTATTATATCCCCTGGAAGCTTATCTCCAGCATATCCACAGATAGTTCTCCCGACACTTTCCTCAGTAACATTTACCTGTCTCCTAAAATCTGATCTTTCTTCTCTTTAAATGGAGTAAGAGTTTTATGAGTTAACTATGTTAGTCTTTCTTCTCTTCTTGTGTGACACCTGGCTGACAAGCTGTAGACCCAAAGCCTACAAATGTGTTTTCACTACACGGTGTTCTAAGATTTTTAAAATTAGTTGCTGATATTTAGTAATCAGGAGATTTCACATAAATGCCTAGATTTCCAGCACCTTTTACCATCCAGAACAAAGTGCAAAGTAGGGTGAGGAACAACCCAGAAAAGGATTCTGACAGCTGTTTGAGTGGTGAACATTGGATTCGGGTAATCCTCTTGGAGAGGGGTAGAACTCAAAGCTCTGACACCTACCCTCACTACTCTGAACCATTAGCTGTAAGATGCAATCACATATTGCTTTTTGTGTTCCCTGCTATTTCATGTAGGTTTCATTTAACTCTCCCAACTAGGACCTAGACTCTGTCTTAAGTTTCTTCAGTCTCCCCCACTGCCTTGCACAGTGATGAATCAGTGATTAATTTATGAAATAATGCCTATATTCAATTCTTTTTATTATTTGTTCTCCTTGTCATTGCCATATATGCATGCCTTCAAAAAGCATTTATTTACATACATGATCGATAAACTTTGTTGAGTACTTGCTTACTGTGAGCCAACAATTGTGCTCGAAATGCACATATCAATAAAGCATATTCTTGCATCTTTATGAGCCCACAGTCTGTGAGGAGAGACAGAAATTCAGATAGAAAGATTATACTTCGCCTTGGGTGCATCAAGGGAACCTTCAGACAGGAGATAGTATTTTTTGCTGGGTCCCAAAAGATGAACAGAAGTTCACCTAGCAGATAAAACAGGGAAGGTTCTACCAACAGAGGGAACAGTATGAGCACAGGCACAGAGCTTGTCTTCATCTCCATTCTATCATGTAGCCTGGGACAAGCAATGAGGCCCATTCTAAACCTAAATTCAATGAGCCATTGAATAAGGATTACACAATTTCTGTTTACATTGGGCATAAAGCAAAAGCCTTGGCTGCTTTTGCCTCATTAGCGAACATGCAAGTAAAGAACTCAGAAAATTGCTTTTTTTGATGGAGGTTTGTTGACTTTTTAACCTCTCATCAAGAGTCTAAACATGAGGCCGGGCGCGGTGGCTCACGCTTGTAATCCCAGCACTTTGGGAGGCCGAGGCGGGCGGATCACGAGGTCAGGAGATCGAGACCACGGTGAAACCTCGTCTCTACCAAAAATACAAAAAATTAGCCGGGCATGGTGGCGGGCACCTGTAGTCCCAGCTACTTGGAGAGGCTGAGGCAGGAGAATGGCGTGAACCCGGGAGGCGGAGCTTGCAGTGAGCCGAGATTGAGCCACTGCACTCCAGCCTGGGTGAAAAGGCGAGACTCCATCTCAAAAAAAAAAAAAAAAAAAAAAAAGAGTCTAAACACGAAACTCTTTGCCTTTTTCATTATGAGCACTAGACTTGAGTGGCAACTCAAAAGAATTGCTCTTCTTATCCTGTCTCCTTTTGATTAATTAATCAAAGTTGTATACATCATGAATAAATACTTCACACTCATTTTGATCACAAGTAATTTGCTATGGTAATAAACTTAAAAATTATTCCTGTCATGTGCAAATTTCTCCTTTATTTCTTAGCATCTTAAAAATCTTTTCTTTTAGCCAACACAGCCAGACAGTACTTTGTCCTGCTTTGAGCAAGCACTTTTATCTTCTGAGTTATCATGGAATGCTTGAAATAATATGGATTCTAAAGAAAAATTCTAAAGAATGGTACATTATAACACTAACACTGTTCAGAGAGAATGGGCTAATTACCCAGAGAGGAAGGTCTTCCTCTGATGATGTCTAACTTCCTCCCTCTCTTGTCCCCAGACCTTAGACACACCAGTAGCCATTAAATAAAGCTGTGTTTGCATGCCTCACACTGCGTTCACAAACCCCAGGTCAGAGAGGGTTTATTGTAACCCCATTAGGTAAAGGCATAGCTGAGCCCCAATTTAGAAGGTCATGGTGATAATAGGGAAAGTAATCAGATGACTTTAGAACAACCAGCACAGTTGGGTATGAGCACCAATAAGAATAGGGCTTTACTTTCATGCCTGGAAAGACCTCCGTGATACTTCAGCTAAAATCCAGAGGGCAAATGGTCATGTCCTAACTGCTATGACACGAATGGGGGCAGTCCTGTAATTTGTGACTTGGACCTCTTGCCTTACAGGACAGCTGAGAACCTTTCCCTAGAATCAGCTTTGACCCAAAGGGACTCTTGAGTTTGGATGGATGGGTGACGAAAATGTTTATTGCCACAGTGTTTTATTCTTTGTAAGAGCTCAAGCTCTTTTTTGTTTGGCTAGTTGCTGGTTTTGGTGGTGGTGGTGGTGGTGTGTGCGTGTCTCTGTGTGTGTTAGTTTTACATGATAATGAACAAAAATCTGAAATATTGCTTATTTTCTCCCACTTGCTTCATATCATTCATACTCCTGGCTGATTCAAAGCAAAGATAAAGAATCTGGAGGTGCAAGATGCTGGAAGCTGCTTTGGGCAGCCAGGACTTCTCATTGCCCAGGAACTCATCCCTCCTTCCCACACCCTGCCCTCTGCAACCCTGAGTTCCTTCTCTAAACCTCTCACGTAAATCTTCACTTTCTTTTAAGTTCATTATAAACCCCAGCGTTGCGTGTTCATGATGTTGTGTGGAGGCTGCTGTCCAAAAATAAACTATTATATTGCACAGAGAGAAGGCAGGTTTTCAGAGGCGTGCCAGCTAACCGTGGTGTTCAGTAGCACTTATTGGTTAATGTCTGCAAATTTTCTTTTTCTACAAAAAGTTAAGTGGGGCTCATTAAGCTCCTCTGGTGTAATTTTTTAAAAGAAAGGAGAAGTTAAAAATAGTCTAAGCACAAGTATTAGAGGCTTAGAGTTGTTAGGAAGAACTGACGATGAGGTCTGGAGAGATGTTTTCACAATTGAATTTCATAGCCCTGCAGGAGTGGCAGAACTCCAGCAGGAAGGGAAAGCTGGAGGGCTAGGAGAGAGAAAGCTTCAGGGGCAGAGCAGTGGCTCCAAGGATGGACTCACATACAGGTCCTGTTCAATGTGAATTTTATCAAGCACCTACTAACATATAAGCTATTAAACGGTAATAATGAAGTTCCTGACCCATGCCTGCTTAGGAAATCAGGATCTTGGTACAATTTCATGAAAGAGTTGGGACTGTAAAATCTAAAGGACCGGGCCGGGCGCGGTGGCTCACGCTCGTAATCCCAGCACTTTGGGAGGCCGAGGCGGGCGGATCACGAGGTCAGGAGATCGAGACCACGGTGAAACCCCGTCTCTACTAAAAATACAAAAAATTAGCCGGGCGTGGTGGCGGGCGCCTGGTAGTCCCACCTACTCGGAGAGGCTGAGGCAGGAGAATGGCATGAACCCGGGAGGCGGAGCTTGCAGTGAGCCGAGATTGCGCCACTGCACTCCAGCCTGGGCGACAGAGCGAGACTCTGTCTCAAAAAAAAAAAAAATCTAAAGGACCATCTCATTTTGAGACTCCAGCCCTTTGAAGAAGATAGCTGTCCGTACTCATCAAAGGATGATAAGGCCTTGCCTGCTGTGTGTTATCAGAAAAGAGAAGACAAGACAAACAGGTAACCAGCATGTGAATACAGCATTACCCCTCACTAATGACCCCCTGTGCTGAAAGCTAAAGTAGGAGGCTTCAAGCTGCAGTACATTGTATTAGTGAAAGGAAAGTCAAGGAGAGCCTGGGAGATGAAATGTAATCATCAACGAGCACTCTGTAGCCAAGAGCTTCATCAGGGTTTAGATGCCAGCTGTGGGGGTGTTGCTTGTGGACTGAGCATATGCAAGTTTGTGCATCTCTGACATCTGAGCCAGCTCTCTTCTGACAACCGCCTCCCAGGTCTCCGTGGTGATGCCGACCACACCAGTTCCCAATGACTTAGGGGCCCTTTTGTTTGCATCAGTGTTAATTTGGATTTCCGATATGTGAACCTTTTCACTGCCTTCTGGAAGGACAATGAGAAAAGTGGGTTGAGAAGGAATGACTCATTCTACAGGAGGGAGGGAAAAGCTCCAGCCTCTCCCTAGGTTAAGTCCCTGCTGTTCCCCCTCCAGGCAGGCCATGTGGAACACATGGGGTTGACTTAGAAGATCTTGAAAGTGTCATCCAGGGATGACTTCTGGGACTTGGGCTCTATCCCCCGCCTTCCCTGCCTGAGAACCATACTGAGAGGCCATCAGATGAGAGATTAAAGCAGCAGCTGTCACTTGGCAGAGATGTGGTAGGGGTATGCAGGCACCAGTGGACCTGGGTGACCTGTGAGGCCTTTGTAACCCTATGATGTTAGAGTTCCACAGATCTGGGTGATAGCTCCTGAGTCCAAGGAAGCTCAGTGCAGGAGGAGTTGCACAAGCACTGGTGGTGGCTGAGGTGCCTCCTTTCTTGTGTCTGGCTCATGCCACAGGCTCTGGAGCCCAGCCCTCCTTGCTCTCTTGCTGAGCCGTCCTCCTAGTAACTCACCCTAACAGCAATAATTCTGTGGGCCTGACTTCTGGAGTGCAATATGAATATTATAAACCATTTATTAAGGGATTACTATTTGCCAGTACCATGCAGGAATTTTACCTACATTATCTAATTTATTAATCAGCCAGGTTCAGGTTCAAATCCTGACTGTACTATTTGATATCTGGGTCACTTTAGGCAAATTACTTAACCTCTCTGAGCTGTATTAGTCAACTCGGGCTGCCATAGCAGAATACCATAAACAGGGTGGTTTAAACAACAGAAATTTATTTTCTCATAGTTCTGAAGACTGGAAGTCTAAGATCAAGATGCCAGCAGGGTTGGTGTCTGGGTGTCTGGTGAGTGGTCTGTCTTTAAGTTGCACCTGGCTGCCTTCTCACTGTGTCTTCATGAGGCCTTTCTTTGGTGCAAAAACCTCACATGTTCTTTCTTGGAGGGGAGGGGGTGAAGAGAGAGAGTTTTCTCTGGGTCTCTTTTTTTGTTTTTGAGACAGGGTCTTGCCCTGTCTCCCAGATTGGAGTGCAGTGGCACAATCATGACTCTGCAGTCTCTACTCCCAGGCGCAAGCAATCCTCCCACCCCAGCCTCTCGAGTAGGTGGGACTACAGGTGCACCATCACACCCAACTAATTTTTAATTTTTTTTGTAGAGACGAGGTCTCACTATATTGTCCAGGCTGGTCTCAAACTCCTGGGCTCAGGTGATCCTCCCACCTCAGCCGCCCAAAGTGCTGGGATTATAGGTGTGTGCCACTGTGCTTGGCCTTCTGGTGTCTCTTCTAATAAGGACACTAAACCTATTTGATCAGGGCCCCACTCTTATGACCTTATTTAATCTTAAATATGTCCTTTGAGGTCCCATCTCCAAATACAGCCACAGCAGGGTTTAGAGCTTCAACATACGAATTTTGGGGGTTCACAAACCTTCAGTCTATGATAGCCAGTTTCCTCAGTAATAAAATGTGAATAAAAGTGGCACTTAGATAGCTGAGAGGATTAAATATGATAACGCATGGAAAGTGCTTAGCAGAGTGCCTGTCACAGTGCTAAATCATGCTGACCACCGCTAATATGTGCCAGAAGTGGTGATATTATTATTAGACCTACGTTACACAGGCAGCCCAGGCTGCTGGTAGCATAACTAGTAAGAGGAGGGAGCTACAGTATTAAACATGGGTTTGTGGGTCTTTAAAGCCTGGCTTTTTTTTTTTCCCGTTGTGCTTCATTGCTTCTTAAGACTCACCTTACATCATGTAGCAATTATAAGACCCAGAATCATTTGAACTGTCCTCAGAGCAGAATAGCGTCATCTCTTGTTTCCTATTAATAGTTAAGCACACTGGCGTATACATCACAAAATGGTTTCACTTTAAACATCATACCCTCAAGTTCAGGGACTATATCTTAACACATTTTTGACTCCCCAGTGTCCAGCATAGTGGCTTTCACATCAAAGACTCCCAATAAATATGTATGAAGTTGAACTGTATTAGATTCACAGGGAAACTGAAGTTAGTGAAGTAAACAGGGCTCCTCAGCTCCCCCTGGCCATCCCTGGGTGCCCTGTTCTGACCCCAAAGGCATTGTCCCCACACTTCACATGCTCTTTATGAAATAAGGTAATTTTTAAAGTGTATTTCTCTTTTTCTACAAAAAGTTAAGTGGGGCTCATTAAGCTCCTCTGGTGTGATTTTTTAAAAGAAAGGAGAAGTTAAAAAAGTGTATTTCTCCTGTATTTCTCTCTTTTTAATCATTCTTCTCAGTTTGCTCATTCACTTATCTATAAACAATCATTAAGGGCTTTTCCAATATCAGGCTCTGTTCCTAGAGTTGGGATAAGATAATGTCTAGGAACTCTGTTCCTAGAGTTGGGATAAGAAAATCAAAGCTCCTGTCCTCACAAAGAGGGTACAGCAAGCATCTAGTGGGTGAGGTTGGAATAAAGTTTCTAAGGGAAGGCAAAGACGTGTGCATCGTGTGCCATGCCCTGGTGGGAGAGGTGGAGGGTGCCTTGGGAACATGTAGCAGCAGTGCATTCCTGGACTTGAGCAATAAGATCACTTGGAGCCATCCAGACTGAGCCATGAAGTGGGGTGGGAGCTACACAGGTAAAGGGCATGGGGAGAGAGTTATGGTGTAGGTGAAGAGAAGTGCCTGGGAAATGCCAACACAATGGGGATCTGATGGCTATGAAAGGGAGGAATAGGAAAGAACAGAAAATGAGGTCTCTGCCCTCTAAGAGCTTCTACCCTTCAGAAACAAAATGTATAGAAGTGTGGCAGCTTGAGAAAATGTTTCAAGTAGTAGTAACAAATGGCAAATCATATCATTAGAAGAATGCAACAAGAAGTATTTTGCCAAGATGAGGTTCACAGACTACCTATGTCAGAATCAGCCAAGATGCTTGTTAAATATGCAAGGATACTATCCCAGAATTTGAGAATCATAATTTCTTAGGGTAAGGTCTGAATATCTTCAAGTTTGACAAGCACCCTTGGTGATTCTGATGCCTATTAAGGTTTGAGAACCATTGTTAGCCAGTATTTGTCAGGCACCTACTACGGTTCAAGAAGTCTCTTCAGTCAGGATCAGAGAGGAGAGGTGTAAGGGCCACAGGAGGTGCCAATTCAGACCCTAGGGCATGAAGGTTAGGTGGTCTCAGAGGAGGAGGAAGAAAAGAGGATGTTTCTAGTAAGAGGTTGGAATAAAGTCACTAAGAGAATCCAGAATGAAATATTTATGGACAAAAAAAAATTACTGTGCTGGCTAGAGTGGAAGGACAAGGATGTGGAATAGCAGTTTTAACTAAAGAAATTCTAAGGAATTCTGCAAATGAAAGGCATTTAATTAGACAATAGGGTATTATTACATATTCTTCAGTAATCAAAGACTTATTGCTTTGAAAATGCTATTGGTAGGAGTTAATAGTACACTACTTTTGTATTTATGACCCTGGGCACATCACTTAATTTCACTGAACTTTGATTTCTTAACCTATAAAGTGGAGATTAGTAATACCTACTTTTCAAGGTTGTGAGGATTTAATGGTATCCACATGAAAATCCTATTCTAGACTAAGGCTATATTAAAACAAAACCAAAACCAAAATACAGAGACACGCACAGACACAGCCATTTTCATTGCCCATCGTGTGGCTTGTGACATCGGATCCATTGATACTACTGTATCTTTTTACTGTTTATTTTTTCTCTTCTTGGCTTCCCTTTTGGGTCTCCAGCTGCTCCAGACGGCTTCCTGTTTGTGTAGCCAGCCTTCTCACGGAGCGCCCTCTAGTGTCCGATGCTGTAATGACTCATTCTGTCTGAACAGGTCAAGTTTCTAATTTAAGGCACACTGTCCTTTGAAGGCTCTTGTAGCCTACATAAAACCATCTTTAATAGCAAGTTACACATCAACACCGAGGAAAAATTACTTTGTGACTTTACAGGCATAATATTAATGACTGATGAACAAATTTATTCTTGAAACAAAATCTTTTGGTAAATACCGTGCAGGTTGAGGATAGAACTCAGGAACCAACGATGCTTCATCCTGAAGTTTCCACTTTCACGCTTCCAAAGCAACTGGCAAAATGTTTCCCTCAAATGTTTTTTAATGATGACGATTTTGCTTACAAATCGCTTCTTTTTCTTTTTTTTTTTTTGAAGAGTGGCAAATATTGGGTCTGATTTCTGGGGCCAGTTCTGTTATTGGCTAGTTGGGTGACCTTGGTTAAGGAATGCCCCATTCTGGATCTTAGTTTCTGAAAATTAAAAATTAGATCTGTAGACTCCATGATCACTCAGGTCTCTTCCAGCACATGGTTCTTTGCTTATATGGAGAGGTGGTGAGAGGAACGGATCTCACACTGGGACAAGAGTCAGAAGACCTACATTTTTATTGGTGTTCCAATATTTACTAGTTCTGGAAACTTGGTCAATCATTTAACCTGTCTGGGTCTTAGTTTCCTCATCTGCAAAATGGGAAAAAGGCCTTCTCGGCCTTATTCACAGAATTATTAAGAGATTCGAAAAAAGATACTGTTCACAAAATACTTTGAAAATTACAAAGTGCTATAGAAAATGCAAGGTTCAAAAATAAAGACCTTGGCCGGCTGCAGTGGCTCATGCCTGTGATAATCCCAGCACTCTGGGATGCTGAGGCGGGCAGATCAGCTGAAGTCAGGAGTTCAAGACCATCCTGGCCAACATGGTGAAACCCTGTCTCTACTAATATACAAAATTTGTTGGGCATGGTGGCACATGCCTGTAGTTCCAGCTGCTGAGGAGGCTGAGGCAGGAGAATTGCTTGAACTGGGGAGGCAGAGGTTGCAGTGAGCCAAGATCAGGCCATTGTACTCCAGCCTGGGTAACAGAGCGAGACTCTGTCTCAAAATAAAATAAAGACCCCTTCCAGTCATCTTTTTACGAATGACGTGTGGCAATTAAGGACTTTAAACATAGACTTATGTGAATTTTATTCCCAGTCCCACTGGTTAGTGGCTTCTGTAAATTTAGGTGAATCTAAGCCATCTTTCCATTAACAGGAAGAGAACTCAACATTGTCGTGGGGATTAAATAAGAAATATACGAAAGGGCTTAACACAGGGCATGGCGCAGAGTAAGAGATCAATATATGGGTGCTATTATTTTTCTCTAATCAATTTTATTCTAGCTCTTAATGGGTAAAGTAGCTAAGGAAAAAAGTTAAATGATTTTTCATTTCATCAAAACTTCATTCCTAGAACCTTTTATGGAATCTTATTTATTTATTTAGGAACAAGGTCTTGCTCTAGCACTGACGCTGGAGTGCAGTGGCACATTCATAGCTCACTGTAGCCTCTAGTTCCTGGGTTCAAGCTATCCTCTTGCTTCCGCCTCCTGAGTGTCTGGGACTACAGGTATGCATCAGTATAGCAAGGTAATTTTTAAAATTTTTTGTAGAGATGGGGTCTTGCCATGTTTCCTAGGCTGGTCTCAAACTCTTGGCCTCAAGCCATCCTCCTGCCTTGGCCTCCCAGATCTCTGAGATTACAGGCATGAGTCACCGGGCCCGGCCTGTAATTCTTTTTAGACCTGCTTTTATCTCACGTCCTTAATTCTAGGAATGTGTTATGTTAATGGGAAAGTCATCAGAAGGCTTCAGACTGTGTAAGAATGGCAGGTTAAGGTACATGCTTTCTTTAGAGGTTTTCCTGGTAAGGTACTTAAATAGCCAACTCAGAAATTCAATATCCTAATTGATTTAAGAGGCCAGTGCTACAAAAACAGGGTGATTATACAAAAAGCTCCCAATATCTAGATTCTCTGGATTTGGAATTCTCTGTCTGCGGGACCATGGTGCTCACAGAGCTGGCACCGGCTTACCCAGCATAGGCCCCTGTGCTCTGCCAAGTAAAGACTAAACATTAGGACCAGTGGCAGGACAGCCTTTCCTCGTCGCTGGGTCCTCAACTCTGGTTGAGGGCATCACATCATACAATTTAAAAATAAAAACAAAACACAGCTGGAAGCCCAGTGAGATGCTCTGAGCCCATTGCTAGAGCAAAAAGCTGTGGGCTCTGGTAGGTGCTGCTGGGACTGAGTAATGAAGATTTAAATAGGCTGGTTCACTTCGATTGCACAGCCATCCCTTCCATCTCTGGTAGACTTGTGTAAGCAACTGAGGCAAATGACCCATGGGAGCTAGCTGGCACCTTATCTCAAAAGCATTTAGAGGGCTGATGGGAGAGGTACTTCCATATCAACAGTGGCAGCTTCCGTCCAGTGCTATTTCCCCTGGCTTTTGAAAAACAACTCTCATGTTCAAGCTGTGTAACAGAAAGGGAGAGCTCAGGTTGCCAAACAATACAGACAAAAGCAGCTCTGGGCCTCCCTCCACTTCTTTCCTAGCCCGGTCTCCCTGACTACACAGGAGTCCCTCGAGGAGGACAATGAGAATCACGTGGAAGAACAGGTGCAGAGAGTTGGAAAGTGATGGAACAAGCCGGCTCATTCCTCCCACATTTGTCTTGTTTTTAAAAATTAAGACTCCTGCAAGCAATATGTTTAGTGTGATGTGCATTCAATTAGAAGCAGAGTGACCAGACAGTGGTGTTTTACAGCCATGCAGCTGCCAAGCCACCACTCCACCAGGTGAGGAAGCAGAAAAGCCATGTCCAAGCTTTCCTAAGTGCTCCCTCTCCACAAAGGGCATCAGGGCCTCTTTGCACATTGTCCCAAATAAGCCCATTGAAATGGGCCTCTCTGCTTTCTGTGGCGCTTCTTGCTTTGTGATATCCCATGAGATGGGTCAGAGAGGACCAGAGAGGAGATTGTCACTGAAAGGGCCTCTTTCTGCATTTTAAATCCTCTTGCTTATGTAATTAGGAAACCAAACACTTTGTAACAGGTCAAGGTCCACCAAACTCTAGTATCTATGACATAAATAATAAGCCCCTTCATAAACAAACCTGCCTTTTCTGCAGAAATCTGCTGAAGTTAGAGAATCTAGATTCAAATCCCAGCTCAGCCACTGATCAGCTCTGTTTTTTAGGGTAAATCCTCCAGGACTGTAAATAGAGAAAGTATCTTCTACCTTCAAAAGGTAGTTATGAGAATAAAAATTAAAATGTGAGCTGGTTTATGCAAAGGCTGTGGAAATTGAAGGGGATATTTAAGCGTGCCTGCCTGGCCCTTGGTGCACATCCAGTAAATACCTATGGATTTGGCTACAGGAGTGGGAGATGTGGTTATGTTAGGCCTAAATCAAGCAAACTGATGGGGAGATACATGGGGGCTTTATCTTTGCCTACTCCCTCCAATCATTTACTCTGTTCATATGTGAAACTGACTTCAATTCCACTCAGCTACAGTATCCCCATCAAACAGCATCCACAGACTGGGCCATAGATCAGTCTCTAAAAACCATCACAGCAGGGCTGGGCATGGTGGCACATGCCTGTAATCCCAGCACATTGGGAGGCTGATATGGGCAGACCACCTGAGGTCAGGAGTTCAAGACCAGCCTGGCCAACATGGTGAAACCCTGTCTCTACTAAAAATACAAAAATCAGCCAGGCGTGGTGGTAGGCACCTGTAATCCCAGTTACTTGGGAGACTGAGGTGGGAGAATCGCTTGAACCCAGGAGGCGGAGGTTGCATTGTGCTGAGATCATGCCACTGCCCTCCAGCCTGGGTGACAGAGTGAGATTTCGTCTCAAACAAAACAAAACAAAACAAAACAAAACAAAACAAAACAAAAAACCCAAAACTGAAACCATCACAGCAGCCTGTAAGTGGCCACGTGCCAAATGGCTTATTGGTAATGCCTCCTAAAATCAATTTTCCTATAGATGTTGCACCAGGAGGCCAGTAAACAGCCTCCTATGGACTAAAAAATAAGGAATATCCAGCTACAAATGGTAACCTCACAGTGCTCCTCCCAGGATTGCTTGTCAAACTCTAGAGCAGAGCTGTCAAACCTCCATGTGCGTAGAACCACTTAGGTGGCTTGTCATATGCGGAATCTGATCCCATTTGTCCACAGTGGGGCCTGACATCAACTTCTCAGGTGATGTTGATGCTGCTGATCCTCAGAGCACCCTTTGAGCAGCAAGGCTATAGAAGACCATCAGGGACTCAACCATCTCCCCTCACATTCCTATATTCATTGGCTGACCTACAGTTGTAACCCCCACTCTATGATCTCACCCCCACAAAACGTGGTGCTCCCTCTCCTCCTCCCAGTTTCCCACTCACTTCCTCTTTCCCAAACCCTTCCACTGAGCCATCTGAATCTCCTATCTTCCCAACTCTTGCTCATGTCGGTGAAGCCCTGTTCCTTTGTGGTTCATGCAGACTTCCCGATCTGCTCCTCCCTGCTCATTGATGACTACAGTCATAGCCCTCCTGTCTGTCTCCAGCCCTGCCATCATCTTGGCTAGAGTTCACATCTCATGAGTGGCTCCCACCCCCGGCCTCTTTAGTTCTCTCTCTCCAGTTCACCTTCTTCTCACTTTTACCCACATACCACTTTGTATGACCATGGTCTCTACCTGAAAGTCACCCCAAACCATTCCATCTCCCATAGGGTAATTCAGAAAGCCCACCCTGAGCTCAATTCCTACCCTTCCTTCTTATTTGCTCTTCACACCCCCTTTGCTGCTGCTGCTGCTGCAATCCTTCAAGATTTCCCACTACCCGAGGTCCTGTCTGTGTTCCCCTCACCTCCTCCTTTCAGGTCCAACCCTCTGTTATATGCACTTACAGCGCCATGTGCCTCCCTTTCATGGTGTAATTGAAAGTGTAGAATTTGAAGAGCCCAGTCATAAAACAAACTAATTTTTCCCCATGATTACCCCTGTAAACCACCCTGATGGGACAGTTTCCTCTAGCAGCCACCATAGATTATCTGGTCATGAAAAGTGCTCTGTCACTTTAGCTCTTGGTAGTTAATTGTGTCCAGTCCGGAGGAATAATAAAAACTATGAATCATTCAATGTTGGCCCATTGTGGGCAGGAAACCTGCAGCAGGAAATGGGGATGTGGTCAGCTTCTCTCACTACCGCTCCAGTTTCTCCTTCCACCTCCACACCCGTTCCGCCACCAGGTGCAACTTCTGACTCCTGCAGCGTTAGAGGGGAGGTAGGATAAGGGGCTGAAAATCTTCTGCTGAGTGCTTGCGCTCTGTGCTCTCTGGGCTGGCAGGTGTTCCGAATTCTCCCATGGGCTGCTCTGAGATTCTTTGGCAACCCCGCTCCCGGGATCTCTCACCTGTACTTCCCTGATTCGGGTGATCCCTCACCCAAATCTCAGAGGGTCAGGTGCCCATTCGAATCTCCCCCTGAAGCCCCTGTTCTCAAGGATTTAATGCTTTCTGTTGCGATAACTTTAAAAGTGGCCCTTTGGGGCAAAGCCCCTTTAAGGAGCCTCCTGGTCAACTCACAGCTCATCCTTTGGATATCTGCACTTCTGTTTCATGGCAAAATGCACCTCTGACCTGTTGTCAGGGGAGTAAACTTCCCAAATTGTACCCTCTGCACTGTTGCCGTGGGCAGCTTCAGTCAGACTCCTGGCCTTTAGATTTCCCAGTCACAAAACAGATACCAATCAAAACTCCACCTCCAGCGACACATTCAATGGCTCTAGAAGGTCTCCTGCAGGCCCATGGCCTCTTCTGCATTGTAGGGAGGTGGGGTGAACCACACACTGTCCACCCATCAAATCCTCCTTCTGTGTTTCTAGCCTTCCTCTCAGAAACTCCAACCCCTTTCCTAGGCTGGAGAGGACAGTCAGCTAAGGTCTCAAAATCAGTTCATAGCCTCCTTTGCAAGGCCTGTACAGCTGATCTAGCAATTCACTCTGGGATAAGGGAGCACTTGCCAACTACTGTCTTGTGTCCTCAGCCAAAGCACAGTCGAAATTCCATGTTAATGTTCTGCAGCAGTACTTCTCATAGTGGCAATGCTGCACTTGTTTTCTAACTCATGTTTGCTTGCCCTTCTAAAAGGTGATCTCTGCGAGGTCTTGGACCATGTCCATAGCACATCGGCATTGACCACAGCATCTAGTAGTATAGTAAGTGAAAATTTTTTTTTTTTTTTGAGACAGAGTTTTACTCTTCTTGTCCAGGCTGGAGTGCAGTGGTGCAATCTCATTGCAGCCTCAACCTCCCGGGCCCAGGGGATTCTTCCATGTCAGCCTTTCAAGCAGCTGGGACCACAGGTGAGTACCACCACGCCCGGCTAATTTTTTTGTATTTTTAGTACAGACAGGATTTCACCATATTGGCCAGGCTGGTCTTGAACTCCTGGCCTCAAGCGATCTGCCTGTCTTGGCCTCCCAAAGTGCTGAGGTTAAAAGTATGAGCCACCGTGCCTGGTCCCCATGGCCTTCTTTTAACAATGCCAGTCATTGGATTTAGGGTCCACCCTAATCCAGTATGATGTCACCTTAACTAATTCTATCTACAAAGACCCTATTTCCAAATAAATCACATTCTGAAGTCCTGGGAGGACATGAATTTTGAGGGGGATGCTATTCAACCCAGTACGAGGGTATTGGAGAGCAGGGACAAACCAGTGAGGTAGGGAGTGTTATCCCCAAATGGAAACGATGATAAAGGGCTTTTCCTCTAAAAACTTCCCTAAACCTCTTTTGTAAAATGGATCCCAATATTGGTTTGCGTTATCTTAGCAGATAAATACTCTTTAAGAAAAATAAGGCCTATTTGTAACCAGTAGGGGACCCTGGCTTCACCTGCATTAAAGACCAAGATGCCATCTGAGCTGGCCTATGTGTTCGGTGCACATTGCATGGCACACAGGTCTCCAGAGGCCAGCCCAGGACTCTCTGGGACTATGGTACTGTTACAGCATTTGGGATATCAAAACATTGTTTTGGATACAGAATAAAGATGTAGTTCTTGTTCCCTAAGCTCCTTGTGTGTTTGAAAACATATCTGTCTGATTTAAATGTTAGACCTAAAACCATAAAAAGCCTAGAAGAAAACTTAGGCAATACCATTCAGGACATAGGAATGGGCAAAGACTTCATGACTAAAACACCAAAAGCAATGGCAACAAAGCCACAATAGACAAATGGGATCTAATTAAACTAAAGAGCCTCTGCACAGCGAAAGAAACTACCATCAGAGTGAACAGGCAACCTACAGAATGGGAGAAAATTTTTACAATCTACCCATCTGACAAAGGGCTAATATCCAGAATCTACAAAGAACTTAAACAAATTTGCAAGAAAAAAATCAAATAACCCCATCAAAAAGTGGGCAAAAGATACAAACAGACACTTCTAAAAAGAAGACATTTATGCAGCCAACAGACACATGAAAAAATGCTCATCATCACTGGTCATCAGAGAAATGCAAATCAAAAGCACAATGAGATACCATCTCATACCAGTTAGAATGGTGATCATTAAAAAATCAGGAAACAACAGGTGCTGGAGAGGATGTGGAGAAATAGGAACACTTATACACTGTTGGTGGGACTGTAAACTAGTTCAACCATTGTAGAAGACAGTGTGGTGATTCCTCAAGGATCTAGAACTAGAAATACCATTTGACCGAGTGATCCCATTACTGGGTATATACCCACAGGATTATAAATCATGCTACTATAAAGACACATGCACACGTATGTTTATTGCAGCACTATTCACAATAGCAAAGACTTGGAACCAACCCAAATGTCCATCAATGATAGACTGGATTAAGAAAATGTAGTACATATACACCATGGAATACTATGCAGGATGAGTTCATGTCCTTTGTAGGGAGATGGATGAAGCTGGAAACCATCATTCTGAGCAAACTAGCACAAGGACAGAAAACCAAACACTGCATGTTCTCACTCATAGGTGGGAATTGAACAATGAGAACACTTGGACATAGAGTGGGGAACATCACACACCAGGGCCTGTCGTGGGGTAGGTGTATGGGGGAGGGATAGCATTAGGAGAAATACCTAATGTAAATGATGAGTTAATGGGTGCAGCAAACCAACATGGCACATGTATACATATGTAGCAAACCTACACGTTGTGCACATGTACCCTAGAACTTAAAGTGTAATAATAATAATAATAATAAAAGAAAACATATCAGTTTGAGTTCTTCTGCAGCTATGTGATATAGCAGAGAGTGATACTCTTTGTCATCTGGTTTCCCAGTGAGCCCACCATCCTGACCTCCCCTGCCCCAGCTGTACGCAAAAGCCCCCTCCAGGAGGTGAAGGGAAAGGACAGGTGGAACCTTGCCTCCAGCTGCCAACTTGCGGTGGGGTGTGGGGAGAAGCTGAGGAAGCCCTGGGGGCGTGGGAAGCAGTGCTGACAGTTAGACTGTAAGAGCCCAGGGTAGGAACTGAGCCTTTCGCTCAGTACCTTGGGCCAGGTCTGGCACATAGCAGACACTTATGGAATATCTAGAGGATGAATGACTGGTCCCTGGGATGCTAGCGGCCAGGTCAGCCCATTTCTCTTTGATGATGTTCCTTCCCTGGGTCCTGGACTTTTTAGAACAGTTCTTCATTAAAATACGGGCTGGGCACGGTGGCTCATGCCTGTAATCCCAGCACTTTGGGAGGCTGAGGTGGGCAGATCACGAGATGAGGAGATCCAGACCATCCTGGCCAACATGGTGAAACCCTGTCTCTACTAAAAATACAAAAAATTAGCCAGGCATGGTGGCACGCACTTGTAGTCCAGCTACTCGGGAGGCTGAGGCAGAATTGTTTGAATCTGGGAGGTGGGGGTTGCAGTGAGCTGAGATAGCGCCAGTGCACTCCAGCCTGGCAACAGAGCAAGACTCCGTCCCCACCCCCCACCCCCAAAAATAGGGTCTGATTTGGGGGTTCGAAATCATGGTAACTGTTTCAGGAAGGGGTGTGTTCAGCTCAAGTGCTCTTTGAGCCCCAAGTGAAAGTGCTACTCCATCCCCCTGAAAAAACAATGTGGCAGCCCCTTCCCCGAGACCTTGCCAGGAAAGCCTGGGCCTCACACCACAGGAGGAATTCCTTGTGCATTCAGGAGTTACTCTTTACAGGACTCGCATGACTAGCTGGATTTTGACTGAGGGAGAGGGAGGAGTCCATGACTTCTACCGTGATTTCTAGAAACTGTACCAGGTATTAGTCACGTGCAATGAACAGCTGTTTAAATGATTAATGAAAGAATTGGTTTCTACACTTACAACTTAACTTCACCTAAATATCAGGAAAAATTAAAATGTAAATCAATTGTATAACTTGATGCCAACTTGCCTCTTTTGTCTGGATTCTGGGGTAATACATGGTGAGATTACCTATCCCCACCCTTATCCCCAAAAATAACATACACAAAATTCATTAAGAGATATGTTTATAGGTATTATTACCTCTAATCCTATAGAAAATTAGGGAACATAAACTAAATTTCCTATGGGACTAACCCGTTCACCAGGTGAGGTAGGTCAACATTTCTAGCATGTAACATTTCTAGTAGGCTCTGTATCAGGTCACCTGCCAAACACATTCAATAAGTGTATGAGGTATCTCTTGCTATAAAATGAATTAATCTAAAGTTTAGTGGCTTAAAACAACAAACATTTATTATAGCACAGTTTCTGTAGGTCAGGAATTGGGAGTGACTTAGCTAGGTTTTTACCCCCATCTTTACAAATTGTATAATTGACAAAAATTGTATATGTTCAAGGTATACAACATGATGATTTGATATATGTATACATTGTATAATGATTACCACTGTCAAATTAATGAACACATCTGTCACCACATTTAGTTACCATTTTGTGTGTGTGTGTGTGTGTGTGTGTGTGTGTTTGGTGAAGACACTTAAGGTCCACTCATTTAGCAAAGTTCAAGTGAATAATACGGTATTATTAACTATAATAACCATGCTGTAAGTTAGAAACCCAGAACTTATTCATCTTATGTCTAAAAATTTGTACTCTTTAATCAACATCTCCCCCCTGCCCCTGCCCAGCCCCTGGTAGCCATCATTCTATTCCCTGCCTCTATGAGTTCAAATTTTTTAGATTCCACATATAAATGATATCATAAAGTATTTATATATCTGTGTCTGTTTTATTTCAGTTAGCATAATGTCCTTCAATTTCATCCATGTTGTTGCTAATGGCAGGATTTACATATTTTGTTATAGCTGACTAATAGTCCTATAGATATATTTTTTTCTTTTTCTTTTTTTTGAGATGGAGTCTCTCTCTGTCACCTAGGCTGGAGTGCAGTGGTGTGATCTTGGCTCACTGCAACTTCCACCTCCTGGGTTCAAGTGATTCTCCTGCCTCAGCCTCCTGAGTAACTGAGATTACAGGCACCCACCACCACACCTGGCCAATTTTTTTGTATTTTCAGTAGAGATGGGGTCTTACCATGTTGCCCAGGTTGGTTTTGAACTCCTGACTTTAAGTGATCCACCCTTCTCAGCCTCAGCCTCCCAAAGTGATGGGAAAATAGGCATGAACCACCGCACCTGGCATATATTCTACACTTTCCTTATTCATTCATCCATTAGTGGACACTTAGGTTGTTTTCATATTTTGGCTATTGTGAACAATGCTGCAATGAACATGAGGGTGCAGGTATCTCTTTGATACTGACTTCATTTCCTTTGGAGATATACTCTAAAGTGGGATTGTTAGATTGTGTGTGATAGGATTTGGGTCTGTGTCCCTGCCCAAATCTCATGTCAAATTGTAATACCCAATGTTGGAGGTGGGGCCTTGTGGAGGGTGATTGGATCATGGGGGTGGATCTCCCCTTTGGTGCTGTTCTTGTGATAGTGAGCTATCGTGAGGTCTGGTTGTTTAAAATGTGTAAGCACCTTCCACCTTGCTTTCTTCCTCCTGCTCCAGCCATGTAAGACGTACCAGCTTCCCCTTCTGCCATGATTGTAAGTTTCCCTAGCCTCCCCAGCCATGCTTCCTGTACAGCCTGCAGAACCATGACCAAATTAAACCTCCTTTCGTTATAAATTACCCCGTCTCATGTAGTTCTTTATAGCAGTATGAGAATGGACTAATACCGTATGAAGTTCAGTTTCATTTTTTTGAGGAACCTCCATATTTTTTCTATAATGGCTGTACCAATTTACATTCCCTGGCTAGGCGGTTCTGTCTCAGGCTCTCCTATGAGGTAAACTGGATGTCTCCTGGGGCTGCAGTTATCTGAAGATTTCATTGAAGCTTGAGGATCTACTTCCATGCTCATCTCAGTTTCTTGTTGGCTATTGACTGGAGGCCTCAAGTTCTTGGCCATGTGGGCCTCTTTATAGGGCTGCCTGAGTGTCCTCATGGCATGGCACTTGGATTCCCTCAGAAAAAGTGATCTACCAGAGAAAATCCTGGCAGAAGCAACACCGCTGTTATAATCTAGCCTCATCAGTCACACATTATCACTTCTGTCATGTTCTATTGGTCACACAGACCAACTCTGATAGAGCATGGGAGGATACCACACCGTGGTAAATACCAGGAGCCTCTATAGTCTGAGATTAATTTTCTTCCATGATCACCAAGATCAAATGTAATGCAATTAATTAGAAATACAAATGAAACACTGTCCTTATTTTCAGAAGCACATTTTGCTACTGCTCTTATCCTCTCACCTTGTAACCTTTTATGTGAGTATATTATGTTATTTTGGTTAGGTTTGACTACAGTTCTGCCACAAAGGAACTTGCAAATATGGTAGCTAAGATGAAACAGAAGTTTCTTTCTCTTTCACATACCAGTCCAGAAGGGGTTGCAGCAGTGCAAGATGGTCCTGTTCACTGAAGGCACCTAGGGGGTCAGATTCCTTCTATTTATTGCATTTGCCTCCAGGGTTATGACTTAATCTGCACAGTCAAAACTGTTTCAGCAGTGCAGAATTTGGGGGGAGGAGGTCTAGGATGTGGAGTTGTAACAGCTTCTTTTATAAGGACGTGACCTAGAAATTGGACTCATCAATTCCACTTACATTCCACGGGCCATAGTCAGTCACAAGGCCATGCCAGCCTGCAAGAGGAGCTGGGAAATGTAGTCTCCATCTGGTCACCCATGTGCCTGGCTGAAACTTGTGGGGCTGAAGAGGAAGAGAATAAATCATGGGGGCCAGTTAGTGTTCTCTGTCACATAATTGAATAGACAGCAGATAGGCAGAAACTACATGATACAGTGAGGCTCTGGGTTAGGAGTTGGAGCTACTAGCTCTACCACTAGTTATAAGACCAGATGTAAGTTATTTATTGATTTTCATCATCAGTAAAATGAGCTTATTGAACTAGTCAGCAATTTCCAATTTACAGGCTTTAGACTTGGAGGGAACTTAGGTGTGCCTGCAAGGAATTTTAGGAATGTTTGTGAATCAAGCATTTTGTCAATGGAATGAATAATATGTCTTATACATGTGTATACTACTAATTTTCAATGTAGGTAATGCCATAATTATTAAAATATAATATTTAAACTTTTACTAAGTTTGTAGTTGATTTTACTTTATTAAATAATTTTCTGAACGTCCAGAATTACAATGCTATCATATGATGGTCTGTGACCTTTTTTTAATATTAAAAAAAGATTTTTGTACTTGCATTCCCTGCACATAACAGGTATTCAGTAAACATTTGTTGAGTGGATTAAATAAAACGTAGGGCACCAGTGAATAAGATGATCACTTTGGTCTCTGCCAACTCTAAATTCTTATAAATTCTTTAACTCTTAGGCAATTTTCCAGGTTGAGTTTTTACTGTAATCAATCATTTCTACATAATTAAAACCAGCTCCGGTCTACTGCACCAGTTACCAAAGACTGGGAAACGTTTCCGTTTCACATGCATATAATGGCACCGCTCACTTAGTATTCAGGTCTTCAAAATCTTTTCCTGGAAAGAATCTTTCCTTGTTGTAAAAATGAGGTCTGTGGAACTTACATGCCACCCTTTGAAGGTTTTGTATTATAAATTCATTCAGAAACATGGATTATGTCTGCTTGTAAGGGAAGAATTAGGAGACAGTGTGGCACATCCACAGTGGGAAGGACATTTCAAAGGCTCATCACAAAAACCCAATTATTTATTTTGCCATACAGTGGCTATTAAGTTCGGAGATAGTGACATAAGAATATAAAATAAAATACGTTGGCCTGTAGGTTGAGAAAGCTCATGGTGCTCCCCTCACCCACCTCTGAGACTATCCCAGGAGGAAGGATGTTACCATGGATCAGCCATGTTCAGGGACAGTCTTGGGTCATACTTTTTAAGGCATGGAGCATTAGAAGTGGAGCTTGAAAAAGCTTGACTTAGGGGCCTATACCATTTCTGGCTCTTGAGATGGTTTTCCTCTGGAGGGGAAAGGAAGAAGGAGAAGACTTGGCTTCTTCATTTCATTCTCTCTTGCTTCTTCACTCTAGCCTTTTCCCATCTTCCTGGGTAAGTCAGAAGGGCTGTGCTGAGTTCACCTGAGGGCTGGGGCTGGCTGCCCAGAGAAGCTCTGACCTGTGCATTGGTACGCACACAGGCTCTCTCTGTCGCCTCTTCTTGGGCCCACATTTCTGATTTTCACTGGATTGATCTTGCCTGACCACTGAGTGCTGGGATGATGGGGGCTGAGACTCGGGTGGCACTTAGAGAGGAGGTCATGTAGGCTATTACCCATTTTATTTCTAGGTGCTAGGCCACATAACCTGGGTTAGCCTTGCCTGCAAGTGGAGTATAGTAGCGCTAGAGGCCAATGCCCAAGTTCTATCAAGACGTCCCTTGGCTCCACACTGTCTTCCACACATAGGTGGCCCTCTGAAACTTCTCACGGGCTTAGGGATACATGGAGAATAGGATTGAACACATCTGATCTTCTGTCTAGGTCATCTATTTCTGTTTGCAACAATATATCATAAGCTACTTAAGAGGAGGATTTTAGGTAGAGATTACAGGAAACGCACATTAAGTTTGATTTTATAATAGAGAAAATTGTTTTGAAATGTAACAACCCACAAGTTCAAAATTAGAAGGGTTTGGCGCGGTGGCTCATATCTGTAATCTCAGCACTTTGTGAGGCTCAGCTGGGAGCATCACTTGAGACCAGGAGTTTGAGGCCAACCTGGGCAACATAGCAAGACCTCATTTCTACAAAAAATAAAAAATAAAAAAAGCCAGGTGTGGTGGTGCACACTTGTAATCCCACCTACTCAGGAAGCTGAGGTGGAAGGATTGCTTGAGCCTAGGAGGTCGAGGCTGCAGTGAGCTGTGATTATACCACTGCAGTCCAGCCTGGGTGACAGAGCAAGACCCTGTCTTTTAAAAAAAAGTTAGAAGGCTGTGGTTTAAATCCCACCGACTATGAGATATTGGCTAAAATATTTAGCCTCTTCGTTTCCTGGAAGAGTGCGTGTGTGTGTGTGTGCGTGTGTGTGTGTGTGTGTGTGTGTGACATATCTTATAGGAGTTAGGAGTAAATGAGCTTCCAGAGATAACAATTGTCTGCTATATGCCAGTTCTTTTTTGATGTTGTTTGTTGTTTGTTTTTGTTCTTTGTGAGACAGGGTCTTGCTCTGTCACCCAGGCTGGAGTGCAGTGACATGATCACGGTTCACTGCATCCTTGACTTCCCGAGCTCAAGAGATCCTCCCACCTCAGTCTCCCAGGTAGCTGGGACCACAGGCATGAGCCACCATGCCTGGCTAATTTTTAAATATTTTTGTAGAGATGGGGGTCTCCCTATGTTGCCTAGGCTGTTCTCAAACTCTTGGGCTCAAGCAATCCTCCTGCTTTGGCTTCTCAAAGTGTTGGAATGACAGGTGTGAGCCACTGCACCTGGCTGTATACGACAATCTAAGAAAATAAATGAAATAAATGTTTCTTAGGAGAGGTTCATTTTTTCCATTTTTAAAAAGGATCCAATGTCATAACTCAAACTAGAGGGCACTGGCTCATTCCTGTGGCTCGTAATGCCCCAGGGAGGCCTGACAACTTTGCAGCTCAGACACGTTTCCCTCAGCTCTATCTTCTCGCCTCGGGTTTGAAAATGGAGGGATTTGTAAGGGAGGATCTACATTCATGGCAAAACTTCATTCTGCACTCCTGTGTCCCCTTCAGCCAAGGTCAAATGGTCCAGTTGGCCTCTCAATTATAGGTCCTGATCCTTAACAAAATGAACATTTATTCAGACATACCATGAATAATGTTAAGTACCCTACATAGATTATCTATTTAATCTTCAAAACACACCTAAGGAGAGGCTCTGTTTATTTTTATCCTATTTTTACATATGAGAAAACCGAACTTTAGACAGATTCAGTGATTTGCCCAGGGAACACAGTTAATAAGTAGGAAGCTAGTGGCTGAATTTGGCAGCCTGACCTTAAAGTCTCAACTCTGACCCACATGTCGCTAGGTTCCCTTATTGATGTCTCACCTGCGGTTATACCATGCATCCTAATTGACCTCAACAGTCCTGGCTTCCACTGTTCTGTCCCTTTAGTCCGTGAAGATGCTCTAACTTGTCAAATTCTGGGTCTCAATTTCTGGTAATGTTTTAACCATAGGTGACAATCATGTATTCACTGAAGAGACACTTACATAGTGCTCACTATTCTAGCTGTTCTATTGAAGTTAATTTATTAAATTAATATTAGGGTTAATCTAATTTAATCCTTATAACAACCTCGTAAAGCACAGACAACCCTCCATATCTGTGAGTTCTGCATCTGTAGATTCAACTAACCTCAGATCAAAAATATTTGGGGGAAAAAATTGCACAAAGTTCCATAGAGCACAACTTGAATTTACCATGCACTGAGTACTACATTGAATCTACATGAATAAAATGATGTGCAAGCATTGGATCAGGTATTGTAAGTAATCTAGAGATGCTTTAAAGAATAGGAGAGGATGTGAGTAGATTATATGCAAATACTATGCCGTTTTATATAACGGACTTGCGCATTTACAGATTTTGGTATAAGGGATGTCCCGGGACAAATCCCCAAGATGCTAAGGGTTGTCTATATGTATTAACACATTATTTCCATTGTACTGATGGGGAAATTAAAGAACAGATAGGTTAAGTAACTTGGTCAACTTGCCAGGACTAATAAATAGTAAGTGGCTGAGTTGGGATTCAAACACAGGCTACTAAGTAGTAACCATGACGCCATGTTGCCTGTACAGTATTTGTGGTATTAGTCAATGGAACATTTACCATATGCTCAGCACTCTATTATGGAGGATATAGACATGGACTCTTGCTGCCCACAAATTGCAATACAGTATTTTCTTTATCAGCAGTTTTCTTTCCATGGTTTCAGTTACCCATGATCAGCCATAGTCTGAAAATATTAAATTAAACATTTCAGAAGTAATCAATCCATAAGTTTTAAATTACATACCATTTTGAGCAGCATGATGAAATTGCACATTGTCCGACTCTGTCCTGTGGGGATATGAATCACTCCTTTGTCCAGTGTATCCACACTGTATGTGCTACCTACCTGTAAGTTACTGACATTATCTGCTCCTGACATCCAGCCATGGACACATCACAAGAAGAAGGGTGAGTACAGTATAATAGGATATTTTGAGAGAGAGAGACCTCATTTGCATAACCTTTCTTACAGTGTATTGTTATAATTGTTCCATTTTGTTATTAGTTATAATTGTTAATCTCTTATTGTGCCTAATTTATAGATTAAACTTTATTATAGGTATTATATATAGGAAAAAAACAGTATTTATAGGGCTTGATACTATCCTTGGTTTCAAGCATCCACTGGAGGTCTTGGAAAGTATCCCCTGAGGATAAGGTGGGAAGACTATAAATAGTTGTTCAGAGGAGGGTAAAGTTCCAATGGACTAGAATAGACTGAAGGAGTGGTAGGCACTGCTGGTTGTTTATCTCATCTTCTACCATTTCCTCTTCCTTTCTAATAGTATGCTGGTTTTGTTTAGGAGAGCCACGTGCCCAGTAAGAGGTGGCCACCCAATCAGGTTCTGGCCAGCAAGATAACAGAGGAAGTCCGGTGAGTGGGGCTTCCAGAAAAGCGATTATTTTCTTGGTACAAAGGCACAGACTCGGTTGGCATGCACCTTGGACCCTGGGCCCCTGCCCTGTCTCTTTGCCTGGGACCCAGACACAACACCTAGAGTAGAGCAGCCATCTTACCACCATGAGGACTGAAGCCAGTCGCTGGGGTTGTCAGACAAGGACGTTAGAAGCAGCCTGGTCCTTGGTGATTTCTCTGAGCAGCTGTAACAGTCCTGGGCTGTCTGCTTCTGGACTTCTTGGTGTCTGAGAAAACAAACCCCTATTTGGTTAAGATAATGTAGTTGAGTTTCTGTTACAAACAATTGAACAAATTGTTATGTGTAGGCCTTCGTGGTGGAGACAGTCTCTATCTAGGGTTTGAAGGTGAGGAATATTCAGCTAGGTTGGGAGAAAGGAGAAGCTATTCCAGGTGTGCAGTATGTCCTACCCAGTGGCAGGGAAGCAGAGCCAGCACATGCATTCAGGGCAATGTCGAGAGCCAGCCACCCTGGGCAGAGTACAGTTAAGTTTGTAATGCCTAAGGGAGAACAAGAAGGGTAAAGGAGCTGATGTATGAAACAGCATAGAAAGACCGGAGACTTGGTGAGAAGGTGAGAAACAAAGCTTGGGCCACATCATAGATTTTATTTTTATCTATTTATTTACTTTTTTTCTGTTTTTTTTTTGGGGGGGGACAGAGTCTCGCTCTGTTACCAGGCTGGAGTGCAGTGATGCAATCTCAGCTCACCACAATCTCTGCCTCCCGGGTTCAAGCGATTCTCCTGCCTCCTGAGTAGCTGGGACTACAGGTGCGAACCACCATGCCCAGCTAATTTTTGTATTTTTAGTAGAGACGGGGTTTTACCATATTGGCCAGGATGGTCTCGATCTCTTGACCTCGTGATCTGCCCGCCTCGGCCTCCCAAGGTGCTGGGATTACAGGTGTGAACTACCGCACCTGGCTTATTTATTTACTTTTATAGACAGCATTTTACTTTGTCACCCAGCCTGGAATATTGTGGTGCATTCACAGCTCACTGTAACCTGGGCTCAGGCGATCTTCCTGCCTCAGCGTCCTGAGTAGCTGGACTATAGGTGCATGCCACCATGCCTGGCTCACATTTTGGATTTTGGACTAAAGAGTTTAGTCCTTGCCCCAAGTAGAAACACATCCAGACATTTTATACATACAACTAGATCTTCACACAGTCACTGTACAAGTATTTCCAAACATTTCAGCATGTGTCAGACATGGTTCTAGGCCCAGAATGAAAGGTCAAGATTCTGTAAAATAATGTTAAGCTCGGTTTTGGACCCCTAAACATGTATTTTATAGGAAGGGTTCCCTTATCATTTTAAAATGATGAAACAGTGTTTTGGGGGGCACTGGCTGGGTTCAAATCCTGGCTTTGTCACTTGTTCACTGAGTGGCCTTGGACAGGTTTCTTTACATCTTTTTGCCTCCATCTCCGTGGTTGTATCATGAAGTTAATAAAAATACTTTCTTCACAGTTTAATCTTAAGGATTAAATGAGGCAGTACTGATTCAGCGTTTTTTGTCTAATTAACAGCAGGTCTAGTTTTCCATTGTTCAGTCCCTAAATCATGGAGTATCCTTGAGACCTTTTTTCTCATCAGCAAATCCTGCTGAATCTAATTTCAAAATAGATCCAACATCCAATTGCTTTGTACTACAGTGATTACCATGTTGGTCATTCCTCCCACGTATCCTCTTCAGAGCTGAGGTCCCTGTCCTCCACCTGCTGGGAATGTTGGCTGTCAAAGGCACACAGGTGTGTCCCTCATGGGGATTGCCTTGGCTGAGGAGAACTGCCTTGCTCTCCCAAGGGCGGCCCCCCACCACAGCCTTGCCAATGCATGGATACGAACACCTGGCCACCATGCCTGTGGTAGACAGAGTGATAGCTTAATCCCCAGACCTGTGAATGTGTTAGGTTACATGGCAAGGGGAAGTAAGGTTGCTAACCAGTTGACGTTCTGATGTAGAGATTGTCCTGGATCATTTGGGTGGGCCCAATGTAATCACAAGCCTCCATACAAATGAAAGAGGGAGGCAGGAGTCAGAGTCAGAGAAGGAGATGTGATGGCAATTGCTGGGATTCAGGTGACCTCTAAAAGGTGCAATGCAGGCAGCTTCTAAGCTTCTAGCAGCAGGAAAAGGCAGGGAAACAGATTCTCCCTCTCAAGTCTCTAGCAGAATGCAGCTCTGCTGACCCCTTACTAGTCCCATGAGACTCATTTTGGGCTCTTACAATTCTGTTATTTAGAACTGTAAAATAATACACTTGTGTTGTTTTAAGCCACCAAGCTTGTGGTAATTTGTTATAGCAGTTATGGAAACTAACCTAATTTTGGACAACTGTGAAGGGCCATCCCAGCTCCAGGGCTCCCCATAGGATTGGCTGAGGCGTCAGATGCCACCATCTTTCAGGTCAGCTTCTCCTTCTGACCTATTATGCTTTCCTCAAGTCCTGACACAAGCATCTCCCAAGAGCACCCCCTATAACCCTGTGGATGTAATTGCTCATCTCAGAGTTAGTTGCCAAGGATCCAGATCTAAGACAATATCTTACCTGGATTGTTATAATATCCCCCTAAATGGCCTCCGTGCTTCTATCCTTAACTCTGCAGTCTCTGCTCAACACGGGAGCTGCAAAGACTCTGTTAGAATGTAAATTAGATCAAGACACTCAATAGCTTTCCTTTCCACTCAAAGTAAATGTCAAATTCCTTTTTTTTTTTTTTTGAGACAAGGTCTGACTCTATCACCCTGGCTGGAGTGCAGTGGCGCAATTTCAGCTTACTGCGACCTCCACTTCCCAGGCTCAAGCCATCCTTCCTCTGCTTCCTGAGTAGCTGGGACTGTAAGCGTGTGCCACCACGCCTGGCTAATTTTTTGTATTTTTGGTAGAGACAGGGTTTTGCCATGTTGCCCAGGCTGATATCAAACTCGTGAGCTCAAGCGATCAACCTGCCTTAGCCTCCCAAAGTGCTAGAATTACAGGTGTGAGCCACCATGCCTGGTCGAGGTCAAATTCCTTACAGTGACGTAAAAGACTTCATAATCTGCCCAACCACCCTGCCCTTACTTCTTCAGCCTCACCTCCTGTGACTCTATCCCTTGTTCACTTCACTTCAGCTACACTGCATCGTTTTTGACCTTGCCAGTAAAGCTCCTGCCCCAGGCCTTTTGCATTGACTCTTTGCTCTATGCTGTCTTTTCCCTGAGGTTCCTGATCACTCTATTTGAATGGCAATTGTCCCTCACCCTACACTGGCACACCCTATCCCTGTTACCTGCATCGTTTTCTGTATGGGCCTGTAAAGGGGCAGCTTAACTTCAAAATGCATTTTAAAACTTTTTTTCCTTTCTCTTGGGTTTCAAGATGTAACCTTGAAGCAAACTGCAGAAGCCTTTCCCCTTAGCCTTAAAATAGACTCCCCATCCCTCCCATTCTCACCGTATACACACCCTTCACATTTACCTAACTATATGCTAGTATCTAACTATGTGCCTACTTAGAAGTTCCAGGGACAAATCCTGAGAGAGACAGATCAAGCCTGGAGACCCAGCTGCAGAATTCCAGAGATTACCTCAAGGTGGCTAATCAACAACCTGGCCATTGTTGAGATGACGCCAGCCCACACTCCAGGTGGACCGGGACCCAAGATAGCCACTGGAATAAAACTCAGTGCAATTCCTGCACCCCTTCCATATCAGCTCTTCCCTTTTTAAACGCTTGCCTTTCCACCTCAAAATTCAAAGTGGTTGCTTTGGATAGGAATCCAGCCACTTCTCCTTAGCCGACTTTGGAAATAAAGTCAATTTTCCCCTACCATACCTCGCTCTTGTTAATTGGACTCCGCAAGCAGTTACTGAAACTGTATTCAGTTACAGGCTTATAACTTTCTAATATATTACATAGTTTATTTTGTTTATTATTTTGCTTCTCTCATTAGACTACAAGCTCTATGAAGGCATGTATTTTTATTTACTTACTGCTCTAGCCCCATTGTTTAGGACTGTGCCTGGCAAAGAGTGGCACTCACTAAAAAGTTGCTGAATGACTAAGTGCAGTGCACTATTCTAAAGTATTTAGAACAGTGTCTGACACATGGTGAATGCTCAATAAGGGCTAGCTATTAATATGATTTTTGCCAGTGGAGAGGGGTCATGAGATTTCTGGCATTGCAGAAGCTACTCATATATAGCATTTGATCCCGTGATCCTGCAAGAAGTGGAAGACAAATAATATGCACATGTTAATTAGGACCTTAGTTTCCTTGTTTCTATGTGTGTGAACCAACCCCGGGATGAGTTGAATTCCGTTTAGAATGGATGAAAAACCATACATCTGAGTCTCTCACATGTACCTAGGAGGTGATGAAGGGCAGAGAGGAGACTGTGGGCTGGAGCTGTTTGGAACCACAATTTGGGCCCAGAGAATCCCAGCTCAGGAAAGTCTGATCTGGCCCCAGGTGAGGCTTGATTGATTTTAGGATCACTTTGGGAAATGAGGAAAGTCCAGCAGTTATACTGCAACAGAAAGGCTGATGGTAGTTTATGCTGATTCTGAACTTTTCTTTATTGGAAGAGCTGCCTTTTTAAAATGAGATGCCTATAAAGAAAGAACCCAGAGAAATATGTATTTGTTTCTGGTTCCTGGCATAGAGCTCCTAAAGCTCTAGTAATTCTCTGAGTGATAAGGGCATCTTTTGTTCTAATGAGGCAACTCTTGCTGGGCTCCTTTATAACTTCAGGATGGAGGTTGGTTGCCAGGAAGACCAAGTCTTGATGAGAAACTTGGAACTTTCAGTCCCATCCTCCAAGGGAGAGAAGCTAGGGCTTCAGTTAATAATCAATCATGCCTACATGATGAAACCTCCATAAAACCCCCTAAATGCTTGGTGACCACATCAAGGTGCTGGGAGGGTGCCAGAGGAAACTCCACACACCACCCCCACACCTCGACTTACATGTCTTTTCCATTTGGCTGTTTCTGAGTTTGGCTGTTTCTGAGTTTGGCGTTTCTGAGTTTATAATACACTGGTAATAATACGTAAAGTGTTTTCCTAAGTTCTGTGAGCTGTTCTAGGAGGGGGTTGTGGGAACCCCTGATTTGTAGCTGGTGGGTCAGAAGCCCAGATGTCCTGGACTTCTGATTGGCATCTGAAGTCTGACGTGGGGACAGTTTTGTAGAACTGAGCCCTTTCACTTGTAGCATCTGACACCAACTCTGGTAGTTAGTGTCAGAATTGAATTGAATTGCACAACATCCAGTTGTTGTCTGGAGAGTTGGAGAATTGGTTGGTGGGAGGAAAAATCTCATTTGGTGTCAGATGTGTTGTGAGAAAAGAAAAAAAAAACAGCTCATGACTCTGTCTTTTCTTGAACTGACTGTGCTGCTACCATGCAGTAATAGTCAAAGGTGAGGTCCTTTCTTTTGGTATGTTTTAGGGAAAAAAGCTCAGAAAAATACTTTGAAATTGGAAAGAGCAAGAGTATATGGATGTGTATGTGTAAGATATTCTGATTCCTAGGGGGATACACAACCATCTTTATTATTATTATATATTTTTAGAGTCGAGGTTTTTCCACATTGCCCAGGCTGGCCTCAAACACCTGGACTCATGTGATTCTCCCACCTTAGCCTCCTGAATAGCTAGAACTATAGGCATGTACCACTGCACTCCGCCACAACAATTTTAAGAAAAAAATCTGGCCTGGCAAGGTGGCTCACACTTGTAATTCCAGCATTCTGGGAAGTCGAAGTGCAAGGATTACTTAGGGCCAGGAGTTAAAGACAAGCCTGGGCAGCATAGTGAGGCCCCATCTCTACAAAAAAATAAAAAAAATTAGCTGGGTGTGGTGGCATGTGCTCAGGAGGCTGAGGTGGGAGGATTGCTTGAGCCCAGGAGGTCAAATCTGCAGTGAGGCAGGATGGCACCACTGCACTCCAGCCTCAGTGACAGAGTGAGATCCTGTCTTAAAAAACAAACAAACAAAAAAAAACTATCCTGCTTGATATAGATCTAGATTTGTAGTCATCATAGAATAACAACATGGCCAATTCTGCCATCTGTTGGTTGTATGAGCACGATGAAGAATCAACTCTGTGTGTGAGACACTTGAAATCATTGAATGCTGGAATAAAAAATCATATATGCATAAGCTGTCAGGAACAGGCGGGGTCAGTCCTATTTCTCATGATCTTTTTGAAATAGATAGACACTTTATAACGTTTACTACTTGTTCAATTCAAAAACAGACAACACATTGGAATGTCTTAGTGGCACTGAAGCTCGGTTGTTTTGATCCCTATTGTTGAGGTTAGCACCTATTCAGATCCCTTTATAATGACACTGGAAATTACATATGTGAAAATATGTATACAGTTATTCCTGTAATTTTTTGTTAAAAAAGGTTAATTTCCAATTTTTAAATAATTCACTTTAAAGATATGGGATGGGGGCTCTTTCCTGAAATTTAGATACTATTCAAATCATAGCATAGTGCCTCAGGACTTCCACATCTATTGCATACTGCTTGCTTAATAAAAGTTGAATTCCCAATGCCTTTAAAAATTAATGCTTTGGCTGGGCGCAGTGGCTCATGCCTGTAATCCAGAACTTTGGGAGGCTGAGGTGGGCGGATCACGAGGTCAAGAGATCACGACCATCCTGGCCAACATGGTGAAACCCTGTCTCTACTAAAAATACCAAAATTAGCTGGGCGTGGTGGCGCACGCCGGTAGTTCCAGCTACTCGGGAGGCTGAGGCAGGAGAATTGCTTGAACCCAGGAGGCGGAGGTTGCAGTGAGCTGAGATTGCGCCACTGCACTCTAGCCTGGTGACAGAATGAGACTCTGTCTCAAAAAAAAAAAGGAAAATTAATGCTTCTTAAAGAAGAAAATATCCTTCTACTCAGTGAGGAAAACATATATATGCTTATGGAGTATTACTTTTGGCTCTTGAATACTGTACATTTTTCTTTGTCATACTTTTGTTAACTTATTACAGTATCTTGAAAACTTTTGAAATAGCACACGTTGCTCAAGTATGTTTTTCCATTTGGAAAGTCTTAGTGCTTTTTCTACTGCACTTTTACTTAGTGATTCATTTTCCATCTTGTCTCAGGACCCGAGATGAATTGAACCAAACATGCAACCCCCCACCCCCGCCTTTACTGTTTTTCATCCTATTTTTGGTGGGCCATTTTATAAATTTAATTTTGAATATTAGTCTAATGTTCTAAGGCGTGATAATCTTGTCCAGAATTGCCTGATCTTCCCACTCACTCTTACAGCCCAGGGGCTAATCATCTCCCTACTCCATTGACCTAGAGTGATGATTGATATTTCTAGCCACCTCGGTCTCCACCTATATGATTTTTAAAAATCTAATTTGCTTCAAATATCCTGTATGACAGGGATCATTTCCACAACTTCAATTCTTTACTGAGGGAATAGTCAGTGAACAGATTGAAGCCCAATGCTATCACTTTGCACCTTCCCAATTTCACTTCTGGGTCTGCGTCAAAACAACACATACTTGAACTTGTATTTTTTTTTTTTTAAACTGCTTTAGTGCTCATAATCCTTTTCAGTCCCTTTTCCTGGTATCTAAAATATCTTAGCAACAACTCTCATCTTTGAGCAACCATCAGGGTATAGTTTCAAATACTACAGCAATCAAAGCATCCTACTTCATTACTTGCTGATTTTTTCCAGGCAATCTATTTTTATTTTGTGAATATAACAGCAATATAGAAGCACATGATTTACTACCCTTCTCTCTAGTTCGAAGAAAACTCTTTCTGCGACAAGGAAATTTCCAAGACTCTGTGACTTTTTCTTTCTTTTTTTTTTTTTTTTTTTTGAGATGGAGTTTTGTTTTTGTCACCCAGGCTGGAGTGCAATGGCACGATCTCGGCTCACTGCAACTTCCGCCTCCTGGGTTCAAGCAATTCTCCAGCCTCAGCCTCCTGAGTAGCTGGGATTACAGGTGCCTGCCGCCATGGCTGGCTAATTTTTTATTTTTAGTAGAGACATGGTTTCACCACGTTGGCCAGGCTGGTCTTGAACTCCTGACCTCAGGTGATCCACCAGCCTCAGCCTCCCAAAGTGCTGGGATTACAGGTGTAAGCCACCATGCCCGGCCGACTCTGTGACTGTTAAAGAGCCTCTGTTTGCTGCTGATTGATTAAACTCAGTTATCATTTGAAAACTTCCCAAAGAAGGCAGACTATATTCTGATGAGAAAAATCACTATGATGATATAATAACATGAACCCTGTGAACCTCACTATTAGCCAGAGATTTAGAAATGTTTTAAGTTGAGGTATAATATATAAACAGTGAAGTGTACAAATCCTGTGTAAACTTGATGAATTTACACACACACACACACACACACACACCCATGTAGCCACTGCCTAGATCAAGATGTATTTCCAACAGCTCAGAAGGCTTCTTTGTCTCTCTTATGTCTCTTCTCAATATCCCACTTCATGTAACCACAGACCTGACTTCTATAACCATAGATTTGTGTTGCCTGCTCTCTAACTTCATAATAAAAGGAAACATAATGTATGTGTAGTTTTGTGTCTGGCCTCCTTCCTTATCAGTACATCAATGAGATTCATCCATGTTTGTACTTGCCGTAGGGCTGCATTCTTTTTTATTACTGCCTTGTTCCACTGTTTCAATATTCCACAGTTTATTCATCCATTCTATTACTGATGAACATTTGGGTTGTTTACAATTTGGGGCTATTGTAAACAAAACGATTTAGTCTGAGATTTTCACATATAAAAGAGCTATACACAAATTCTGCTGTTTGGACAATCCTTTATGTGATGATAGACACGGAGTAGAAAATGAAATCAAGGCTGGGCGCGGTGGCTCACGCCTGTAATCCCAGCACTTTGGGGGGGCTGAGGCAGACAGATCACGAGGTCAGGATATTGAGACCATCCCGGCCAACAACCCTGTCTCTACTAAAAATACAAAAATTAGCTGGATGTGGTGGCGCACGCTTGTAATCCCAGCTACTCGGGAGGCTGAAGCAGAAGCATTGCTTGAACCCGGGAGGCGGAGGTTGCAGTGAGCTGCGATTGCACCACTGCACCCCAGCCTGGTGACAGGGCGAGACTCCATCTCAAAAAAAAAAAAAAAAAAAAGTCTTCTGTGAATCAAAGGATACAACTTTTCTTGTGCATATCAAAAGATACTTTAAAAGCAAAAATACAACCTACTAGGTGGGGGGAAATATTTGCAAAGCACATCTCTGATAAAGTATTAATATCTGGAATATATGAAGAACACCTAAAACTCAAAAATGTAACCTAATTCAAAAATGGGCAAAAGACTTGAATAGAAATTTCTCCAAAGAAGATATGCAAATGGTCCATAAACCCATAAAATGATGTTTAGTGTCATGAGTCATTTGGGAAATGCAAATCAAAATCACAATGAGTACCACCTCACACCAGCTAGCATGGCTATAATTAAAAGACAACATGGAAAATAACAAGTGTTGGTGAAGATGTGTAGAAATTGGAATCTTGCACATTACTGGTGAGAATGTAAAGTGGTACAGACACTGTGGGAAACAATTTCACAATTTCTCAGAAGGTTAAACATAAAACTACCATATGACCCAGTCGTTCTACTTCAGGTATATACCCAAAAGAATTGAAAGGAGAAATCTACAGAAATCTATCTATCTATCAGAAATTTCAACAGAAATTTATTATCTATCTGTCTCTATCTATCTATCTATCATCTATCTATCTATCTATCTATCTATCTATCTATCTATCTATCTATCTATATCTATCTATCTATTTATCTATCTACTTAAATTTAGAGCTTGGAGAGATAAAGAACAGATGTTTGCACACCAAATTTTATAGCAGCATTACTCACAAATGCCAAAAGGTATAAACAACCCAAGTGTCTATTAACAGATGAATGGATAAACAAAATGTGGCTTGTGTACACACACACATACACACACACACACACACACACACACACACACTAGTATTATTCAGCCATAAAAAGGAATAAAATTTTGATACATGCTACAACATGGATGAAACTTGAAAGCATGTTTGGGAAACAAGTCAGACACAGAAGGATGTATATTGTATGATTTCACATATATGAAGTACCTAGAACAGGCAAATTAACAGAAACAGAAAGTGGAATAGTGGTTACTAGGGGCTGGGGGTAGGAGGATGGAGGAGTTATTATTTAATGTGTAGTTTTTGTAGGGCTGATGAAAAACTTTTAAGTTTAGATAGTGGTGATGGTTATACAACACTGTGGATGTATTTATTGCCACTTAAGTGCACACTTAAGAATGGCTAAAATGATAAATACTATGCATATTTTCCCACAGCAAAAGACCAACTACACTTAAGAATGGCTAAAATGATAAATACTATGCATATTTTCCCACAACAAAAGACCAATTATAGGTATAAAACAGTAGTTTTTCAGTATTCATTCATTCAACACATGCTTATTGGATGCCAGCTGAAAACGAGACCTTGTGTTAGGCACTGATGGAAAGAAAGATGAATCAGACATACTGTATTAGTTTCCTATTGCTGCTGTAAAAAAGTACCATAATCTTATTGGCTTAATACAACACAAATTAATTATCTTACAGTTCTATGGGTGAGAAGTTCAAAATGGGTCTCACTGGGCTAAAATAAAGATATGGCAAGGCCAGGTTCCTTCTAGGGGCTCTGTGGGAGAATCTGTTTCCAGGCCTTTTCCAGCTTTGCGGGGCTGCCCCTGTTCCTTGGCTCATGGCCCCCCACCATCCTCATGGAGCAACAATTGCATCATTTCAGCCCTGCTTCCATGATTGCATCTCCTCTGGCTCAGATTGTCCTGCCTTCTTTCATTTATAAGGACCCTTGTAATTACCTTGGGCCCTCCTAGATGATCTAGGATAATCTCTCCATCTCTACAGAAGATTAGCAACTTTCATTTCATCTGCAGCTTTAATTCCTCCTTTCCATGTAACCTAACATATTCACAGATTCCAAGGATTAGGACGTGGTTGTCTTTGGGGGCCATTACCTTGCTTACCACACAGATCTTCCTGATTTTGAAGATCAGTAGGAGAGATACGACAAAAGATCATGAGTGCTGCTGCTGCTGTGCTCTGAGATTTCAGGGTGAGAAAGAGTATTCCAGCTGACAGAATCAAGAAACTTTTCTCGGAGACCATATAGACTATATAGAAACCAGTCAAAAAATATATACAAGGGTACCCACTATGCCAAGGACTTTCTGAATGTTTTGTGGCATATGTGAGCCACATTTCACATTCAGTGGCGGCAGGATCATTAGAAAGCAGCAGATTAGCCGGGCATGGTGGCTCATGCCTGTAATCCCAGCACTTTGGGAGGTCGAGGCAGGCGGATCGCCTGACCTCAGGAGTTCGAGACAACCCTGGGCCACATGGTAAAACCCTGTCTCTACTAAAATACAAAAAATCAGCCGGGTGTGGTGGCACGCACCTGTAGTCCCAGCTACTTGGGAGGCTAAGGCAGGGAGAATAACTTGAGCCCAGGAGGTGGAGGTTGCAGTGAGCAGAGATCATGCCGCTGTGCTCCAGCTTGGGCTACGGAGTGATTGATACTTCATCTAAAAAAAGAAAGAAAGAAAGAAAGAAAGAAAGCAGCAGCAGATTAGTCAATGCCAGAGAGTGATCTACAGTGGCTGCACAGTGGCATAATTCCATGGGTCAGTTTAGGGAAAGGACAGCTATGCTGTTGTTGCTTGACAGGCAAGGGTGCCAGGACCATATTTCCCAGTATCATACACAGGAGAACGTTACATACATGGTACCTGCTGGCAAACCAGAAATCCAGAGAAATGTGAATTCTGGCACTAGCATTGAAAATGTAATCTACCTACAAATGGCAGCCTGGCCTTGTGCTTCTCTTACACGCGAAGTGGTTACAATTCAGATTGCTTACCAGTGTTTGCATTTGTACTGCATTATCCAAGTAGTGACCTCACCAGCATTTTCATATAGATGGCTGCTGATAAACAGCAGTAAGATATATCTTCTGATGTAAGTTTTTTGTATGACGCCTTTGTACCCTCAATAGCACCAAAAAGCACTTTCACCCCACAGGAGATGGACTGGGAAATACTGCACTCCAGGTGCAGAAGCAGTGCGTCTGCACCTCTAATCCATGGCATCACGAAACAGCTCCACTAAGCATCCAAGACATCCAGCAGTGGCCACTATCATTTCCTTCCCCGACCGGCATGATTTGGTTTTGTCATCCATGTTAGTAATTGAATAAGTATGTGCTTAATAAATGTTTAATAAATGCATAAAATAGGAATAAACCAATAACTTCGAGTATCTAAAATTCTTAACCTATGCCAACGTTGTGGTTCTGAGGGATCATCCCTACCTGATTATATGCATTTCCTTGCAGTCATGGCCTCACCATCTGCACACATCTTTGCTTAGCCAATTACATAGGTTTGCTCTCAGCCTATGTCAACTCTAACTAGAAAAACACACTTATGGATGCTAGAAAAAATCTTTTTAAGGGTGGTTTTATATGAACAAGAAATATATTTCATTAGAATGTGGGTCTTGGTTAAAGGAAAACATTGCAGACATGCAAACCCTGCTTGTCTGTTATCTCTAAGGATGTATCTAAGCCACAGGTGAAGCTGGTTTCCTAGAGCCCAGGACTTTGTATTTCTTTCTCTCCTTCTCTACTCAGTGACACCAAGAACTAATAAAACCTTTTTCAGTTGTGTGATTCCAGGTCCACAAGGCCCAAACTGTTTCATTTAGTGTTTTCCCTGAGAGAATGTCCAGGAGAATTTCTAGTAGACTTCTGGACATTGGTCAAAGGTGTCACCCCAGACCCATGATTCCCTTGTAAATGGTACACATTCAAGAATATGTAAAAGTCCTTAAGAAATTAGGTGCCCCTATTTTTGGTAAGCCTTGCATAACATTTTCTGACCCTCTTTTCCTTCCTTCTTTCCATATATTTATTAATTCAACAAATACCACTGAGCATCTATGATATGCAAGAGGCTGATTAGGAACTGAGGATTCAGCTGAGAATATTAAGAAGGTCTTTGCCTCCATGGAGTTTACATTCCAGTGAGAAGGTCAGGTAATGAACAAGCAGACAAATTAATTACTTCAGCCTATAAGCACCAAGAAGATAGTACACAGAGTGCTGTGATAGAGAATAACACGGGGAAAGCATGTTATTTTCATGCACTGAAATACATATACCTGGACAACCATCTGCAGGTGTGTGAATAACACTGAGCTAGTCTTTTGGGAGCAGCCCCCAAAGGAGAAAGCTTGGGTCAGTCTTCCTGGTGAAGGAGGAAAAAGAAAACTGAAAATGCCAGGGCAGTTTATCCTGTGAAGAATTCAGAGAGAAATGAGAATTTTTGAGGTTCTCTAAGGTCCACGAGGGCACGGACACCCGTCTTGCTCATCATGGTAAGTCCAGTGCATAGCCCTGTGCTGGCACACAGAAAAAGTTCCCAAAGCAGTAACAAATGAAAAACCCAACAGATCCTGAAAAGCATACATTAATGGGATTGCTTCTTTCTTTTGTCTTAGGTAGAAGAAAATCCCACAGTATTCTGAGTGATAAGTCTTGATGCCCAGACCCCTTTCCAAATATAGCAGACTGTGATGGCTCTGGGCATGCTCTTAGTAAGGAATGGCAACAGGCTCAGGGATGCAAGGACAATCTTCCTCACAGCATCTTCCAGGAGGCCAAACCACCGGTGTATACTCCTTAGAAATATCAAGACATTGGTGCTGGCTGATTGCTGATTGGGTGTTTGGGAAAGGATTATCTCTTGGGTTCGGATTGCTGTTTACCAGAAGAAAATGAATGCTCTTGATCCATCCCACAAAGGGTTCATTAGGAAAATACATTGCCCTATTATAGCATTTACTGTCTTGTAATTTATTTGTGCACACATCAGTCTCTTGCTCCAACAGACCATAAACTTCTTCTGTGACAGCTTTAAAATATGATGGGCAGAAGAGACTAAGTCTTGTCTTGAAGCTGAATTTTCATAATAAGCATATGTCTTGAAATTACAGGTCTTAGATCAATAAAGAGAGCTTTTTTTTTGTTTTAAGACAGTCCTGCTCTGTCACCCAGGATGGAGTGCAGTGGTGCAATCTTGGCTCACTACAGCCTCTGCCTCCCAGACTCAAGCCATCCTCCCACCTCGCTTCCCAAGTAGCTGGGACTTCAGGCATGCGCCAGCATACTAGGCTAGTTTTAATTATTTGTAGAGGTGAAGTCTTACTATACTGTGCAGGCTGGTCTCCAACTCTTGAGCTCAAGTGATCTTCCCACCTCGGCCTCCCAAAGTGCTGGAATTACAGGTGTGAGCCACCATGCCACGCAGCGTTTTAATTTTTTCATAAGATTTCTCACTTTTTATTATTTTCATCTTCATCATGTTACCTGAGTGGCTTTGGGGTAACTGCTGAAGATTATGGTCAGGCTACCCGCCTCTCTGGATTACTCCCTCAACGTGAATGTCCCCCTCTCCAACCCCTTTCTTGTTGATCTTTTAAATCTCCGATGTTTAGCACTGTAGCTTAGTAAGTGATTGTCGCATTGAGTATAAACACTAATAATAAAGAAATCATTTAAAAAGCACAGAATATAGGTGTTAATCTTATCTTCCAATACTTGTATTTTGAATGTACAACAAGCTGCAACAGGATAATCATGCTTAATTCAAAAATTCTTTTTTTTTTTTTTTCTAAGACGGAGTCTCGCTCTTGTTGCTCAGGCTGGAGTGCAGGGGCGTGATCTCAGCTCACTGCAACCTCTGTCTGCAGGGTTCAAGCGATTCTCGTTCCTCAGCCTCCTGAGCAGCTGGGACTATAGGCACATACCACCATGCCCGGCTAATTTTTGTATTTTTAGTAGAGACGGAGTTTCACCATGTTGGCCAGGCTGGTCTCAAACTCCTGACCTCAGGTGGTCCACCTGCCTCAGCCTCCCAAAGTGCTGGAATTACAGGTGTGAGCCACCACGCCTGGCCAAAAATTCATTTTATTTTATTTTTTTTTGCCATGGAAAAACCCTCGTTTATTTGATTAAACAAAAATAAAATAAGCTGCATAGGAACAATTTTCTCTCCCAAATGGGGTCTATGGCAGCCACAGGGGAGACACTAGGGAGGCATATTGTCCTAGAATAGTGCATTTAAAGTCCACTTCATTTGTGTAGGCTGCAGTCAGACATTTATAACTGCTGTTCCTGTCCTTCCTCTACCAACCAAACTGCTTTGACCCCAAAGCCTCCAAAACCTTCTGTAGAGACAAGTACAAGTGGTGGAGACTAAAGAGCCCCTGGAGATAAATAAACTGTCATTTCACCAGGACCACTTGTGAAATCCCCATAAGCTTTCCTTCCCCGGGATACGGCATTAGAGAAAGGATCTGGGCTTAAATGATTATCGCTGGGCTCCTGCCAAGAGAGGATATCATATTCCTGGCTTAATAAAAAAAAAAAAAGAAAATGTAAGTTGAATCTAAATGAAATATAATTCAATTCCCTTTTTATCCAAGTGATTTAGATGGGCAAAGGATAGGGACTCTGCTAAGAGCAAATTAAATGAATCCTCTGACACATCACAGTGGCTTTTAGGGCAGCATTGGGCGTGGGCTCTTGAACGGGGAGGTAAGGGCACTCCCCCAACCCCTAAGGCATATATGAGAACACACAATGGGAGAGGGAGGTGAGGTGAGGTAAAGCCTTACCCTACTGACGTTCCTGTCTGTTGTAAACAGTGAGGAGTCACAGAAGAAGGTTCTTGAGTAGGGGTCTTGGATATGACCAAAGTAGAACTTAGGAAGCTAACCTTGTCACATCTCAATAAATACTTGTTGGGCTAATGAATGAATGATTCAGAGTAATATCAAGACAGAGACCTGAATCTGGCCACTTAGCAATACGGATTTCACTAAAGCACAGTGAAAAATGATCAGAAAAATGATCTGACATCAGATCAATACCATTATTAAAGTTTTAAGTTATTTATGGCTTTCTAATAGGTTCTTCTTAATGTAACAAAAGAGTTGAACAAATGTGACACGTGGAATGTGATAAAAACACAACTTGACTTTTGTTCTTATTGGTCCTATAAAGTTTATTTTGTATGGTAATCTTTTCCTGCCTTGGATGAATACAGTTCACCCCAAGGTACTTTACAGTCTGTCCTGTGGTCATTTTAAGTCACAAACACGGCCCAATACACACATTAGAATACTGAGCCCTGGAAAAATAAAAAACCTTGAATTTTATTTAATGTTGAATTGTATCCCTTTCTTGGGCAGCCCCAGTATGAGCTGGCTGCCTGCAGTGAGAGAGGAAGGCTTGATCCTTCATTTCTCTTTTCCTGCTCCTCTTCCTCATTTGGCTTGCCCCTAGGGTTGGGACATATGGAGAGGAATCAAAAATAGTAGAAGGGAATTTTCTTACTCAGCTCTATCTGCCATAATTTGGCTTTGTGCTGAGTGTGGCTGACGTTTAAAGCTGATATTCTCTTGAGCACTCTTTTTGGGGGTGCCCCCTCTGTGGTATCTCTGGAGCTGTGTTGATGCCCCTTCTTCTGCTGACAGCTCCCTACTTTAGAGGATCTACCCCCACACACTACGAAGTCCCATTGCCCCTTCTGGGAGGTCCTCTCTGATAGAGCCTAACACAGCCTCAGCATTGCTGCTCCTCTATCCTGTCCTGCATTGGGGGAACATGCCTTGTCCTTCCACTGCAGGGGCTTGGGGTTGCAGGAATTTCCCAGAGGTAGCAGCTACTTGCTTCGGCTTCATCATCCTCAACACAACTGGCCAGCTTCTCTCTTACTCTGCACATTTTCTGGGGCAGAAATCAGCCCTCAGCTCACTGTCTTTCAAACTTCAGGTGACACGTATTAGACTCTCAGAAAGGCCGTGTTGAAGGCCCTCAAAACTTGAGGGAGGTTCAGGTGTCCCCTCACCCCTTATTTCCTCTTGAGATACAGGACTTCAGGCTTACAGCAAAAACTTTTCCAAAAAATCCTTCTCACTAGAATCTTTCTTCTTTCTTCTTACTCTCCAAAAAATCTTTTCTATTCTTGAAGAGAGAAAGAAGCCCTTGGATAAATGACCTTAAATTCTGAAACCAAACCCAAGAGTTTGTTTTGTTTTAGATTACTCTTACGGTGTTCTGTCCCATGCACACATTGGTACCTGAGAGCTACAGTGTCAGTCCCTCTGGAGAAACTGAGGTGAGAAGCGTTCTATTTTAACATTAGGTTATGTTCACTTAACAAGCCATGTAGGGCATTCAATAAAGTAGCTTCAATTCTTCTCAGTTAATATTCTTGCCCTTTTAAAGCCTGACGTCGAAAGTACTTCCAAAGTAACCAGATTGGTAAATATCATTTGGAGCCTTGACTGATTGTGGCTGTTGCCTGATCACCAGGGGTAGTTATGCGTTGTGTAGGAGCTTACACAGTTTGGCAGACGCTTTCTTTAAGAAAAAGAATGCAAAGTTAGGAATAAAAAATTGGTTGTGTAGAAAATAGAAAAAAGAAAAAAGAAATAAAAAATTAAAACAAAAACAAAGATAAAAAATTGGGTATGTAAACAACTATTTACTTGGAATGAGAAAAATCCACAAATTACAAATTTTAAAATGCTGATCCTTTTGTAGTTCATAAATGTGACGATTGGGTTCCCACATGTGAGGTGTGTGAGACGTGCTTCCTTCAAACCCTGTTACAACATCCACACATACCCTGTCTGTCATGGAAGAAAAAAAATTAAAAAAGAAGAAAATGTTGACAAATATACCACAATCATCAAAAGTCTAGGACAAATTATGTAATTCTTTTATTAATGAATTACCTTATATATACCTTTGTAATTCTTTTGAATTTTAATGTAATCAATAATTCTGAATAAATACACAAAGCTACATGAAATTAAGGTATATAGAAGGGTAAGTAAATTAGATTTTAAACATCATTGCATTAAGCTACTTACTTATCATTATTCTTATACTATGGACATGGACTTATTTTATAAATATGTGTGGTGATTTTATCATTGGAATGTTTCTTTAGGTTGTTGTGATTCATTGATGAATGCTTTTTCATTCTCTTTTGTCTAAAGCTGCTCTTTGTCTTCAGGATGCAATGTGATCCAACATGTTGGGATGTATAACATACATGACTAAACAAACGGGCACAGTCATTGTGAACCTGGCACTGGTCTGTGTCCTACAATCACAGGATTTCTGATAAATTCTATTTTGTGTGATATACCTCAAAAAATAAAAAATATTGGGTGTATAATTGCCTACACTGCTTATCATGTATATTCTCAACAGGACAGAACTTCCATTTTGACCAGGTGTCTTTGAGAATTAAATCCTCTGCTCAGACTTTTACATAACTGAAGATTGGCAGAATTTTCCACAGGCTAGCTTCTGGCTTCATACTTTTGAAAACTTTGTCTACGTGATTACCTACAGACTTCCAATGCCAAGTGCAATAGGTTACATTCAAATCACAATATCACCTCTAGCATTGCACCTGTCTGTCAGATATTGGTTGAGTAGCAAAGGAGCATTGGAAATATTGCTGGAAGCCATTCCTGCACCACAATAGCTAACAATAACTTAGATATGGAAGTGGAACACATAAAAATAACCTTCTTAACCCAAACTCTATGCCTCTTCAAGTCAGCTTCCCCTTAGCTGAATCCAATCACCCCTTGCCTCTTTAAGATCGCCCTTGGCCAGGCGCGGTGGCTCATGCCTGTAATCCCAACACTTTGGAGGGCCAAGGCAGGTGGATCACCTGAGGTCAGGAGTTCGAGAACAGCATGGCCAACATGGGGAAACCCCATTTCTACTAAAAATACACACAAAAAATTAACTGGGAGTGGTGGTGGCGCCTGTAATTCCAGCTACTTGGGAGGCTGAGGCAGGAGAATCGCTTGAACCCTGGAGGCGGTGGTTGCTGTGAGCTGAGATCATGCCACTGCACTCCAGCTTGGGTGACAGAGTGAGACTCCGTCTCCAAAACAAACAAACAAAAAGACCACCCTATAGAAGAGCAAGTGTAACAGAGGGTAAGCTGGAGAGGAAAGAGACAGAGGTCTTAACCGATTGTAGTTAACATAGCTCACAAGTTTTACAAAAGCTTATGACTATGGGAACACATTGCTTGGGCCCCAAGCATGAAAAGGGCTCATGCAAGGGAGGGGGCCTAGAAATTCATTAACATCATAGTAATTTGCCTTGCCAACCAGGAATGAGCCCTGCTTGGATGGACCACCTGTTCACAGTGTATTTACATTTACAGAACTGGCACACTGGTGTGCTTGTGGGCAAATGCAGGTTAATATGTGTTACTGTCAGAGTTTAGCAGTTGGTCAACCTCCAACAGGAGTCAGCAACTGTGTAGAATTTCCCTGAGTTTTAAATGTATGTCTTAGCCCTAAAGGCCTTTGGAAAGTTATTGGTCTTATTAGTGAGTTCATATGCCATTGAAAGATATTTGACTAGAAAATGACATTTTAGTGAACGGGTAAAGAAAAGACTTACAAAAGACCACGAAGACACTGGGAAAACTAAAGAGAGCACAGTAAGATGTCTTATCAGTTTATGATTCTCTTTTGTACACTAGTAATTTATAAGGGAACAGTCACAGTTAGGAATGATTTCAGCTACAAGTAACATAATAGTTAACTAATGGTGGCTTAAATAATAAAGATCATTAACTCTTAGAACAAAAAGTCTGAAGGTAGGTGACTGATAACTCTGCTATTTTAGGACTCTGTGTCACTATCTTTATGATTCTTAAGGTAAAAATATGGTTGTCACAGCTCTGGGAATCATTTGTGCAAAGGCAGAAAACAGGAGGCAGCTAGAGAGTGTGTGTCTATCTCCTTTCAGTAAAGAGGAGAAATCTTTCCTAAGCAATTTCCTATCAGAATTGCTCTTTAAATCTCATTGGCCAGAACTGGGCACATGGGCACCCCTAGCTGCAAGGAGGAGTTGGGAAAGTGAATATCTGGCAAAAGAGTATGAGATTTATTGATTGGCTTAGACTTGTCATGCTTTATCTTTCAGGGCTGGGCACATAGCTGTCCTGAAAAAGAATATGGATTTTATTAGTAAGGAATAAAAGGGATATGGCTATTGGGTGGCAACGAATGGCACATGCAACCAGAACCTTTGGGTTGAGTAAAACTATCTTTTTACTTAGCAATTATCAAACTAACATGAATTAAGAACATACGTGAATACAAACTATAATTTCGTTGGCAAATATTCTGTGCTAGGAACTTGGTACTAGATGTTAGATATATATTATCTGCAATTTTCCCAGCAGTCCTGCAAGATGGATATTATCCCTGTTTTCAGAAAGATTAGGTTATATCACAATTAGAGAAATAAGTAGCTCTATTCTGACTTCTATCATTAAAGTTTTGCCTTTCTTGAACTTCAAATCAATTAAATCATATAGGAGGTACTTTTTGGTTTCCAACTTCTCTTGCTCAATATTAGATTCTGGACTCATTCATGTTGTTGATGAATACCATGAATAACTTATTTTTTATTGCTGTGTACTTATTGCTTGAAAAAAATCAAAATTTATTCATTTTACTGTAGATTGACATTTGGGTTGTTCCTTGTTTAGTGAAATGACTAAAGTAACTAAGATTATTATATGTGATATGATTAGATCATAAATTATATGCTTATATAGCTATATGATTAAGGTGACTGATATATAAGTATATATCTTATTATATATTATATAACATATTATATTTACAGAACAGACCAAAATAAATCTGACAAAAAGTACTCCTTTTTGTTGGATTTGCAATTTGTTGGATTTACATACAAGAGTGAAATAAGGTATTTTTAGCTTTAGTAGATACTCTCTAAAAGATTTCCAAAGTAGTTGTACCAAGTTACACTCCCATCAGCAAATTATGAGAGATTCATTTGCCAATGGTTGGCTTTGTTATATATATTATTTGAGAAGGTAGTAAGGAATATGGTATGTGCTATGGAAAAGGAGAAGTTGGGCAAGATAAAGGGGATTGGAAGTACTGGGGGAAAGCAGAGCAGTTTGAAATTTTAAATATGTGGTCAGGATAGGCTTTTATTTATTTGTTTTTTTGACAGGGTCTTGCTCTGTTGCCCAGGCTGGAGTGCAGTGGCATGATCATGGCTCACACTGCAGCCTCAACCTCCCAGGCTCAAGCGGTCCTCCTGCCTCCCAAGTCCCAAGTAGCCAGGACTACAGTTGTGTGCCACCGTCCTCTAGAAAAAATATATTGTGTATTTTTTGTAAAGATGAGGTTTTGCCGTGTGTTGCCCAGGCTGGTCTGGAACTCCTGGGCCCAAGCTGTCTGCCGCCTTCACCTCTCAAAGTGCTGAGATTACAGGTATGAGCCACCACACCTGGCTGGCTTTTTTTTTTTTTTTTTTTTTTTGAAGGTGACAACTGAGCAAAGTCATGAAAAAGTAAGGGAAAGAGCTATGCAGATATGTGAAGAAAATATTCTAGGTAGAGGGAAAAGCCAGCACAAAGGCTATTAATAAATTGCTGGTGTGTTCCAGCAAAAGCAATTGGTCATTGTGAAAGAAACAGAGTGATCAAGGGAGAAAGCTATGGGAAATAATATGAGAGGGGAAAAGAGCCAGATCATGTAGGGCCTCCAGGACAGGGTGAGTGCTTTGGCTTTTACACTGAGTGAAATGGGGAGCTACAATAGGGGTTTGAGCAGATGAGTGACATAATCTGATTTACACTTAAAAAAATTCTGGTGGCTAGATTAAAAATAAGTGTGGGCAGGAGCAGGGAGATGAATTAGTCTATTGCAGGAGGTGACAGTGGCTTTGACCAAAGTGGTGATAGTGGACGCTCCAGGCAAATAGGGTGTCAAAAGCCGAGGTGCAGAGATGGAAAGTTCAGTTCAAGGCCAGTATCAGAACTGTGAGCAAACTTACTAACGGGGGAGGGAAAATGACAGCTGCCATTTATTGAACATTCACTATGTGGCAAGCATTGTGCTAAATTTGATACTCAGGCGGCCTCTTTTAGTCTCCATAACAACCCTGCAAAGACATTTAGAATTTAGAACCTTTCATACAGTGCCATGACTAAAACGTAGCGCACCTGGCATTCTAACCCTTCATTTCATTCTACTCTAGCGCTAAAAGCTAGAAGGGAAACTTGAGGCCACATTGTGGAGGGCCAAGAGGTTTGAACTTTTGCCTGGTTTGAACTTTTATCTTCTTAATCTTTTCCCCGCTTCCCCACATTTGAGGACAGGACACCTCCAGGAACTGCAGCTCAGCAACAGGGGTTCAGCGTGAGCGCGGCCTGGGGAAAGTCATCGCTTTTTGGGGCGTGTGGGGAGAAACGCGGTTCGCCTTGTCGTGGCTGGCGATACGCCTCTCCAGGAAGGGTGTGTCCCCCCGCTTGAGGATCCCCCCTATAGATAAAGAGGAGACTCAGCAGAGCCTTAATTAGAGATCACAGAGGATCAACAACCAGCGTCTGGAAGACGAATTGGCAGCGAGGTGCATGGATTCGATACAGAAGCTGGAGGTGGAGTCCAGCTAACAGACCACAGCAGTTCGACGGAGCCAGAGTGGGGCAACAAGGAGAGATGTCGGGGAAGGAAAGGGGATGGGACTTGGCGACTGGAGCGGCTCGAGGGCGACGGAGAGGGGGGCGTTAGGCTCTAAGGATTCTCTTACTGTGCCTCCTCTCCGTGTCCTCGGGTGGCGGCTGAGCAGCCCTCGAGCCCTCAGAGCTGCCCTGCAGCACCTTGGCCACTAGGAGGCAGGCCCGCTTCATCTGGAGCCCCGGCTGCCGCTCACTCCAGGGAGGGCGGCGCTGCTGCTTAAATTCCAAGTCAGGCCAGCCCCTGGAACGCTTAATGGGAGCTTAGATTTAGAACAGCTGATTTTCATTGAGGCGGAAATTTGGACAGTCTCCCACTTGATTGAAAACGGCTAGAAACAAGGCTTACGGTAGAGCAATGAATGCCAGAGTGCAGGCGCCGGTGCCCAGGCGGCCCGGGGAACAGGAGGGCCGGAGGAGGAAACAGCTGCCTACAAAACACCAGCAGCGCCCTTAATTAACACCAGTGCTGACCAGGGGGATTGTGCTTCCGGAAATTCCCAACGTCCTTTCCCTTCTTGCCCAGGGCCATTCCATTATACAGTTTCTTACGTTTTTCCCAGTCCCAGGTCTGAAATGGAAAGAGATGTTACCCTAGATGCCTCGACAGAGCGGGGCCGCAGAGACCTCGCCCAGCCCGATAGCAGTGGAGCAGGTGTGTGTGCTTGTGCATGTGCATGTGTGCATGCTGTGAGGGTGTGGTGTGTGTAACATGCTCCCATGTGTCTGTATGCCTGCTCTGCAGGGGGAATGTTAATGTTTCATTGTTGTTTGGCTTCAGCCCAAAAGAGAAACAAATAATGAGGTGAACGGAAATGAGCTGGAGTCTGCTTTCACCGCTAATTAGCCCCTGCCGATTTTGATGAAGAAGACATACAATAGACACAAGCGAGCAACGGTTGAGAAACTCGGGGACCTAGGCTGGGGAAAGGGCGTTGGGTGGGGGGTGTGTGGACAGGGCTAGGAAGGGAATCTCAAAAGCCCGGGTACCTGGATCAGGGCAACAGGCCATTCCCACCCTTAGATGAAAACCTGCGCATTATTCCATCTTGGCTGGCATCTCTTAGGGGCTGGCCTTCATCTTACTAAAGGCCATTTCACTTTTTGAAGGGTTGACAGTTGCCTTCTTCACCTTCCCCTGGGCAGTTCTTTGTTCTCTTTGTCGGGCTGGCCCCTGTCCATATTTCTCAGAGCCGTGGTCACAGCCCTCTTATTCACCAGCTGTTCAGACAAATCCAGCCTTGACCTGGCTCTGCACTTCAGCATGTTGCCTGCTGCTCCTTAGACTGTTCTCTTGCTACCTGTGAAAGGTCAGATGCAGAATGGTGAAGGCAGAAACAGACTGTTTGATGACAAGGTGAGGAAGAGCTGCTGCTTAATATACCTGTGTGTCTATTGATGTGCCAGTGAGCGGGAAAGGTGGTGGTAGAAAGTCATGTTAGAGACCTCTGTGGCAGACCCTTCACTTATCAGAAATGCCAGGAGTCCCTGTCTGTGGGGCCCTCACAGGCCCAACTCATATGGGCTCCAGAGACACCAGTTCAGCTCGAGAATGTGTCCCCCAAGTTGCTAAAGTATGTGTCCTACCCTCAGAGAACCTGGTCTCTCCAGGGCTCTCGTAGCCCCTTGTGAATATATGCCTAGGAGTGCATGCTCCTTGAGCATGAATATGAGAATTATAAAAAATATTCTTCACCCAGAGCAACTTCTCCTCAGACTTGTATTCTCGAATGTGTGTGCGAGAGAGGCAACTTCATTTCTTTCACATCCTAATAAATATAGAGAATAGTCATTTCTTAGAAATTGTTGTTCACAACACTTCTGGGTTGTTGCTAGTCTTTATTGCCTTTCTTTTTGCTTGCCCCTTTAGGGCACAACTGTCCCAGTCCAGGTTTTCTTTCTAATGCTGCTCTTCTTTTTTGTTTGTTTGTTTGTTTGAGATGGACTCTCACTCTGTTGCCTAGGCTGGAGTGTAGTGGTGCAATCTCATCTCACTGCAACCTCTGCCTCCTGGGTTCAAGCAATTCTCCTGCCTCAGCCTCCCAAGCAGCTGGGATTACAGGCGCATACCACCACACCCAGCTAATTTTTGAATTATTAGTAGAGATGGGGTTTCACGATGTTGGCCAGGCTGGTCTCGAACTCCTGATCTCAAGTGATCTCTACCCGCCTCAGCCTCCTAAAAGTGCTGGGATTACAGGCACGAGCCACCATGCCCAGCATGCTCTTCCTTTATAATTTGGTAGATCGGGCCATGGTGGGAGTTCTCAAACTTTAATAATAATTTAAAAAGTCTCTCAAGGAGTTTGTTTTAAATGCAGATTTCTCAGGTCCTGCCCAAATCTATGGAATCAGAATTTCTGGAGCAGTCCATGGGAATCAGCATTTTACCAATCCCTCTGCTACCTCCTCCTCCTCCTCTAAGATCCGAAGTCAGATGCTTCACAGAACACATATCATAAAACGTGGTGCTGACAGAGGCCTTGGGCCCTTGTCTTGCTCGCTCAGGGTGCTATAACAAAACATTGTAAACTGGATGACTTATAAACGACAGCAATTTAATTCTCACAGTTCTGGAGGCTTGAAGTCCAAGATCAGATTTGGTTTCTGGTGAGTGCTCACTTCCTGTTTCCTAGAACAGTCCTTTTCCCCTGCGTCCTCACTAAGTGAAAAGGGCAGATGAGCTCTCTTGGGCTCTTTTATAAGGGCGCTGTTCTCACTCATGAGCCCTCCACTTCATGATCGAATCCCCTCCCAAAGGTCCCACCTCTTAATACCATCACCTTGGGGTTTAGATCTCAACATACGAGTTTTGGAGAGACACAAACATTCAAACGACAGCAGTCCTTTTCTTTTTCTTAATTTTGAGAGTTATTTATATATTTTAGACTCAAGACCTTTCTTAGATTGTAATTGCTAAATATTTTCTTCCTGTCTGTAATTTGTCTTTTGATCCTTCGTCCAAGGTCTTTCACAGAACAGAAGTTTTTAATTTTGATGAGATCCAATTTATAAATTTGTCTTCTTATGGCTCATGCTTTTGGTGTCAAGTCTGAGAACTTTGCTTAGTCCTACACCCCAAAGATTTTTCTCTTATATAGTTGTCTGTTTACATTTTAGTCAATGATCCATTTTGAGTAATTTTGGTATTGGTTTAGGTCCAATTGCTCTGGCACCATTTATTGAAAAGGCTGTTTCTCCTCTATTGCATTGCTTTTACTTCTTTGTCCAAAATTAATAGGAATTCTGAGTGGGTCTATATCTGTATTCTCTATTCTGTTCCACTGATTGATTGCTTTGCCTATTCCCTCCACCAGTACCATACTGTTTGGATACTGCAGTTATATATTGGGCCTTAACATTGGGAAGTGTGATTCTTCCCACTTTATTCTTGTTTTTAAAGATTTTTGTTTTGTTTTGTTTTTTGTTTTTGTTTTTTGGTTTTTGCAATTCTTGGATCTTTCTCTTTCCATATAAATTTTAGAGTAAGTTTGTCTATGTCTACAAAAAACTTATTTAAATTTTGATAGTAATTGCATTAACATGATCTAGTTACAGAGAAGAAACTGTGTGGAAAAGTTGGGCAGCCGTAGTTGCTGTATAATTTGTTAATAAACTTTGATCCTTCTAGAATCCTAGAACCAGAGAGGACTCAACACTTTAAACTGGCTCCAGGGAACATTGTAGGTTCTTGGGGGTTCATACACTGTCTTTAGGAAAACGGAGCTGTCTTAAGAGAAGTAAGTTGTACGTACTTCTCTGAGAACCGAATGTTCTCTCTTATGGCTGTGAGAACCAAATGTTTACTTAAGTAAAATTGATCTTCATTTCTACTTCAACAGGGAAGGAAGAGCTGAAGGACCCTGGGGATGATTGAACATAGCCTCTCACCAGCACGCTCAGGAATTGTCCTGAGGGCAGCAGGAGGAGTGGTAATCCTGCAAGAGAAGGTGGCTTTGTTGAAAGCCTTTCAATTCAGCTTTATTACTCGCCAGTCTCCTTCCTTGTGTTCTGGCCATATTTCTTATCCATTAGGCAGCCAGCTCTTAACATGAGATCCTCCTGGTTTTGCATTCTTTTCTGCAGTGCCGACACTTCCTTCTAGTTACACCCTTTGGCGCTCTAATCTGTGGTCTTAGTGTTAGTCAATGATGAAGATATTTGGCACATTAACTCTTATTTCAGTTAACACCAGATGAAGTGAACTCAATTCCTCTTCTCACACAAAAGTTGGCCCCAAACTAGTTCAAAAATATCTTTGAATTCTTTCTTGGCTAGTGTCGGTTATTTGTGTGCCTTTAGTGATCTGATTAATATTGGCTTTTGTGATGGTTGTCACATCAAGATAGCTGCAAGCATTGTTAAAGAGATATTTGATAAGTGGGACTACTTACCTGGAATTCACCCCCAGACCACCGAAATCTTAACTAAAGATGACAGTTTTGTGTATCCTTTAAGGAGTTCTTTAACTCTGAATTCTATAGAGAAAATAAAAAGATTTGTTGAAAATGACTGACCCCATGTGGGTTGAGAACTATATCCAGTTAACTAAACTGTAAACAGTTAACTGAATCTGTTAACAGTTAAGTATGTTATCTATAAAATAAGCTTCAAGTAGCACTGTGTTGTAACTTCTTGGTGCCTCTATATTAAGAGTTAAACCCTTAGATCTGGCTAAGGAAATGACTTTATCCTAGCTCAAAGGAGACCTTTTCCTCAACTCTTCCTCCATCATTTGTATTCTCTGTTGTTTACTCATCATCTCATATGTCCCCTGTCATGTTACATTGGAATCATTTCTTCTAGATGCACACTGCAGCTGATGTGGTCATTGGGTCTATTGCAGCCCCCACCAAGTGTTCACTTCTGGTGAGAGGCATATCCAGGGCCTGAGTGCTGGAACCCAAAGATGACAAGGGTGGAGCATTGATGAGTTAACCTCGCAGCTGGAGGGTCTGTGCTGCATAATCTCCCCATGGGCCATGAGAGCACATGCTTGAGAATTACATAAGCCTGTAGCAGGGCAGGGCTCAGGGCTATGGAATTGATAACTCCAGTGGGACTAAGGCATCCACCATCTGTTCTTTGTTATGTTCATGCCCATCACCAAAGTAAAAATCACAGTCATCCTTCTCTCCACCATTTCTGTCTCAATCAATCACTTCCTCCAAGGCTGACCAAATTATCTTCTTCAACTTGCCAGAGGAAGAGGGAATGTCTTTTGGTAATGCACAGAGGAGCCCTTGGTTTTCCAGTTACACTCCTGCTAATTGCAGAGATTTCTCAGTTCTTGGTAGTCATGGAGGCTTGCATATTTAAGCGCTTGCCATCTGCAAAAACTGGCCCCAGTTGCTATCTGGAGCTGACATCTCCCACTGAAATCTGCATGAACTTTGTCCCGTAGGCTGCAGGGACCTGAGTAGTTTTCAAGTCCCTGGCTTTTGATAGGAAGCAAAAAGCTTCTAGATTGAGTACAGCCTGAAAAAGGAAGAGAAATCATGATACTTCCTGTGTTGCAATAACAAACACCCGTCCTAACTGCTGCTAGATAGGGGGTTGGCAGTTTAACCTCTTCCTGCTCACTAGGGAAGTGGGGCAGGGCGAGTGGGAGTGGGGAGCTCCCCTTTCATGCAGGCTCCATCCACAGAACACTTCCTACAAACCCCTTCCTGCCTTTGTAATCCTAGTGGTGCAAAGCTGCCTGTCTGCTCTGTGCAGAGCCCTGTCTGTGCTCTGCCTCGCCTGTGCCCTCTCTAATTGGCCTCTTCCTTACAAAATCCAGCTGCCGGTTGAGGCTTCTCTCCCTGTATTTACAGCCATCTAATCAACTGGTAATTTACTTTCAATCAGTGCCAGATTGTGTTCCTCAGATTCATATCTCCTTTTTCATTTAGTGAGGAAATGATTGCCTTTCCTCTTTACCATTTGTTTTAAATATTAGCTGCCATGTTGTGCCGAGCAATGGTCTCTTAAATACGAAGGTATAACCTGGCAGTTCAATACAGCATTTGTCCAAAGCTGTCTAAACACTTACAGTGTGCTCGAGGCAAGTCCGCATGCCTGGGACTGGGGTAGCGTCTGTCATGCTGTCTTATGCCCAGAGACTTAAGTTCTTCAGTTGTCAGTGTCAAATCTTGATTTCTAGAGGCTCCTTGTTATTTAATTCCAGCCAGGAACTGATTTCCTTGCAGGCTTCTGTGAGGCCATCCTGAATGGCTGCAGTGGGGTGAGGACGGTCTGGGGCTGTGCTATGAGGCTTTGACCCTGAAGTTTCACCTGTTAAGGTCTGAAAAACTGCAGGCCAAGAACATTAACAGGTTGTTTCTGTGGCTTGTGGGGCAGCTTGAGTGGCACAGAAGAGAAGCTGGGGAGATGGAGAGAGAGCAGCAAGGGGAGAGTCAGAGATGAAATGAGTGACCAGTGGGTCAGCTGAGGCTCACCCGCCCAGACCCTGCTCTTAGGCACATCTTGAATGTGTCCCTGGACATGCTCTTACATGTAAATGATGTTAGTAAGTCTCATCCTTTCTGCTGAGAAGCACTTTCCTAGTAGGACAGGATTGGGACTGAGGAACTTTCAACCCCAGCCCGCTTTCTAGCTATTTGCTCTTATTAAAAATCTGCCTGCTGGCCAGGCACAGTGACTCAAGCCTGTAATCCTAGCACTTTAGGAGGCTGAGGTGGGCAGATCACTTGAGCCCAGGAGTTTGAGACCAGCCTGGGCAACATGGCAAAACCATATCTCTACAAAAAAATAGAAAAATTAGCTGGGTGTGATAGTGCACGCCTGTGGTCCTAGCTACTCAGGAGGCTGAGGTGGGAGGATCACCTGAGCCCAGGGGGGTTGAGGCTGCAGTGAGCCATGATGGTGCCACTGCACTCCAGCCTGGGTGACAGTGTGAGACCCTGTCTTAAAAAAAAAACAAAACTTCCTCTGGAAAGCCTGAGGATTCCTCCCTTCTCCCAACTTCCCATACTTCTTTTATTTGTTTGGCTCATTTTCAAGAGCATTCTAGAATTTCTCTAAAGGAGGGGCTTAGTGGTGGCCATCTATTTGAAGCCCTAAGGTGGGTAGAACGATGCTAGAGAACATGTTTCAAAGCTGCCTGGCAGAGCAGTTGCGCTCCTTTCCTTCGCAGGAGAGGTAGGATGAGGGCACAGCTCCTGGAAGCAGCCTGCCTGCGTTCAAGGGCTAGGTGCCTCACTCAGCTTAGTGATCCCAGACAAGGTTCTTAGCCTCCATGTATCCCAGTCTCTCTTTCTATGGACTTAGGATAGTAATATCAGGATTCTTGCGATGATTAAATAAAATAATGACTGTTAAGTTATCTTACGATAACTGTGTTTGGTACATGAATATCGAATAAACGTTAGCTTTTACTATTAGATTGCTGGGGATGGGGTGTGGGGAATAACAGAAATCACAGGGAAGGTTCCAGCTCCTCCAGAGCACTCCTCGTGGTGCCTTTGCTAAACACTCTTCACTGTTTTCCGTCTCAGTTGAAACAGAAGTTTCTCCACAAGGCGTTCCTCTCTACCTCCCCGCCTTCAGACCCTGAGTCAGGCATCTGTCTCTATGCTTCCCAGAACGCTGTGCTCACAGACACTCACCCTTTTCACCTCAGTTTAACTTGACCTCTGTAAAGAACCTGTTTCCAAATAAACTCATATTTGGAGGTACTGGGGATCCAACATATCTTTTTGAGGGACTACAATGTAACCATAACACTGACCAAGCAGAATAACTGGTTGAGGAGGAATAGAAGTGGAATGGATTGTCATCTGAGAGTTTGAAATGGCTAAGGATATCTGGACTTCTGACATGCCCTCAAAACTCTCATGGGAACATTTGGATATTTCAGATAAAGAGAAAGAAAAACTCACAGGTATAATCTAAAGACCTGATCTAAAGACTCATTAATGAGAGATAGATGACTTACTTACAGAAATAAAATTCTGATAACACAAGTCAAAGTGATTCTGAACAAAGGGAGTGTCTGGCTGCCAAGAGAGCTCTTTGGTGAGTTCTTAAAGGGTCATGAAGAACTGTAGGAAGGAGGAGTGCATAATCAAGACAGAATATAACCTGCAAAAAGAAGCAGAGTGTGAAATACATTTTATAAAAATTCTAAGGGCAATAAAATGGGCTTTGTTAGACATATATAGAGCAAAGAGAACAATGTGGAGCAGGCACCACATGGGGCAGAAGATTTATGTCAGCAGATGACTATGGGCAGCAGCTGTCGATTTTGTTCGGAATTCTTCAATAGAATAATTTCCAAATTGTAAAGGCAGATCAAAGATGGGCAAAGATGAAAAGAAGTCAAATATAGATGAGGTAATACAAAGAAATCACTAGCTGTCTTAAATGAGCTCAAATATATATACTAGACTAGGGTTCGGCAATTTTTTTCTATGAAAGTGATATTTTAGGCTTTGCAGGCCATATGGTCTTGGTTGAAACTACTCAACTCTGCTGTTATAGTCTGAGGGCAGCCATCGACAGTTTGGAAATAGGCGTGGCTGTGTTCCAATAAAACTTTATTTACAAAAATAGGCTGCTAGCCAGATTTGCGCTGGGCTGCAGTTTGCTGATCCCTGCACTAAAGAAATGACAACCCAGACAACTGAGAGAACTTGCTGTTGCAACACAGAACCACTGTCAGTAATCTCTGAAAAATGCTGCAAGAAAGAGGAAATGCTCAGAATCTGGAGAAGGGCAAAGAACAAAAAGATTCTAAAATCTGTAGTTCACATGGTTTATCACAGGTTTCTGACACATTTCCAGAACAAATGATTAGATAATCCTATATAACAAATGTGAACACCTACTTTGCACTATTTTAAGTTCCTAATGGTAAACACAACAGAAGTGGCCTTTGTACTCAAGGAATTTTTAGTGTCAAAAGAAAAAAATGATTTGTAAGAAGTGATTACAGTGGCATTGAATGCTTTGAAAGGGGTTGGAGCAATGAAGATTTAAGCAAGGGGATCTAACTTAGTTTTGGGGAATCAGAGGAGGCCTCTCTGAAAAAACTGAGATCTAAAGCATGAAATTAGCCTGGAAAAGGGGACAGGGTAGAAAAGCATTCTAAACAGAGGGAAGAGCCTCTGCAAAAGCATCCGAGAGAATCCTCAAGACACAGAAGTAAACCAAAAGGGGTCCCTGTGGCTAGAGGACAGAGGAGAATGGGACAGGACAAACCTGAGTGGCAGGACAAAACTGAGTAGCAGGCAAGAAGTTCAGGACTATGAACTTTGTCATTTCTCTAACACACCAGTCTAGCAACACTAGCAAAAGTAAAAATAGGTGACTTTGACGAACTTTGTTGTAGTGAGCTCACACTGGCTCCAATAACCACAGTTCCCTTTTCAAATGCTCAGGAACCAGCCTCTTAGCTCTTCTCCCTGCTTCTAGTCTTAGTTCCCTCCAACCACTCCCCACCCAGATGCATCTTTAAAATGCAAATCTGATCATATCATGCCTATGCTTATAAACCTTTAGTGGATTACCATGGTTCTTGGGACTTCATGCATTTAGATTTTAGCAAGGCATTTAACTAAAATATTTTTTTAAATTGATAAATTCAAACTAGGCTGGGCGCAGTGGTTCACACCTGTAGTCCCAGCACTTTGGGAGGCCGAGGCGGGTGCATCATCTGAGGTCAGGAGTTTGAGACCAGCCTGGCCAATATGGTGAAACCCCGTCTCTACTAAAAAAAAAAAAAAAGCTGGGCTTGGTGGCGGGCGCTTGTAATCCCAGCTACTTGGGAGGCTGAGGCAGGAGAATCATCACTTGAACCTGGGAGGCAGAGGTTGCAGTGAGCCGAGATCATGCCATTGCACTCCAGCCTGGGCGACAAGAGCGAAACTCCATCTCAAAAAAAAAAAAAAAAAAAAAAAAAACCAACCAAACTATATGTATACATACACACACACACACACACACACACACACACACACACACACACACACATATACATATACACACACATACACATATGGTGTATAACATGATGTTTTGATATGTATTCATTGTGGAATAGCTACATCAAGCTAATTTGACATATTCAACATTTACCTAAATCTTTAATGATGTTTTTGGGTGGAAATGAATTTGTTGCTGATACAAATTTGAATTAATAGAATATAGTCAAATGTCTTTAATGTATTGCCACAGGCTCATGTAAGCTCCACCTACAGTTATGTCTAGAACATATGGCGTTCAAGGTCTCTGCATCGGGGAATAGAGGAATAGAAGAATCAGATTGCCTCTTAAATGCCTTGGCCCAGAAGTGACATCACCTTTACTCACTGTCCATTGGCTGGAGGAAGTCACATGGCTCCAACCCAATTGCAATAGCGTCTGGGTAAAGTAAGGGAGTACATTGCATATTTGGCAAGAATTGTCTTTGCCACAGTGTGCTTATTGAATCTATGTATATCATAAAACATGGATGGTTAGTTAATATGTTTGATAGAGTTAAAATTCAAAAATATCTCAACCAGGTGGAAAGATACACTAAATTAACAAAGAGATATTTAGGAAGATTAAATATAAAGTCCTACACTTTGGTTAAATTAAAAATGAACTATTTTAGTACAAGGTGGAAAATATCTTGCTTGACACATTTCAAGTAAAAGAAAACCACACAAAACAAATGGTTTTAGTTAACCACATGCTCGGTATGAATCACCAGGGCCTGCCAAAGAAATCTAAAGTAATCATAGCAGCATTAATGGATGTATGAAGTTTAGAATCAAATCGATAACAATCCCCTTGTTCTCTTAGTTGGCTAGACCATATCTGCTGGTGGGTTCAACAAAAGGGGCTCCATTTAAAGAAGAAGACTGAGAAGCTGGAATGAATCCAGAGGAAAGTGAGTAGGATCCTGAGGTTTGTTGAAAGATATGGGGAAAACACTAGACTTCAGATGAAGAGATTCAGGTTTAAGTTTTGAAATTGCCACTCCCAGATGACATTGGGCAAAATCTACTCCCCACCTCTACCCAAAGCTGCATTTCGTCTCTCTAAACCTTATCTTCCTCCCGGGCAAAGAGGGAGATCTGTACTTGAATTTCTGAGGCCCTTTCCAACCTGAAAGTTTGGAAGCTACAAAATTGCATCATCTGAGAACAGTTGAAGGAATCAGGGGAGATGTAGCCTAGAGCAGGAAATATTGAACAGGAACATAGGATCTGCTTTAATTACTTGAAAGGTCTTCATGAGAAAAAGAAATTTAGATTTGCTCTGCATGTCATGCAAGAACAGATCTATGGCCCGAGGGAAGAGGGTGTGGAGAATATTCTGATTGTCAGCACTTCCAAATGATGGAATGGGCTAGCGTGTGAGAGAGGGATCATTTAGCAGAAGCAAGATAGAAGTTCTCTTCTAGACTCTCCAAAAGTACCTGGCACAATTATATAAATCTGTGTGAGAACTATATAAAAAATTTATCATGAGAGCCTGCAGAAATCCCTCCAAATGTGCTCACCTCCAATCCACTTAGTCCATATTTGTCACCCATCAGCATCTTGGGTATCTTCTTGTTCTGGCTCTGTATACTTGATGCCCTTCTTCCAACTTGATGCTGAGATTGACAAGCTTATTTGGTGTTCTCCTTCTAGGTTGTGACCTTCACCCCCCTCTTTAAGACGTAAATTTTTCTGTCTGCTATTTGGCCCTTCAGACTGCAACTTTGGGCAATAGATGTCACAGTCGATGGCCTTCCCTAGCCAACAGAACAGTGTGCATTAAAACTGACTCCTCTGATATTTTTATGTGATATGGGAGGGGTATAGGACATTAGACTCCCTGTCAGGGCCACATAGAATAATCCTACCTTGGGTGGGAAGTTGGACTTGATGACCACTGAAGTCCTCTGCCACTCTCAGATTCTATGACTTTAAGATTTATATTTACCACTGTTCACAGAAATAGAAAGTTTCAATGATTCTTTATCAGTGGTGATGCTCTTCCCAGAATGCCACCATTTAATAAGTGTCATATATGTATACATACTTCTGCTCCTGGACTTTGCAACTGACCTACTTTTAAAGCTCTTGGAGCAGCTCATGGAGATGAACTAATGCTTCTTAGTTTATTTGTTTCTGGTGTCCTGAATGACCAAAGGGAGCTCACGAAGTACAGCTGGCTAGAGAACAAGGGAAAGCAGCATCAGTCGTGGAGCGGTGCTGATGATCCATGTGTTCAAACCATGGCTTTGGACTCTTTGGCTCTTGAGTTACCAAGAATCCAAGGCTGTTTGAAGAATGGCAAGGAGGAAAATCTGGCCATAGCTGTGTTGACCCCTAGAATGGTTAGATTCCAATGGAAAACAACAGAATATTAAGACCCTGGTTCCACAGGTATCTTGTACAATGGCTCTTCCTCTTCACAGTGATCTTATTAAAAACCCTGACTCTGATCATCACTCCACTAACACTCTCCAACTGTACTTATGATAATATCCAAACTCCATATCATGGCCTTAATGGTCTGATTCTTGTGTCTCTCTCCAGCTGTATTTAATATACTTATTCTAATATTTACTTCTTGAGGGCAGAAACCTTTTCTTATGTCCTGCTGCACCTGCAATATTGAGACCAGCACTTGGCACAAACCTCAATACCTGTTGGTTAAATAAATGAAACCAGGCTGGGCGCAGTGACTCATGCCTGTAATCCCAGCATTTTGGGAGGCTGAGGCGGGTGGATCACTTGAGGCCAGGAGTTTGAGACCAGCCTTGCCATCGTGGTGAAACCCTTTCTTTACTAAAATACAAAAAATTAGCCAGGTGTGGTGGCATGCGCTTGTAATCTCAGCTACTCAGGAGGCTGAGGCAGGAGAATCACTTTAACCCAGGAAGCAGAGGTTGCAGTAAGCCAAGATTGCGCCACTAAACTCTAGCCTGGGTGACAGAGCGAGACTCTATCTCAAAATAAATAAATAAATAAATAAATAAATAAATAATAATTTAAAAAATGAAACCAGTCTTGACTTCCAAAGGACTTTACTAAGTTCGTATAATGGAACCTCTCATCGCTATATTCTTAAGAAGAAACCCTTTTTTGAACTCCCACCCCTGTATTTCCATGACGCTTCAGGGATAAAAAGCACTCGTTTGATTACTGAGAGGATAGCCGGAGAAGTGAAGAATAATGTGATGTCCGGTTCAAACTCCTTGGGGGAATTCGGTTGTGAAAATGGAATTACCGAAGTTGGATTCCGCCCAGGATGCCAAGCTTAAGTTATTGGGTAAGTGCACATTAGAAAAATGAATTTTGGCAGCTGCCAAAATATTCTCTTTATGTGAAAGTAAGTGACCTTGGATTTAGTTTCTGTTAATGGCTGGCTTTTTCTGGCAGAGGCAAGAGACGGATACTTTGAAGGAGCCATGGTTTTCCAATGACAGCAGCAGTACCAGGAAACTTGCGGGTTGTTACAGTGCATCCATTTCTCAGCATCCATTATAGTTAGGAATGTGATGAACCAAATGTACTTTTTATTTTGCCAGTGTTTGGACTCTTCATTTAGAGAATAACCCATGATTGTAGCTTACTATATTCCAAGATTCATAAGCTTTGGCACCTGAATCAGATACCTATGGAGGAAAAAGAAGCAATTTATTCATTCCTTTCTTTTTTTTTTCCTCTCCCATTTAACTGTCCCAAATGTCAGTGAATGAGTCAAATCTTCAATATTTTTCCACAGGGGCTGACTTCGGAGAAGCCAGTACAGTCCATCATACTGTTTTCTCAACTAGTTCATCGTGACATTCTGAGATTTTGAAAGGACATCTTTTCCGTGTCAAGCCGTCCTAGGGTGGCTAATATGCCTTTGCTCATTTTTGACAAGACAGAGGGAGGACAGGGTGATAACACAGCAGGATAAAAGGGAGAGAGTGGCTGGATGCTGGCTGTTTATGCGTGGATGTTGAGAGTGGAAAATGCAGATGGAACTGAGGGTAAGATGCCAGGGAGTTGCAAGAGGGCTCCTTCTCTGAATAACCTCATATTCCAGCAAACTCATAAAATTGGAAAATAGTTTTAAACAGTGGTAGCCTTCTTTGAGGCATTTATATTCCCTGTTAATAAGGTCACAAATAATCACCTTTATTATGAATCCAAATAAAGTATATGATGCTGCTCATGGTAGGATTGGGAGAGAACCACCCCAAAATACCTCCCCGACTAGCCTAGTAAGGTGCCTACAGGTTCTACCCATACTCTTTCTTTGAGTAAAAGCACTAGCTTTCAAATATCCTGAGAAAATGCTGGTGTTTTAACTGGGAGAAGAAGATCAATTGACAGGGACAGGGTTGGTTTATTTAGCTGTCTGCTAAGAGTGCAAGAGATTTGCGATGGACTGAATGTTTATGTCTCTCCCAAATTCATGTATTGAAATCCTAATCCCGAGGTGGAGTATTAGGAGGTGGGGCCAACAGCAACAGCAAGTGCTCTCACAGTGGAGAGCTCTGGGAAGGCAAAAACATCCACGTGTTTGGAGGACCCAGCAAATGAGCCAGCAGATTCATGCCAACATAGACATGTGAGAGCTACTTAATGGCTGTGGCTTCACTACTTCCCTCCAACTTTCACACAATATCTCCTGTGGTCCACGCTAATGGGAAACACGCAGCAAAGGGAATTCTGGGAAATGCAGTTCAGCCTCATCAAGTTGACACCCATCAAGCCACCATACCAGGTCAGTTGATTCCAGGATGTGTGGCCTTTCCATGACAACACATTGTCCTTCCTCAAATGGCTCTGTCCATTGCTTGTTCAATCTTTACACCCAAGAAAGGCATTCTTCCTAGGTCAGCTCAGTTTAAGTATTGATACCACAGGCCTGGAACAGGGCAAGGCACGGTGGAGAAGGATCAGGAGGTGAGCATCATCCTGAAGAGACCCCACAACAATTAAACTGCAGTTGGAAAGGAAAAGAGTCTCATCCTTAGGGTGAGCACAGCCGGGGTGAGGCACTTTGTCTTCCACATATCCCTAGCCCTCCAGTACCACTTTCTCCCATAGCCAGTCACCAGGTACAGCTGTGCCGTCTCTGTACTGTGCTAAAGTGTCCAGCCGAGGGGGAGGGAAGACAGTGGGCTGAATTATAGCCCTGCTTCTCTCACCAGTCTCAGAGATGTATCAGCCAAGAGGAATAAAAGCTTTTTTCCCAATCCATGGGCCTGAAGGAGCCACCTTTTTATAATTTGCACAAAGGCATTAGAGGTATAACTGTGCCCCTTGAATCATCTGCCTATAGCTGTCTGACATAATAAAAATATATATTTGGTCTTTTACCCCAGTTCCTGACACATGGGTCTTAAAACCCTCATCATTTCCTGAATGATAGGAGTAAGAGGAGCACCATTTGTTATATTTGGTCTTATTCTCGGTTCCCTGGCACAAGAGCTTTTAAGAACCTTGGAATCTCCAGAGTGATGAGTGTCTTTTTTATGCTAATGAGATGACTAGTACCTGGGGCCCCTAGCCAGCTTCAAGATGAGGGCTGGTCACCAGAAAGACCAAGCCTTGATGAGAGAGTTAGAACTTTCAGCCATATCTCCCTTCCCCATTCCCCACCTCAACTTCCTGGGAGGGGAGAGGGGCTGGAGAGTGAGTCAATCACTAACAGCCAGTGATTGAACCAACCATATCTACACAATGAACCCCCTATAAAAACCCTAAACAATGGGGTTCAGAGAGCTCCTGGGTTGGTGGACACATTCACGTGCTGGGAGGGTGGTGCACCCCAACTCCATGGGGACAGAAGCTCCTGTACTTGGTACCCTTCTGGACCTCCCTCCAGGTACTGCGTTGTCTGTGTGCTCATTTGTATTCTTTATATTCTCTTTTATAATAAAGTAGTAATGGTAAAATGTTTCTGAGTTCTGTAAGCCACTGCAGAAAATTATGAAAGCTTAGGGGATTGTGAGAGCCCCTGATCTGTAGGCAAGCTGGAAGTTATGGGTCACCTGGGGACCCACTACTTGCAATTGGCAAATGAAGTGGGGGCAGTCTTGTGGGACTGAGTCCTTAACCTGTGGGGCTTGTGTTAACTGTCAGCACAAGCTAATCAGTGTCATAATTGAAGTAAAGTGGACATCCAGCACCCAGTTGGTGTCCCCAGAGAATTGGAGAATTGCTCAATATGACCCACACATTTGGCAGCAGAAGTGTGAGTAGAGAAAAGGGTTTGTTGTTTGTTTGTTTTTCACTTGAGAAAGCCAAGCCAGGACAGTTTGCCCAGACTTCAGAGACTGCCTTCAGGCTAGCTCAGCTGCTGGTCTACCTGGCTCAAGCCTAGGAGGACCTCCATGTGAGGAAAGTAGGAGCAGAGATGAAAAACCAAACAACTAGTTTCACACTGGTCCTCCCAAAGCATCAGGACAATGCCACTTTTGTCAGGGCTTTGAAAAGAAAATAAATAATAGTTAAGAGGATCACATACTTGGTATTGTGCTGAGGATGTTATATGAATTATTCATTCAATAAGTGTTTATTGATGATCTACTATATGCCAGAAAATATTCCAGGTGCTGAGGATATAGAAGAAAACAGACAAAAATTCCTGCCCTCATGGAATTTACATTCCAAAGGGAGAGAGATAAGAGAATTTAAAAAGTAAAATATATGATATGGAAATGATGATAAATGTTATATAGAAAAATATAACAAAGAAGGGTGCTAGGAAATGCTGGCGAGAGTTGAGGAGGGGAAGGTAGCTCTTTTAAATGTGGTGACCTGGTAAAGATCTCACTTCAAACTGATCTGGGGCCAGGTGCAGCGGCTCACGCCTATAATCCCAGCACTTTGAGAGGTGTAGGCTAGAGGATTGCTTGGGTTCAGGAGTTTGAGACATAGCGAGAGCTTATATGTATTTAAAACAACAAACACAAACTGATCCAGAGGACATCACATCAGACAGATTATATTGTTATCATTTCACAGATTAGGAAACTGAAGCTTAGAATATGAAATCTTTTTCTTAGGAAAAGATCTGTTTTCAGCTATTCATATGTTAGAGTCTATCTCTTCCCCAAGTATTTGCACGGCACTTGTTCCTTAGCAGTAGAATGCAAAGCAATTTGTACATGGTTAAGGAATTTTAACACCAAAAGTTGTGCTGAAGGTCTGAGAGAAGAGGATAGCTTTCATCTCTTGGGACTCCTACAATCACAATGCCTTGGTTGGTGGGTCCTGTGTATCTAGTCTTCCTCTTAACCTAGAACAAACCACTTCTGATGCTAGGCAGGGCTCTGTGGCCACAGAACAGCTTTATGTTGTTGTTTTCTCAGCCAATTTTTAATTAGACTTTGTTTTTGTTTTAGCAGTTTTAGGTGCACAACAACATTGAACAGGAAGTACAGAGTGTTCCCACAAACCCCCTACCCTCACACCATACAATCTCCCCAACTAATGACATATTGCCAGAACAGACTTATTTACAAGGTTAACTTCTTCCCTGTCCTTCCCCTTTCTCACAGATCAAATCTGGGCTACAGGTTCCGTTGGTATTGCTCTTTGGGTCCTGAGTCCCCCATTGCCCACCTGGGCTGCCCAGGCTGTCAGGGGCCTGCCATTCTCTCCTTGCAGATGCACAGTACCTGCAGAGGATGTACAACAGTGAGCGGGGCACATGGGCAAACAGACGTCATGGCTCCACAGTACTTTCAGGGCTGCAAGCTGTGGGGCTGAGGGCTGTTCCTGCCTCGTCCAGTCAACTCAGAGAACCTTCCCCCAGCCAAAGTTATAAATTATTTTCTAGGAATTTCTCAGCCCTGGATAGTTTCTCATCCTGAGTTGGCTCAGCCTCTTCTTCAGACTTGCCTAAAAACTCCCCTTTTAGTGTTGAGCCTTGAATAAATTTTTGTCTGCTGCCACGGCTGAGTCACTGCCTAGGTGCTGGGTCCATGCTGTCTCTAGACAGCTGCCTGGCCCTGGGGCTGAGAGGAAGCAGCGTCCAGCCAGACACCCACACCTTCGAACAGAGCCGCTTCTGAGAAGCAGTGGGGTAGAGTGTGTCATCTGCCAGAGGGCGGGATGGGGAGACTTAGGCTGTGGGGAGGGGGAGGAGCAACCGAGCCAGATAGGGGTGGAGGGATTGGGAGGTGAAGGGTGACATCAGGCTTGATCTTGCCTGGACTAGGGGGAGGCCATGGGTGAGCTTGCTTTTTGAGGAAAAAGGTGAGATCATTGATGAGCTTTCCTTACTTGAGAGTCAGGGGATGAGGTCACACCTGGGTTTGTGTTATTTGGGAGAAGAATGAGTGAGATCATGCTGTTTCCCTTATTTTGTATCATTAAGTGAGGGGAGGAGGTATACGGTGCCCAGTACACCTTATTTAAGAGGTTGAGGTAGTTTGGATGGCCTTCTGCCTCTAAACCGAGGGTTGCCCTGACCAGGCAGAGCCTGGGAGCAGCCCCTCCCATGGCAGTTCAGTGCTTGGCTGGTTTTGCTGTATTGCTCAGGTCACCGAGGGCTGCAGTACGGCTTTCACGAGCCCTGATGGCTTTTGCCTTCATGAGCTTTTTCCTCCATTAAAATTTTTAAACATTTTACAACTGTGTTGGTATAAAAATTAATATAATATAGGCCAGATTTATTATTATATAAGCAATTTGTTTTTCTTCTGATTTGAAAAGAAAATTAAAACATTTCTGTGGGCCTCTAAAAGCCCTCTGTGCCTATTGCTCCTAATGGATGAATTGGTCCTGAGGTCACTGGGACAGTCAGGGCTCTTCTGGCCTTCAGAAAGAAATCTGAGGCTGGAGCCAGAGCAGAGAGAGGGCCCTACCCACTCCCTAACTTCACTTTACCTGTCTGAGACACTCTGCTACGGAACTGGCTAAGAGAACTGCGCAGAACTGGCCTGTCTTCTTGTACAGTCACACACCACATAACGATGTTTCAGTCAGCGGCAGATCACATATGCGACAGTGGTCCAATAAGATTATAATGGAGCTGAAAAGGCCCTACTGCCCTCAGCCCCACGGCTCGCGGCCCCGAAAGTACTGTGGAGCCACGCCGTCACTACTGCCTAGTGACGCTGTGGCCGTTGTAACAATGTAGTGCAACACATGACTCACGTGTTTGTGGTGATGCTGGTGTAAACAAATCTATTGCTAGTCATACAAAAGCACAGCACATACAATTATGTACAGTACGTAATACTTGATAACAAATGACTATGCTACTGGTTTATGTGTTTACTATACTATATGTTGTTATTTTAGAGTATACTCCTTCTGCTTATTAAAAAAAGTTAACTGTAAAGCAGCCTCAGGAAGGTCCTTCGGGAGGTATTCTAGAAAAAGGCATTGTTCTCATAGGAGATGACAGCTCCATGTGTGTTACTGTCCCTGAAGACCTTCCAGTGGGACAAGATGTGGAGGTGGAAGACAGTGATATTGATGATCCTGATTGTGGGGAGGCCTAGGCTAATGTGTGTGTTTGTGTTTTAGTTTAAAAAGAAAAAAAAAATAGAAAAAGCTTAAAGAACAAAGATATAAATAATATTTTTGTACAGTTGTACAATATATTTGTACTTTAAACCAAGCGTTATTATAACAGAGACAAAATGTTAAAAAAATTTAAAAATGTTTAAAGTTAAAAAGTTACGGTAAACTAAGGCTAATTTATTATTGAAGGAATAAAAAAAATTTGTTTATAAATTGAGTGTAGCCTAAGTGTGCAGTGTTTATAAAGTCTATGGTAGTGTACGGTAATGTCCTAGGCCTTCCCATTCATTCACCACTCACTCCCTGACTCACCCAGAGCAGCTTCCAGTCCTGCAAGGTTCATTCATGGTAAGTGCCTTATACAAACGTATGCTTTTTAATCTTTTATAATATATTTTACTGTACCTTTTTTCTGTTTTTAGATACGCAAATACTTACCATTGTGTACAGTTGCCTACAGCATTCAGTAGAGTGACATGCTGTATAGGTTTGTACCTTGGAGCAATAGGCTATTCCACATAGTCTAGGTGTATAGCAGACCATACCACCTAGGTTTGTGTAAGTAGGTTTGTGATGTTCCCATAATGACAAAATCACCTAACGATGTATTTTTCAGAAGGTAGTCCTGTCATTCAGCAACACATGACTATACTAAGAGGGTGCTGTGCAGAGGTAGGATGGCCCGTCAGGCAGCAGGCTAGCCGAGGAGGACTTGCTTAAGATGAAGTGCCCTCTTAGACTAAGTAATCCATCAAACAGCAGATACTGGTCATTTCCCTGGGCAAAGGCAGAGGCCAATGGTTCATTCATCCATTAAACAAATGTTTATTGAACCTCAGCTATGTGCTAAGTAATATTCCTTGGGAATACAGATAAGTTCTGGGTCTCATGGAACATATACACCATACATTTAAATCCCTCAAAGTGTCTATAGCCACAGATAAGTTAGAAAAAGGGGAGAGGGAAACAGAATTCAATTGTTAGAAGCCTTGTCACCTATTACTGCTAACAGCCTGACATGCATTATGTCACTTGACCCTCTTAACAACCCTATGAGGCATGTATTACTATTTCTGTTTCATAAATGAGGAAACAGAGGCTCACAGAGGTTAGGAAACATGTTCACAATCTCACAGCTCACAAGCCTGGGTTGGAAAGCAGTTCTCATTCATTCCAAGGTCTGTGATATTCTACCTGGTTACTCTGCCTCACTAGTTACGATTTATGTCCAATAGGAATTTGATTACTAATAGTTTTCTCTGAGTGTTTTTACAGTACAAAGTTATACATACTGCTTTTTGGCAAAGGTGAAGGTAAATCACACTGAGAGGTGACAGCGTGCTGGCAGTCCTCACAGCCCTCACTCGCTCTCAGCACTTCCTCTGCTTGGGCCCCCACTTGGGCGGCACTTGAGGAGCCCTTCAGCCCACCGCTGCACTGTGGGAGCCCCTTTCTGGGCTGGCCAAGGCCAGAGCCGGCTCCCTCAGCTTGCAGGGAGGTGTGGAGGGAGAGGCGCGAGCGGGAACCGGGGCTGCGCGCGGCGCTTGCGGGCCAGCTCGAGTGCCGGGTGGGCGTGGGCTTGGCGGGCCCTGCACTCGGAGCAGCCGGCAGGCCCTGCTGGCCCGGGGCAATGAGGGGCTTAGCACCCGGGCCAGCGGCTGCAGAGGGTGTACTGGGTCTCCCAGCAGTGCCAGCCTACCGGTGCTGCGCTCGATTTCTCACCGGGCCTTAGCTGCTTTCCCGCGGGGCAGGGCTCAGGACCTGCAGCCCGCCATGCCTGAGCCTCCCACCCTCTCCATGGGCTCCTGTGTGGCCCCAGCCTTCCCGACGAGTGCCACCCCCTGCTCCACAGCGCCCAGTCCCATCGACCACCCAAGGGCTGAGGAGTGCGAGCGCATGGTGTGGGACTGGCAGGCAGCTCCACCTGCAGCCCCGGTGCGGGATCCACTGGGTGAAGCCAGCTGGGCTCCTGAGTCTGGTGGAGACGTGGAGAACCTTTATGTCTAGCTTAGGGATTGTAAATACACCAATCAGCACCCTGTGTCTAGCTCAGGGTTTGTCAATGCACCAATTGACACTCTGTATCTAGCTACTCTGCTGGAGCCTTGGAGAACTTTTATATCTGGCTCAGGGATTGTAAATACACCAATTGGCACTCTGTATCTAGCTCAAGGTTTGTAAACACACCAATCAGCACCCTGTGTCTAGCTCAAGGTTTGTGAATGCACCAATTGACACTCTGTATCTAGCTACTCTGGTGGGCCTTGGAGAATCTTTGTGTGGATACTCTGTATCTAACTAATCTGGTGGGGACGTGGACAACCTTTGTGTCTAGCTCAGGGATTGTAAATGCACCAATCAGCGCCCTGTCAAAACAGACCACTCGGCTCTACCAATCAGCAGGACGTGGGTGGGGCCAGATAAGAGAATAAAAGCAGGCTGTCCGAGCCAGCAGTGGCAACCCGTTCGGGCCCCCTTCCACACCGTGGAAGCTTTGTTCTTTCGCTCTTTGCAATAAATCTTGCTACTGCTCACCCTGGGTCCACGCTGCCTTAAGAGCTGTAACACTCACTGCGAAGGTCTGCAGCTTCACTCCTGAAGCCAGCGAGACCACGAGCCCACCGGGAGGAACAAACAAATCCAGACGCGCTGCCTTAAGAGCTGTAACACTCGCCACGAAGGTCTGCAGCTTCACTCCTGAGCCGGCGAGACCACGAACCCACCAGAAGGAAGAAACTCCGAACACATCCGAACATCAGAAGGAACGAACAACTCCAGACGCGCCACCTTAAGAGTTGTAACACTCACCGCGAGGGTCCGCGGCTTCATTCTTGAAGTCAGTGAGGCCAAGAACCCACCAATTCTGGACACAACACCAGAAAGAAGCTAAATTCAGAATGAATGGAAATAGAGCCTATGTTAGAAATGCAGGAAAAGCGGAACTTTCTTAGTCCATCTGGGCTATAGTTTGTAAAGGGTGAGGTCCTCACTGTCCGGGGAAGAGCACCATAGTCAAGTGGAGAGATCACTTAGGTTTCAGGAGACATGTGTTTTCATATGAGTGGAATACTGAAGTAACGTGTCTGTTAAGGTATGTTTCTGCCATCTGGTTAAGATATGAACCGTAGTTACCATAGGTGCTGAATATACCAACATACAGACAGTAACTGGTGCAGTATATAGTACAGCATGAGAAGAAAATAAACATAAAGAAGAAAATAAAGATCACCTATAATCACACCACTAGGTAATAGACAGCATTAACATTTTGGTGAATATACCTCAAGTATTTTTTCTATTCATATCATTTAAACAAATATACAACTAAAATCTTATATTCTAATAGGGGCTTGATATTTTTCTACTAAAAAATATATCACACACATTTACCCCATGTTGTATTCATATACAACATGATATTTAATGGCTACGTAGTGTTCAGTTATGTAGATGTATCATAATTTATTTAAGAAATCCCCTGTTGGGAACTATAATTAATTTGTTGTCATTTTTCTCACTGTTGTATGTAACACAGAGATGAACAGCTTTATGCATAAATCTTCACAAGAATCCCTAATTATTTCCTCATGGCAAATTCCCAGAAATGGAATAGCTGGCTGACAGAGCTTAAATATTTTCAAGTCTTTTGTAAACAGAAGTCAAGCTTCAAGGAACAAACCCAATTGGCATCAAAATCCTGGGATGTACAGGACAGAATCTCAGATCAGCTGAGACTCCTTCAGGCAGGCACCAAGGCTCTGGGTACACATGGTTCAGAAGCCAGGAGTCAGAGACCATTGCACTGGAGACCTAGACACAGCAGGCGAGTGTCATTCCTGGAGCAGGAGCTGTTGCTGTTGACTTGTATTTGCCACATGCTGGGTGTGTGTGTCTATGTGTGTTTGTGTGTGCATGCACACACACATCAAGTGGGGGAGGGGCCGGAAACTGGGTTCCAGGTGTTCACAGGAGCCAGAAATCTAATGGCCTCTGGATGAACCCTGCTGCCAGCTGAGGCAGGGTTAGACTTGCAGTGTGACCTCTCAGACATGTGAAATTTTTCATTCATTTTATGCTGCCTCTGCCTACAGCATCCACCACTCTCAAATATTTACAATCCACTTTGAAACAATATAAGCAATAATCCCAGCACTTTGGGAGGCCGAGACGGGCGGATCATGAAGTCAGGAGATCAAGACCACGGTGAAACCCTGTCTCTACTAAAAATACAAAAAATTAGCCGGGCGTGGTGGCGGGCGCCTGTAGTCCCAGCTACTCGGAGAGGCTGAGGCAGGAGAATGGCGTGAACCCGGGAGGCGGAGCTTGCAGTGAGCCGAGATTGCGCCACTGCACTCCAGCCTGGGCGACAGAGTGAGACTCCGTCTCAAAAAAAAAAAAAGAAATAATGTAAGTAAGCAAATATGTTTCTTCACAGTTCTTTTCTGCTGTCCTTGTTTTTCCCTATCTACTGAGACCCACATATAATCCAATCCTGTTCCACACAGCCTTGGTCACACAGTAGTAACTCCGACAGAATAATCATCTTCTGAGACTCGTAGTTGCCATTGTATGTCCATCAGCTGTCCTCTGTCTCTGCTTCTAAGCCCAAACCCCATTACCCACCCAAGTCATTTTAGAAATAGAAGACATATCTGTTAGAACAAGGAGAAGAAGGGAAAGTCATTAATTAAGTTTCCAAATGCCAAAGCACAAATAATTTCTGTAACTAAAGGCAACAGGAAGGGAAACGTCTAAGCAGAATTGCCTAGATAGTTCATCAGCTACTCCTGGAAGAGCATCCAGGGAGATTCAGAAGCAACATTGGCAGTGAAACTAAGGTAGGTGCAATGACTGATGGGCATGAGGAATGGGAATGCCATTCAATGTCCATGAGCCTCCAAACCAGTTAGTGAAGGAAAAGGCCCTTTCCTTCTCTCTGGAGGAGGAGGGAGGCTGTGAGATAGCAGGACTCTCATTTTCCAAGGAAAATACCAAAGTGTGATGCTAGGCATCTGGCCAGACTGCATAGGGTGTACCCCACCCTTGGAAGCCAGATTTCTGACACAGTCTTGCGAGTTTTTGGGTGGAGCCCAGTCTACATAGTCACTCTCTTTTCTTTTTCCTTTCTTTCTTCCCTCCTCCTCCCTTCCCCTCCTTCCTCTTTATCCTTTCTCTCTCCCTCCCTCTCTCCCTTCTGCATAATAAGTAGAGTGTGTAGGACATGATTTAATCTATTTTCATTGATTCTGAAAATTCTCCTGGAATTTCACATTTACTGTTAGAAATTATTTTCATTGGCTAGGATGAGTATATTGACATAGAAAATCTGGAGACTAGTCTGAATTGGTAAAGTCCTGAGAAATAGCCTGAAAATTGGTTATGGGCAAATCTCAATTCAGAGTTACTTTCTTGAGATCTTCCATTTTCTTCTGAAAGTCAAAGGCAGAAGAATTTCAGATTAGCTGAGGTTTCTCGTTGTTGAGTCTGGTTAAATCTTTCCTTGCTACTCTCCTGTCTCCTTTTCCAGGTACTGGGAAACTTTTCTGGGTTAAAATATTAGCAAGAACCTAACAAGCGGAAAATTCCCTCTATTTTTACAAACCATCGCATCTTTGGCTGCAAGATGAACTTCATATACATAATGATCTCTTGCTGAAAACATTTTATCTTGATTAATTAAAGCACTTCTGCTGCTACTAAAAGCAGGGAGGAATTTCTGGAAAGGACTCCAAAGGCACTTAGCCTCTTTAAAAGCTCTACTGCCTACAAGTCTAGACTAGCCGATGCCTGCTGCTACTTTAATCATTTTATCTAGTGTGACACTTCTGCAGGTGGTGGTTGCATACTTTCCATTACTTCTGTTATAATTTAACACTACCAACATAATCGACAACCTTAATTTTAAAAAATGCTTTTCTATTTTAAATGTCATAGATTTTCATTGTAGAAAATTTTAAAATACAGAGAAACACAAAGAAGAAAATAAAAATCACCTATAATCACACCACTAGGTTATAAACGGCATTAACATTTTGGTGAATATCCCTCAATATTTTTTCTACTCATATGATTAAAAATATACACAACTAAAATCTTACATTCTAATAGGGTTTTGATACTTTTCTACTAAACAATATATCACACACATTTCCCCCATGCAGTTAAGTATTCATATACAACATGATACTTAATGGCTATGTAGCGTTCAGTTGTGTAGATGTATCATAATTTATTTAAGAAATCCCCTGTTGGGAACCACAAATAATTTGTTGTCATTTTTCTCACTGTTGTATGTAACACAGACACGGAACAGCCTTATATGTAAATCTTCTCAAGAATCTCTAATTACTTCCTAATGACGAGTTCCCAGAAATGGAATAGCTGGCTGACAAAGCTTAAACATTTTCAAGTCTTTTTCTATAATCTTGCCAAACTGGCCTCCAGAAAGGATGCACCAATTTATTCTCCTAAAGAGTTTTAAAGGGAGTAACTCTTTATCTACATTCTCAACAACATTCAGTCTTCAAAGTGAAAGTTTACCAATTTGACAGTTGAAAATTAGAATCTCATTTTTACTGAAATTTCCTAAAATCCTATTGAGGTTGAATCCTGTTTCATATGTGTAATTGGCCATTTGTATGCAGGCCCTAGGGAATGGTTCCCTAATTCTGTCTTCTCGGCTTCCTACTGGGATGGTTATCCATTACCTTTCAGTTTGCAGGTGAGCTAATTGTTTGGTAGTTTCCACTGTCAGATCATTTCTAAAAATAATTTTTTTCAACCTTTATTTTAGAATCGGGGTACATGTGCAGGTTTGTTACAAAGCTATACTGCATGTGCTGAGGTTTGGAATATGAATACATACATCACTGAGATAGTGAGCATGGCACCCAATAGGTGTTTTTTTCAACACTTACCCCACCCACTTCCTGTATTTCCCAGTGTTTATTGTTCCCATTTTTATGACCATGTGTTTCCAGTGTTTAGCTACCACCTATAAGTGAGAACATGCAGTATTTGGTTTTCTGATTCTGTGTTAGTTTGCTTAGGATAATGGTTTCCAGTTCCATCCATGTTGCTGCAAAGGACATGATTTCATTTATTTATGGTGTATACATACTCCATTTTCTTTATCCAGTCCAGAGTTGATGGGCATCTGGTTTGATTCTACATCTTTGCTATTGTGAAAAGCACTGCGATAAACATATGTGTGCATGTATCTTTTTGGTAGAATGATTTATCTTCCTTTGGGTGTATACTCAGAAGATGGATTGCTGGGTCAAATGGTAATTCAACTCTCAGTTCTCTGGGAAATCTCCAAACTGCTCTCCACAGTGGCTGAACTAATTTACATTCCCACCAACAGTGTGTAAGTGTTCCCTTTTCTCCACAGCCTTTCCAATATCTGTCTTTTGACTTTTAACAAAAGCCATTCTACTGTTGTGAGATGGTATCTCACGGTGGTTTTGCTTTGCTTTTCTCTGATGATTAGTTATGATGAACATTTGTTCATGTTTGTTGGCTACTTTTATGTCTTCTTTTGAGAAGTATCTGTTCATCCCCCTTGCCCCTTTTTAATGGGGTTATTTGTGTTTTGCTTGTTGATTTGTTTTAGTTCATTCTTGATTCTGGATATTAGACCTTTGTTGGATGCATAGTTTGTGAATATTTTCTCCCGTTCTTTAGGTTGTCTTTTTACTTCCTTGATAGTTTATCTTGCTGTGCAGAAGCTCTTTAGTTTAATTAGGTCCTGTTTGTTCACTTTTGCCCCAAAAATGAATTTTATGGCAATGTTTGTTTTATATATGCTTTATTTTTTAAAAAATCTTCTCTAAGAAGGTCATGGAAAGTGAATGCATCTTAAAAACTGTCCAAATTACTCTGCTTTCAAATTTGCAAGTAATCTTTCTTCCTAATCTACTCATGTAATTACTCCATTTTGAAATTTTGTACTGACTCTTTTTCACTTTTCAAATGAAAACAAAACCTACTTTGAAAAAACTAGGTAGAGCCACACTGTTCAAGACAGTAGCCACTGGCTACATGTGGCTATTTCCATTTAAATTTTAAAAATAAAATAATTACAATTTCACTTCCTCACTTGCTCAACAGCCGCATGTGACTAGTAGCTACCATTTGGACATCACAGATGTAGGACTTTCATAGATAGTTCTGGACAGCACTGATCAACATTTTTAACTGTTCCCATCCCTGGACCTGCTCCCTTCCACATGTGCTCGCCTCTTCTTAGAATACCCTTCTCCCTTTCTCTGGCTAATTCTCGCTTATTCAATGTGGTGAACAGGTCTATGCAAACCTAACCCCGAAGGCCAAGGGAGCTGACAGGCCAAAGAAAGAGGTTGACAAATCCAGTTTCTCGGAAAAAAAAATTTTTTTTAGGGACTTAGGAACAGAAGCAAGGTCTCTGGTGGCCACGAGACAGTGGATTCCTACACTTGTAGCAAGATTTTAGAGTAAAACATGTGCAGTTGGTCATGTTTCAGATTTTCTTGTGAAACTTGTGACTATTGGGAAGGTTAGGGAAGCATGTTTTCCAGGCTATCTACACTACAACGTTGTTTAAAGACCTTGCTGCCTAAAACCTTGCTATGGAGGAGTCAAATATTAGCCATCACGGCGATTTCACTTCAAGATGGCATCACTCTTGCCGTGCAATAGGCTGTTTTCCTATACCACTTGTCCTTCAACATACAGCTCATATATCACCTACTCTGGGGAAGCCTTTCCTGACTACATGTTTCCCTACCTGAATTGCATGCCCTCCTTGGGCCCATTAGAGGCCTGGGCATAGAGTGCTCATTGTAGTCCATCTTGGATGTTTGTTCACTGGTTCTTGTCCCCTACCAGCTCACTGAGGGAATTGTATGTGCCTTTACATTCTGATTCTCTAGTTCCCAGCTAAGTTCTGAAAAATAGACAGAACTTGGTGTATGCTGAATGAATAGACTGCTCACCATTTGCCCCACCCTGTGCAGAGGCAATGGTTTATCCTTAAAAATTCTCAAGAACTACAAACATAACAAAAGAAATTCAAGGAGCAACATATTTGTATTAGGGACAATTCAATTATTAAGAATAATAATGAAATACACAGGTATATTTTATGAGCTGCCTCACAAAGTACAGTGATCACAACAACACTATAACATTGCTCTTGTTTATATACATATATACACACATGTATTACCTTTATGCTTGAACAAGTATATATTAGTGGAACAATTCTAAACAATATCATTCTAATTATTCTCACCCTAAATAAAAGCCTATGTGAAAGCATATCTTTTATCTTTAGTCCTCCAGAGTCTTTCTGGGCCTTCATCTAATTTCCCTTCTAATGTTGCAGCATATTGCTGGCAGAATGTGCATTTGCGAGTGCCAAGCCTAGATACTTTTCTCTCTTAAATAAATAAATCACAATTAATATATAATTCTTAGAGGAAAAATTCTAAAATACTGATACATATAATGAATAATAGAGAGCCCACTTATAATCCCACCACTGAATGACAATCTCTGTTTGCATTTGGATGTGTATCTTCTTCCTTTTTTTTTTTTTTTTTGAGATGGAGTCTCACTGTGTTGCCCAGGCTGGAGTGCAGTGGCATGATCTTGGCCCACTGCAATCTCTGCCTCCCGGGTTCGTGATTCTCCTGCCTCAGCCTCCTGAGTAGCTGGGAGAACAGGCGTGCACCATCACGCCCAGCTACTTTTTGTATTTTTAGTAGAGATGGGGTTTCATCATGTTGGCCAGGATGGTCTCGATCTCTTGACCTCAGGTGACCCGCCTGCCTCAGCCTCCCAGAGGGCTGGAATTACAGGCGTGAGCCACAGTTCCTGGCCCCAATTTTTAAATATATATATATATATATATATATATTCTTTCTTGCATAAGTGAGATCACACTGTGCTTAATTTTTAAAATTTACTTTTTTCAATTAACACATAATGAATTACATGTCAATAAATATATTTGTAATATTATTTTAAATGTCTACCTAGTGCTTTATTGTAAAAATGTATCATTCTCATTTTTGGAAGCTTAGATTGTTTTCATTTCTCGCCCCCGTCGTGTTGGTGATGTGATGGTTCTCCCTCTGCCTAAGTGTTTTCCAGGGATCTGCCAATCTGATCGTATTCTCTTCCAAGGGAGAAACAAGAAATGACCTCCTTTTGGGGCCTTAGCGGGTGTCAGGGAAAAGTGATTATAAGCCTGCTTAGACCAACCCAGGAACAAACCAGCCAAATTAATGGGCTCAGAGTGTTATTCTGAGTTCAGTGGGCAAGGGTTAGTGGATTCTCCAGAAAAGCTTACCTGCTAATGCTTTTTTGGGAGGCGCCATGGCTGGGTTGCAAAAATAAGAGAAAAGGAAAATCCAGGCTTGGAGGAAGGAAAGTGAATATTCATTAATGAGCTGGTCACAGCTTCATGACAAAACAGCCAGTTGCTTGGTGGTATGAGACATCCCTGGCAGGACAAACCAAACCACTGAGCCTAGGAATCACCCACAGGAGGAAGGGAGGGCATAGAATTTATTGGCAGCCCCCTCAGGGTTTTGTTTTTTTTTTCTCTATTTGGTCAAATTTCACCCTATGGGCATAAACTGCCTCTCACTTTCAGGTTGTATCACCTGGTCCCTCTGAAGAGCCACTGTAGGGGCCAGTCTCATATTCCAAATTGCGGCGCTTCCTCTGTAATGGAAAGTGGTAGGAAGAGTCAGAGTATCCCAGGGTGTGGTCAGGGGAGCATGGGTGCCAGAGATGCTCTGGCTCCCTGGTATGGCAGAGAGGGTCCTGCCAGAGGCTGAGGCAGGGGTTGCAAAATAACTAAGCAATGGCACCATCAGAGGAGAAGTGTGCTCTCTAGCGTTTCAAACTGTGGTCTTCCCATTAGTATCAAAGCCCTCGGTTGGGAGAACCAAGGCATTCTGCAGAGTGCTGTCCAGAAGAAACACTAAGGCCCGTGCTACCCAGGAGGGTAGGGCAGGAACACAGCATTAGAAAGAACGGGAAAATGAAACTAAGTTCTGTGGGCAGGAAAGCTCCACCTTTCCTCTGAGGACAGAAAAAGAGCAAGAGGTCTGATGGGGACACTTGGCTAACCAAGCTACGTCTTCCACTGTGTCTCTCACCCTGGGTTATCCAGCCCACAGGGCTCCAAGCATGCAGACTGGACTTACCCAGGGAGCAGGCTTGAAGGATGATGGGCAGATACAAACCTTTGCACATCCTCATATACCCTGAGAATGGCACCTCACAAATGAGCACACCAGCACAATAAGGGGCAGAGGGAGGAAGAGAGCTTTGCACTGAGAATGGCGCTCAGAGTTCGGGTAAACTGGGTGGTTTCCTTTTCACTTTCTAGACATGAAACAGGGCAAATTCCCTGTAACCAGCTGGAAAACAGCAGCAAAGCGAAGGAAGAAACCGAGGTGTGAAATAAGGAGGAAGAGGCAGGGACAAAGGGCAATGAGTCTGCAGGGTAGTTTTCCTGAGGTCTAGTGATGCCAAAAACAAGCTGAAGTAACACATTAATGTTTCTGAGTCTCATGCACCGTGAAATTTGACTGGGGCATTGTTAATCTGCCGACTCTTGGCTTCTCTCTGCAGCCTCTGGTTTTCTAAAAAACGAGATGGTAGTTTCTTTCTTTTTACAAGAATTTGAACACAGGGAGGAGGCTCAGACAGACTGTAAGATTATCCTGCCTTTGAATTTAACTAAGGATGGGCTTAAATACCTTCCCCAGTTTCCCACTGCTGGAGGACAAAATAAAGAGCTCTCTGGCATGGGTGGCATACACAGGGCACCCTCAAGCTGATCCTCACATCTTTCCATCTTTACCTCCCATCCATTCCAATGGCCGTGACCCTTCCTTGGCATCAAGCCCTCCAAATGACACCACATGATCTCTCAGGCCTCTGTACCCACCCTAAAGCTTTCCCTGACGTCCTCTCATTTCTCTTCTGGGGATCACCTGTATCAAGACTCAGTTTAGGTTCATCTCCTGAAACCTTTCCCATGGCCAGGTGACTCTGGCCCACTTTCCCCACTGCTCCTAGTGTGAACAGACTTCTGGGTTCGCTCTTACAACACATTGTAGCTATCTGAATGCATGAATGCCTTTTCCTGTTAGATTATGGACTTTTTGAGAACAAGGATCATAGTATTGATTTTTGGTCCTTAAGTATCTAGAACAGTATCTGCTACCTGGAAGGTGCCCAGAAAATGCTGTTCGGTTGAGAAAGCAGTTGTGTTGCCAGAGGACTTCACTTACACACTCATTGCATCGCTCATCCTGCTGCCCGGTGGTAGCTGTTTAGCTGTGACTCCTCCATGATGCTCTAGCTTCTTGAGGACAAAGATACAAACTTGCTGCCCTTACGACAATGTCTAGCACATTCTGGATGTTAAAAAATGTTGACTTTAGGAAAATGTGCAGTATTGTAGATAATTTTTATATAATCCAGAGCCAGAGTTCAGTCTATAGTCATCATGAGACTAGCAAGTTTTCTGAGTACAAACATTGAGCTAGGCACATCGCATACCTCAGGCCACTGATCCTCACAGGCACTTTTAAAGTGGGTTTCCATTTTACAGATGAGGAGGATGTAGCTCAAGGAGCTAAGTGATTTGCTACAAAACACACATGCAGAAAGTGGCAGAGATGGGATGTAAACTCTGGACCGAATGTGTAAGTGGCCATGCATTACATCAGGGCCTCCCAGGCTCAGATTCTCTGATGCAGCCAAAGTTTTGGCTGTAGCCCTTAGTGCCTATAATGCCAGCTACCTGTCAACATCTGAACTTCGGAGAAAGGGGAACAAACCATCTTCCCCAACTCCACTCAGTTCTTCTCCTAGCCCACCTAACTGCTCCGTGATATAGCTAATTAGGCACTTGGCTGAGGGTGGGACCAGCATCAAGACATTTTAGTACTTTCTGGGAAGGGTCAATATATGGATATCTTTAATATAAACAGAGGCTGGAGAGTTTAAATGAACTTGCTCAAAGTCATGCATCAGGCAAATGGATAGTAAGAATTGGAACTCCTTTTGGGCTCCAGAGCTTGTGCTGGAAATGCAGGTCAAGCCTATCTTGTGGTCCACCTCGAAAGTCAGGGTAAGGCCCACAGACAAGAAGACACTGGGAAGGTTTTTGAGCAGAGGAGCAATAAGGTCAGAGTTACAATTGGGAACACTAGTCTCATGGTGGAGAGGAGGAGAGAGTCTAGTGTGGAAGCGGGAGCGGCTGATGACAAGATTATTTAGGAGGCAGTTGCAAATACGAGAGTTGTGCCTAGAAGAGGTTTGCTTCTAAACACATGAAGCTTGAGATGACAGGCAGAAGGAAATGTCCATAAGGCAGTTGGAGGCGGGAGGTGGAAAAGAAATGCTAACCAGAACTAGAAATCTGGGAGTTGCCAAAGAAAAGCTGCCGACATAGCCCTGAAGGTAAATGAGGCCACCAAGTGCTGGGGTAAGGACAAAGGGGTACAAAAGGCTGACGGATAAGCTTGAATATTTGGCTTATCCAGAGGGCAGAAGAGGAGGATTGTGAAACACAGGAAAGAGATAGAAGTCAAGCAGCGACTTGTATTAGGCTGATCAAACAACTGGACAGCAGACACCAGAATCCCTCCTACAGTATGGAAGTGTGTAGAGAAACACATGGGTAAGCCGCTAGGAGGCCAAGGGTGAGAGTGAGGAGGTGGAGGGTGGGAGACCAGGAAACAAGAGAGAAAGTGAGAGGGAGCACTGCCAGAAGTGAGGAACCTGAGACGGGTGTTGTGAAGCAGAGAAAAAGATGGAAGGGCTGGGAGGGGGAAGATGGGGATGGCTTTCACAAACACGGGGTTTTAGAGTAGCTTGCACTGCTCTCATGAATGCTCTGCTGTCTCTCCAAACCTTCAATAAAGTTTCTAAAATGCACAAAAACCTAGTGTGAGTGCTGGGGGAAATCCAGGAAGAGGGCAGTGGTTTACTCAAGAACAGGGATCAAACTCTAGAATGGAGATCTAACCTAAGCCATGGTGAGCTGATGAATGGAAGATGTTTCATAGAGACAGAGGCTCAGAGTCAGTGGCCTGAAAATATAAACATATTGGAAACTTATGAAACCCAAGGGAGGGCAGTGGACTTGGGGGTACAGCCAATTGCATCTAAATCTTAAGGGACATACAGACTCCAGTTCGACATCTGCACTACAACCTTATCATGGATGATCGTAACTATTGAATATTCTTTCTGAATAGGCAAAATGTGTTGGTGGATTTTACAAGATTAAACATGAGTGATGCAAGCCCTCAATTATTTGGTCTGGAGATTTAGTAGGCTGGAGGGAGAATGCAGATCTTAATACAGCATTACATAGACACAGTTTACATCAGCCATTATAGGGCAGGCTGCCCAGCCGCGAGTCATTAGTTTAAATTGCCTGCTGAAGAACATCTCTGGGACTTTTCTGGTCCCTTTGCTCGTGAGTAATTATTTCCTAGAAAACTTTTTCCAACCCCAAATGTTCCTCCTGATCTAGAAGAATGATGTGACCCAACTGAGAAGGCTGCCACAAAGCAAGGAGGCAGAAGCCTGGAGACCTGCCCTCACTGCCTGTCCTGCAGTCACTGGGAGGGTTTGTAACCTTCACTAGGGTCAGGCTGGGGAGGGCAGGAAGCTAGAGCCCTGAGCACACTTCTGTGCTGGGATAAAAATGGAAGCTCAGGGGCTTGGCTAAGGCCCCACCCCTGGTCTCTCCACATTTTCACCACAGAGACTGATGAGACATTTCCTCTTATTCATTTGTGTAAGTCATAGACAAGGGGTGTGTGTACACACCCATCTCTGAGCATTTAGGAAATTTTGGCTTACACTAGGAGAAGTAAGAGTGTTAACCAAAATTTGTAAAAGTGCCTCATTGAAATCCTGTCAAAAAGATAATGATTTTAAAGAGGCAGTAAAATGAAATGATGGCTTTCTTGCAGCTATTCCGTAATATGCATTCTGCCAGGCTCTCTCTGCTTGCCCAAAGAAAAGGAGAAAGGAAAACACTAGGTTTGTCAATTTTCTGCTTTTCTACAATAATTACTGGATATGCTGAAAGATTGTATTAAATTCATGAGTGTTTCTTGGCCTCTATGCATCCTATATTTCTTATCTATAAATGTTAGCAAACATTAAAGAGTTAGAGGTCCTTACATGTAAAACATTTAAAAGTGCTGCTCCATGGTTGAAGAATTTGGTGTGAGATTGTGTGACAGATTGTATTTTTCATAGATGGCTACAACGATGTCTCCTGTTCCACATATTCTTAAGATGTGACACTGGCACTTCTCCCATTGAAAGGTAGGTTCTATGTCTTCTCTGCCTCTGCTCCAAAATGGGGCAAGATTTATGACTGTTTTAACTAATAAGAGTATGGCAGAAGTGAGGAATGTGACTTTCGAGGACAGGCCATGAAAGATGATGCAGCATCCTTTTTGTCTTTTGGAATACTTGTTTTGGACCCTAAGCTATCATGTAAGATGCCTGACTACCCTGCAGGTGTCATGCTGGGAGGAAGCCCAGGCTGCATGGAAAGGTTTGCTCTGGCTGATAGCCCCAGCTGAGGTTCCTGGCAACAGCTAGAATCAAACACCAGACATGGGAGTGAAGACGCCTGCAGATGACTGTAGCTCCCAGCCATTAAGTCTTGCCAGCTGAGGTTCCACACATCATGGAGCATAAATAAGGGGTCTTTGCTGTGCCAGATTCCTTACCTACAGAATCTGAGTGTCATAATGTAGTTGCTTTACACTGCTAAGTTTTGGGCTGGTTTGTTACATGGAAATATTAATTGGAACAGATATAAAACCAGGAGCCCTGTTCACTCCCTGAGTCCTTCCAAGATACTTTGTTGGAGAGTTAGAGATTCTTGGAACACTATTTGAAAACCTCTGGACTAACTACTCTTCAATGGCTCCAAAATCTCTGTTTGTAATAAAACTAGAATTTAAGAGCTTCGTCAAGAAAAAGAAGAATCTCACCTAGTGTTATGGATTGAATTCTGTCCCCCTAAAAGATGTTGAAGCCCTACTTCTCAGGACCTGTGAATATGACCTTATTTGGAAACATGGTCTTTGCAGATTATCAAGTTAAGATGAAGCCATTAGGGTGTATGACTATGTTCTTATAAAAAAGGGACATTTTGACATAGAGATAGATACATATGGGGAGAATGCCACATGAAGATAAAGGCAGAGATGGAGGTAATGCATCTACAAGTCAAGGATCATCGATGATTGCCAGCAAACCACCAAAAATGAGGAGAGAGGGACGGAACAAACTCTCCCTTACAGTCCTTGGAAGGAACCAACCCTGCTGCAAACATCGTGCTTTAGAACTGAGACAATAAATTTCTGTTTAAGCCACCCAGTTTGTGGTACTTTGTCATGGTAGTCCTAAGAAACTCATGCACCTAGGAGTGAATTTGAACAGAGATGATGGTCCCTTATGTTCTAAGTCCCTCAGTTAATAGAGTTAGGCCTTCTGATTGATTCAGTATTTTTTTTTTTTAGAGCCAACTAGGTACAAGTCACAAGGGTAAGCACCACAGAGAAATACACAGATAAAGAAGTCTTGGTTTCTGCACTCACTGGGCCTCCAACTTTGGAAAGAAAGATATGATAAGTCCTAAAACAACCATAATCCAAGTGGTAAGTGCCCTAAATAACGAGGCAGGTAGAAAGTGTTAAGAGAAAGTCTAAATAAGTCTTGGAAACTCTTTAAAAAGTCTCACGGATTTTAATACATGCAGGGCCCTAGATTGGATTTGGATGGACGGACTGACAATAGAAAGGGCATTTCTATGAATATCCAGTACTCTGTGTGCCCCTGTCTGATCAAAGTACATAAATAGAGTAAGTATAACTCCTTTATTATTGAGCCTATTTAAAGCATTTGTAGAATCCTGGATAAATTTTTGTATAATTTTTTTCCTCTCTGTATATATAAGAAAAAAAAAGATTCTAAACATTTGAAACAACCCAGAATGCAACTTTTGTCTTACAGTTGTTTACCATAGTGTAGTGCAGTGCCATTAAGAATATCCATGCAGGATATGGTTCAGCAGGTGGGGAGATGGGGAGGGGGATGGAGTATGTCATTATAAGTTTTTCCCATAAGATTTTGAAGTTAACTTTCTGGCATTTTTGATGCAAGTTCTTGATCAGATTTATAACTAAAGCACTTAATAGTCACTGGCAGTTTCTGAGTTAGGGAAAGTTACCTGAAAATAATTACCTAGCTGGTTTGCTGTACTTGAGATTTGATTATTTTAAAGTTGGTAGAATTTGAAGGGCAATAAATCATTCTGAATTTTAGAAAGTGTGTTAAGCACCCCTTATCAGGAGTCTGCTTTCTAAGCTCCATTCTCCCCTTAGCCTCCAACAAATGACAGCCTTATTTAATATAAACCAGGTGTTTAATCTGACATTCTTTGTATTTCCCATTTGACATGAAATCAGTATCTTTGAGAGGTTACCTGGACTTAAGAAAATATTTACGTAGCTAAATGTTTAGATTGGAATCTCTAGTTTTTAGTTTTACGAGTATGAATTTATTTTAAATACTTCATCACTTAAGGTTGTCAACATCCTGTCTTTGTTTCTAGATGCATAAAACTACTAAATCTGTTAGCATGCTGATATTGTTAAGGCTCAAAGTGTGATTACCAGGAAAGTCTATGAGTCACACCACCAGAGGCTAGAACCTGGGGGAGAGTTCAGAAAAAATAGTCTTCTAATTTTGAACAAATTGACTTCCTGTTGGTAAGACTCACAGAAATGCCCTGCACCCATTGAATAAAACTTGGTTTTCATTTTGAGATCATTGTTGTACATGGCCTTTTAGAATTTTGTTAAGAGTGGCAACTTTGACAACCTAGTTTTCATAAAGAAATTTAAATTACTAAGATGCAATTTATCCATTACAGCTCAATAGACATGAACAGAACTCATTCCATAAGCTTGTGGACATTTATTGCTCAAATGCATAAGGAGTACATCTTTACATTTTTGCATTGGTTTTCATTATTCTTGGACTAAATCATCCTAAGAAAGATTTTTAAGCTGTCTGAATATTAGAGTATGATTTTAACAAAATTGTCACACACAGTCTATGTTAAATTACAATGAAATCCCAAGAACCTTCCCAATTCAAAGTGAAGAAGTGCTATATATATATATTTTTTGCCATATCAGCATCACTTCTGGGGAGCTGATTTTTTTTTTTTAATTAGAAGAACTGTGGAGGAGATAAAAAATGTAACACTTAGAGGTTGCCTCTTTTGTGTCACTTTTCCTGAGATGTCTTTTACCTGAGACTAACAAGGATTGAATCAAACAGTATTTTTTTAATGGCAAAAGTCTAGATGTAACTTGAGTTGAAATAAAATTAATTCTTTAAAGGATTAAAAAATAACGAGAAAGCCCATTTTCTACTTCTCAAACTTTATAACAGAAAAATCCCTGGATTAAAATAATCAGAATGGCCAATTTGGTTTAGATGTTTGATATCATTGCCTACCTTGTATCTTTTATGCAAAATATTCAAACTCTGGGAATATTCTATCACTTATGATATGCCTGATCATATAACTATTTTAATAATTTGTCCCTAAACATGTTCAAATATGTTTAAATGTGAAACCTGCAGTATAGTCTGCATTCAAATATCTATGCTCACACAAAATTATGTAGCTAATGAACAGCTTTCACTTTTTTCCTACTTGCAAATTTAGGATGACATTCAAACTTACATTCAGAAGGATGTGGGCCTTGTGCTCTGACAGTGTAAATACTCCACTGAGTCTCAAATGAACTTCAATAGCTTCCTTTTTATGCATTTACTTCTTCACCCAAATGAAAAGCTTATGTTGCTAGCCAATAATAACTAATAACTAAACCAATTTAAAATTTTTCAGTTTATCTGAATACTCTGTGTAAGTGAAAGGACTAGCAGATGGGACAGTGGAGAATGGCAGTGGGTAGTTTTTTCTGTACGTGCAGATTGCACTGAAATCACCACGTCTCTAATCTGTTGCATTCCCTAGCTCTTGTCTCCAGAATTTCTCCAGAGCTCTCACATGATCCCTTCTAATTTCTGCTACTCACACTTACATAGCCTCTCGCATCACGCTCACCACCCTTCCTTATCTCAACAATCCTTCTCCAGAGGGCTGATGATCAGTAAAATAAACACTATGATTAATAAAAATGTGTAAAGGGACTATTTAACTTTGAAAATTACCCATCATTTCTTATGCATAAGTGGTCATAAAGTTTCCTGGTAGAGGGCTTCCCTAAGCCTGTGGTTAATTAGAGGAGGCCTCCTAGCTGTGCAGGATCATGCTGATTCCTTTAAGTAACCACAGTCATTACTATAAGACCGTTTACTGAAAGCTGAGCTGGACAGCCATTGTACAATCTGATCTGGCAAATGTACAGAAATTGCACTCCAGATTACATATAAGGCACTAATTACCCAAATGAAACTCCAGGGGCACCTTAGGTAGATACAGTAGAGTGAATTAAGGAAGGAAATAATTAGTCACAATTACAGAAACTAGCTCAACACAAAGTGAAAGAATGCATGCAACTTATTTCCCGCAGAGAAAAGGGAGCTTTAGTAATAGTTTAAGAAATGCAAACGATAAACATGATTTCTAAAAATGAGTAGGAGAGGGACAAATATCTATTTTAAGTTACAAAAATGACTTTATTTTTCTGTTTCTATGTACTACATATCCAAATAACATTAAGACATTTTATCATGAATTTGCACTATGACAAATCAACTTTCAAGCATTTTCTTGACAGTTTTAGAGGTTTTGCCAGCTTTTGACATACATACAGACAGAGTAAACAAGGGGCAAAAAGAAAACTTAGTGAGCACATAAGGCATGGAGTTTGAGCTCCAATAAAAATATTCATTAAAGAGGAAGAATAAGATGGGGGGTGGAGAGAGGTATTCCGAAGAAAGAAACAAATTTACATCACATTAAAAACCATGCATAGGAACTGTTATCAAACACAGCCAAGAAATTAAGTTTTCCAAATTTATATACCCCCCCCTTCAAGGTATTCTGATAAAAAAAATTCCTTTGGGCAGGGGGAGATCCTCCTCCACCTTTCAAAAATGAACTTAAGGATGCTACCTTTATCGGTGAGTGACTTTGGGAAGATGGAATGAGCGGATGCTTAGTTTGGATGGCTGGCAGGAAACGTTCAGAAGCATGTCACTGAGGCCTAAATCTTATAAAATCATGGCAGGTCTGGTGAAGACTATCCAAGGTTTCTTGCAATGTTTCTAAGTAGAAACCAAAGATGAGAAAATTGTCTTGATCTTTTAGGCAGTCTCCTAAGAACTAAGCTGTTTAACTAATTTGTTTTGCTAACTTGAGGTTAGTATGGAATGCTATCCTGAGTTACTAAGAGCTTAATAAAATTTGACTGAATCACATTATCACATTCAGAATTCATAGGAGAATGTTAATTGAATCTTAATTTAGTCTCTAAAAACAAAGTGGAATTATACTGAAATTGATCTTATCTGTTCACTACTAAGTACTGCTGACACTTTTCATAATGATGGATTAGGAATCTTTGCTGCTTAAATATATCATTTCTATTGATCAGGTATTTGGTATGAAATTAGATTAGAGGTAAAAGAAACTACTTAAAGAATGAACTTTTCTTATAATAGAAAATAACAGCACAACCCTTCTTGGGAGAAATGTTAATAAGGGATATAAAGATTTTGTTTTTTCTTTTTTAATATCAGAAATCCTGAAATAGCATACTGTAAGAATTTGGACTTCACTTAACCCAAGTAAATACAAGGAAGATTTTTGTCTAAGACCCTCTCCACAAAGACGACATGAGAGCCAGGTAAATGGCTACATCTGAACAAAATACTCATAGCAGGTATGTTTTCCAGGTCTTTCTGAAAAAGCAGTACCTACTGCATACGATGCAATGTAAATTGTTGAAACTCCTTGAAATAGATGGGAAATACAATGGCAGGGAAGGGGTGGGTGAAGAATAAGAAAATCTTACACTTGAAATAAGAGATTTCACTGTATCAAGAATCTTTATATTAAAAGAGCTGCATTAAAAACAAAAGCAAATCAAACCCAACACATAACGAGAAAATGCAATAGTTTCTGAGGTGTGGTCTTCTTTGGTGAGTTCCACTGGGATATACTTATATGCTCTCTTTCAACCAGGCCATCACCAAACAATTGTTTGTTCTGTACTTAACAATTAAAACTGACAAAAAGACTTTTTCATCATGAGCTTCAAGCAGCCATAGGAATTAAGAACACATATGGTGCTTTTATATTTACACAAGCAATTTCTCATGAGTCCTATAGAGATTGGGGAAATACAGCTATAATAGTTATTCCTTTTTAGAAAGAGCACTTGTAAAATACAGAAAGTGATTAGATAAATATCCCTCTATACTGAATTGATCAGTTAAAGAACTTTAGAAAAGTCAGCAGTTCATTACCTGAGTTTCCCATTTAAGGGCTAAATAGTAATTAAATGTTTTTTTACTTAAGAAAGTGAACAAAAACTTACAATATTAAAAAGGGCCAGTGTCAGAAAATTTAGACTCAAAATTAAGTTTGAGACTTTTGAAGGTTTATAAAATCTAATAGGAATATCTATGAATTTTCCTTCTTAGTTAAAACATGAAGTCACAGAGCTATACTGACTTACTAGATGTTATCAAAACTTAGGTTGGGGGGTCAGCCTGCAAAATCATTAAAAAACAATATTTTTTTGGAATTTTGAGCAAATTTCTACAAGTGATAAAAAGGAATTATGAGTGACCTCAGTTATGAACCCATATGAGATTTTTAGTTAACACCAGATAAAGACTTCAGCATAAGTATGATTTTTAACCTGAAGAGATCCCTTTTGAAGGGTAATATAGAAAAGAACTGTAAATTTTATCCAGAAAAATAGTGCACCCAGTGTTTTGCCAGCAGTTACCTAAGCTTGCCTTTTGACAAGGTATTTTTGTCATGCTCAACCATGGACAATTGGCCAACAAATTATTTGTTTAAAACAGATAGGGCTATGTTTCTAGATACAACACATTATTCAAACTCAGGATTCCAACAATATTCTGAAATTGAATACTTTATCATACAAGAACTATAACCATGTTATTATTCTCAGCACATTATTTCAATTGCAGGTCTAAATTAATCAGCAAAATCACCATTCTAAAACATTAACATAGAGCAGAAACTTAAAGCACTTTGGTCTGTATAATTAGATTATTAAACAAATCAAAAGAATCTCTTTCCCTAATGCCTCACTCCATGATGTATCGCAACGTGGAAAACACAATTTAGGCAAACATTTCTGAGGAGCAATTCCCATCATTGGTTTCTGTATACAACTCAAAGCAGCGCTGAGTAAATTCACCCAAGGAGCAATTTTAAAAAACAACATTTTGAAAACCCAAAGCATCTTTCTACTTTCTTTCATTGTTAAGTCACAAAACTTACTAAGATCAGTCTAGAGCTCAGAAAATGGTCAATGTGAATTTGGTACATGAAACAAAGTTCTCATAATCAGTGGTTCTGGTTCTAGGTCAAGGGCACAAATAGTGTATTTCATTTTCCTGTTCTACATGCTTAATAGTCAGTGAAATATTTTGCCCAAGAGCCCATGCTATGTTGGATTTTAAGTACAAAGGTAAATAAAAGCTCTGCTGATGGTCAGGCAAAAATTATTGCTAAGCAACAACCACTTAGCAATTTATTCACACTTTAATGAACAATTTTAGATGAGATACGTACTTTAAGCCAGAGAGCAGATGGAGTTCCCGGGCTTGTAGCACTAGTTCACAGCAAGGGCAGGCTTGAGGGAAATCGATTAATATCTAGTCATCCCTTGGTATCATGGGGAATTGATTCCAGGATGCCCTCAAACACCAAAATCTGACGATGTTCAAATCCTTGACATAAAACGGTGCAGAAATTGCATATAACCTATGCACATCCTCCCATATACTTTAAATCATCTCTAGGTAATTTATAATACCTAAAACAATGTAAATCCTATTCAAACAGTTGTTACGCTGTATTGTTTAGGGAATAATGACAAGGAAAAAGTCTATACGTATTCAGTACAGACAAAACTTTCTTTTTGAATATTTTCCATCTACAGTTGGCGGAATCCACAGATGCAGAACCCACAAGTACGGAAGGCTGACTGTATATGTAAGTGGATTATTTTGTGCAACAGGCAAAATTTGAATAGATTACCACTGCCACACTGTGCTGAGAAAACGATAGGGCCTCACTGGAGCACACCAGCTCTTTAACAGGGTGCTTTAGTAAATTTTTTTCCATCTGATGCAGCCACATATCAAGATATGAAAGATGATTAAATTACTCAAAAACCAGGCTTCTAATTCTATGATTTCTAAATTTAATTACCTATTAGAATATTAAAATAAATCTAGGTTCTCCAAAGTTGTTCACCAGTACTACATAGCAGTATTGAGATTAAGGTGGGAGGAGCCTCTGTATTTAGGTATTAAATATTTTTAAAATGTTGGTAAAATGCAAATAAGTTAAATGATAAAGGCCTAATTCAAACATACCAGCCACTAAAGATTATTTTCTTCACTCACAAAAACCTTGCCTAAGGATAACAATAACTGTCAGGTACATGAAATAATACAATTTAGGGTTTTGTTGGAGGCAGGGGAACATTTAAAATACTCTATGACAATGCACTTATGTGAAGCTCCACTGAATGAAGGTCTTGGCCAATGGAGAAGGCAGCTGGTATTAAAATAACTAGCACAGATTCCTTGATAGACACACAATGAAAACAAAAATAAGAACCCTGTACAGGTGTAAACAAGTTAAAAATGGCCTTGGCAAAATATCTTCCTCTATTTAAAAAATGCCAAAAAGCATGCAACTTATAATTCCCTCCTTTCCACAAGAATGAACTAAAAAACAAAAACAAAAAACCAAATGGAACTATCTCTTTCTGTCAGTAGATAATAGATATACTGTGTTTGAAGACAAATAAAACTTTAAAATATTAATATTGAAAAATACAATTAAATTTTTATTAAAAATACATACTCCTTACGCAATCTTTGTGTACATTTTGTTTTGTGTGAAAAGGAAAAAAAATAGGAAAGGCATTAAGACTACCTAATTATTCATACTGTATTTGGTAGAAGCGTGTTTCAGTCAAACTTTAACGAAAAATAAGTTATTCTGTTTTCATTTGCTCCCGGACGTCAGAAGGCAGAGTTTCAAACAGAGCATCTTCTACAACTAAACCAGCTCGCTTCAGAGCCCGACAGTCACCCAGTTCAGGAGGGAGGATTTCAAAGTGATTACCTTTTACATCTAAGTAGGAAAGAAATAGCAAATTTCCAATTTTCGGTGAAAGTACTGATAGGCTGTTTTTCCCAATCTTCAGAGTTTTAAGTTTCTTGCAGAAGTACAGTTCATCTGGAAGGCTTTCCACTTTGTTACACGTGATGGAAAAATACTGTAAACTTTGTAGAACTCCGATTTCAGGTGGGATAAATCGAATGTCATTGTACGATAAGTCCAAGTATCGGATCTTGTTGCATAGGAAGAGGTGGGAAGGCAGCACCTCTATTTTATTGTGACTAAAGGACAGGCGTTCCAGGCTGGTGAGTTTCTTTATATGCTCTGGGATGTAGGTGATGCTGTTATGCCACAGTTTTAGCACTGTCAACTTTCTTAAGTGCTGAAAGCTGACGATTTCTTCTATAGATTTCAGATTGTTTTCCTTCAGGTCCAATTCCTGGAGGCTGAGTAGGCTGAACACAGCATGAGGAATACGTTCCAGGTCACAGTGGACCAGCTCCAGCTCTGTCAGATTGGTCATCTTCTTTAAGTTGTTGAGCATCACCAGCTTGGTGCCATCATTATGTATGCACATCTTCTGGAGATGGCTGGAAACATCAACCACTGCCTGAGGGATTTTGGAAACGTTGCTTTTAATAGAGAGAATTTTAAGGCTTTTGAGATCCCGCAGAGACTCAAGGGTGACATTTCTGGAAATATCATGACTTAGAGAGCCAACTAGGTACAGCTCTTCCAGATTTCGGAGCCCATACATCCAGGGGGGGAGTTCCCTCATGTCATCAAACTTGACGCTCAAGACCTTGAGGTTCTCCTTCAGGAAAGAGAGCGCCGCACTGTGGATTTTGACAGAACACTGGTGCAGAGAGAGCTCCTGAAGATTGTCTAACTGTGCAATGGTGGCTGGTATCATTACGTTCTTAATGATTTCAAGTTTTAGAGATTGCAACTCTGTGATTTCAAAAACAGTGTCTGGAAGGCCAGAGAGCATGATAAGAGGCAATTCCAGTCGATTATGGGCATTTGTCTGTAGCTTCTGCCTCAGTTTATCGGGAGTCCATTCATTATTTAAGTTCAGCTGCTTTAATTTGTTTTCACTGACTTCAGACAGGAACACTGCAAATCTCTTGGAATAGAGAGGGTCATACTGATCTATCATATGAAGCATAAAAGCAAAGTCATTTTTCACATCTGGAATATCATCAATTCCAGTCTCCTGACGGACATACTCAAAGGAATATTCCCGTAGAGAACGGTAGAACAGCCAGTATAAGGTATAAAGGCATGTCAATCCATAGATACTAACAAAGCACAGATAGCAAAAGGACAGTTTTGAGAACAAGTGTGCCATGGTATGATTGCAAGAAAAGTTTTTATATCCAGTCATGTCCTGAATGTCCACATTACAGTCCACTGTAAACTGGACCTTGGAAACCAGAGCACTATTATATGCAATGATGATTAGGAATTTGATAACTTTAAGAACAGTCTGGCGAACATACATGGCATATAGAATATCACCTTCTTCCACATGCAGCCTGAACTTCTTCACCTTCTCAAATAAGGCCTTAGCCTGCTCACCTTCCTTTTTATCTAGAGCCCCTGCAGTGGATTTATCAACTACAAACTTCTCAGGAATGGACTTTAAAGACTGAGAGTTGACCAGGCTGCCTTCTGGACCAGATTGGATGGTGTTGGACCTGTTCATGTTGTTCTTCCTGTTGTCCTTTTCTTCCGAGTCCTCCCCAGACACTTCAGATAAAGCCCGTGTGGTCCAAGGAGAGTCAAAACACTTCCCCAGAATGGAGATGAAATGTTCTATTTTGGAGCTGGAGCCAGGGAATTTGAACCAAAAGTTACTGCAGAGCATAAAGACCAGGGTATGGATGAGGACAAGGTAAGGGAAATACTTGGCATACCAGTGGAGGGCTCGCTCATAACACATCTGGTTTATAAAGCTGTACTGCTGAAGGTCCAGATCTGTCTTCAGGCCTTTCATTTCCACAGTGATGGGGTTAGCAGGAGATGGTTTAGGTGGAGGCAGTGGAGTGGTACTGGCAACTGCTTGAGAGACATTTGAAAGGGAAGAGTGGTTCTGAGCAGGCTGCACTCTTTTCGGAAGGCAGATTATCTTGTCTTGCATGACCTGAAACACAGAAATAATATTTTCAAATTATATTACTCAAAGAGCTTTCATAATGTTATTACTGCAAAGAAAGCAGCAGTAACATCCAATAAATGTCCATTTCCTCTGCCTGGAGAATACAACGTTCAATTCCAGCATCAAGATTTTATTCTTAGCTCATACATTGGAAAAATGAAATACCTGACTTTGTTCATCATGTCTAAGTTATGACATAAAACAGTGATTTTTCAGGTTTTTCAGGTCATAGAACAACTCACAAGAAAATAAATATTTAGGGAACATTCATGTATTTTTAAAAAATTAGCAGCCAGGCGCAGTGGCTCACAACTGTAATCCAAGCACTTTGGGAGGCCGAGGCGGGTGGATCACCTGAGGTCAGGAGTTTGAAACCAGTCTGGCCAACATCGCAAAACGCTGTCTCTACTAAAAATACAAAAATTAGCTGGGCATGGTGGTAGGCGCCTGTAATTCCAGGTACTTGGGAGGCTGAGGCAGGAGAATCGCTTGAACCCAGGAGGTGGAGGTTGCACTGAGCCGAGATCGTGCCATTGCATTCCAACATGGGCGACAAGAGCAAAACTTTGTCTCAAAAAAAAAAAAAAATTAGCAATTCTCTCACTGGATTCTGGGAGAATCAGCCACTGGTCTGGGAAGTATATCATCTTCTCAGACTCGATCTTGAGTTACATGTCCTCAAAGATTGTATCAGTCTGTGTAGAAGAAGCAGAAACATAAGAAGGAGGAACTATGAAAGGAATTCCTGTCTTGTTTTCCCCTTCTTTTTCTACACATATTCTAGACTGTATGTATAGATTAATATGAATGAATTTAATGGAAATTTTGCTAAGCTTTTATAAAAACTATTCCTTCAGAGAGAGATAAAAAAATCACAGAAGTGTTCAACAGTAAAATAATTGTTTAGATTTGCTAGCGTTAAACACAAAATATTACATTGAGAACCACCATCCTTCTACCAATGTTTCAGTTTGTTGAAAAGAATATTAAGCTGTAAGAATGTCCAGCAGACTCAAAAAATTGCAATTCGGGAAAGAGAGAATGAATGCACCCTTTTTGAAGATAAGGTAGGATATGACAGAATACACATTGAATCAACCTAGAGGAATCATCTTCAGGAGGAGGCCTATGAACAAAAAGTTGACATTTCAAAGGAAGAATAACCAAAGAGTATTCAGCAATGACATGTGGAATTAATAACGCAGGGAAAGTCTATTTGTACCTTAAAATGTCAAATGGCTGGAAATCCACAATGTTTAATGATTCTGCACCAGCAGTGGTTAGTGATTTTGCAACATCAAAGTCCTTTACCTTGATTATAGGCATAGAAACTGAACCCGTTGTAAAGTGGTCTGCTAGAGCATAGTAAGGTGACCACAAGCTGGTGACAAGGGAACCAGCAGCCTACCATATAGAAGCATGAGGCTGATGACAGAGTGAAGCACCCAACACTTAGTAAAATGTCTGGTACATGGAAGACCACCAGTGTATATTTTATGAGAAAGGGAATGAATCCAAAATTGCCAATAGTCCTTCCAGTTCAGGGTTGTATCAGTCTGAGTGTGCAGGACACCTCTTCTAGGGATGAAGATGAAGATGGTGATTATAGTGATGACAGCAGCAAACCTCTGTTGTGCTTAATATGCAACTGACTGTCTTTTCATAAAGTCATGGGCATTAATTCTGTTAATTGCCATCTTAATCGGATGACAGCAAGTACTCTTATTATTTCCATTTTATAGATGAGGAGACTGAGGCATGGACTCAGGTTAAGTAACTTGCCTAATGTCATCTAGCTCAGAATCACCTAGACCCAGAGCCCATATTCGTATTTTCCTGAATGTCTAGGATTAAGCCAGAAGGATCCCAATTTGACTTTATCTTAACAAATTATTTTGCATAAACAAGTCACATTTTACAGAAGAGGCTTACTGCTTGCCATGTCCTATGCAGATAACAAGAAATGAGGCTGCAGGAAGAGAGGAGGTTTCACCACAAGATTTATAAAGTTCTGTCTTGGAAGATACAGCAGGGGGCAACTATTTACTATTTAAATCAAAAGAATGCAGGTAAGAACAACAAATGTGATTGCATTTAGAGGATTCGGTGGCTACTGAGATGTGAGAATTCAGCAGTGGTCTTCAAACATTTCTATTACTTAGAAGAAAATGTTGAGTATGTCTACCTACTATATTTATGTCTTCCTGTAGGTACTGCACATCCACATCAATCAATATGTCAAATAATCAAAAAGCTAACTTATTTCAAGTTTAAAATAAATATAAAGAAAAGTTTTCACTTTTATTTCACATCTCAGTGGAGCATTCATCGTATTTCTTGGGTTTCAAGCACCATACTTTGGAAACCCCTGGAATAAAAAACAAACAAACAAAACCACCAGGAGAAAGCCTAGACAAATACTAGACTATCTTGAAGAAACATGAAAGAGAAGGGTTTGGGATCATGTTCCACATGCTTTCCTGTTCATGGTCTCATTTAATGCTCCAACAACTTGGGAAGTAGGCAGAGGGAGGGGGCCAGAGATCAGCAGGGAAAAGGAATGTGCTTCCTTGCGCACATTCTTCAAGAGTGACATTCTTGAACTATTGTTAATATGACATTGTTAATGATATGATGAAAATACAGGCCGGGCGCGGTGACTCACGCCTGTAATCCCAGCATTTTGGGAGGCTGAGGCGGGAGGATCACGAGGTCAGGAGATCGAGACCATCTTGGCTAACACAGTGAAACCCCGTCTCTACTAAAAATACAAAAAATTAGCCGGGCGCGGTGGTGGGCGCCTGTAGTCCCAGCTACTGGGGAGGCTGAGGCAGGAGAATGGCGTGAACCCAGAAGGCGGAGCTTGCAGTGAGCCGAGATCATGCCACTGAACTCCAGCCTGGGCAACAGAGCGAGACTCTGTCTCAAAAAAAAAAAAAAAAAAAATACAGAGGAATCAGGTAAAAGCAAGATTAAATAGAAGGTAAAAAGGGAGGCATCTTCTTAAGGTGCTAAGTCCCTGCTAAGCAACCAAGTGGGCCCCATTTCTGTACCCCTGCCTGACCCCTCCCCCAGGCTTACTCCTAATGAAAGAAGATGGTGGACTTAAGGAACTTAGCTGCTGTATAGGATTTTAGGTTATGCACTGTACCAGGGTGCCCAGGTGAAGGGCAAGTGTCGGCTGAAATCTAGCTTATGTACCTCTCACTCAGCTGTGTGCACTTGGGGTTATGTCCACACAGTGCAACTGCGTTTTTATATTTTTCATAAAAATGTCTAATTAGCTAGAATCTGCCATGCTGGAGAAGTAGGTCACATTCTCTCCATTCTACAGAAGAAGAAACTGACCAAAGTTCAGAAAACTTCAGTGACTTGCATAAATTCACACAGCTAGGAAATGGCAGAACAGGAATTTAAACCTGTCTTTTCTTTCCAGCCTAGTGTTCTTCCACCACTCCCCACATTCTTCTCATTTCACCTAGCTTCTGCTAGGATGGCTTTGTAGAGAACAGCCCAGCATAGGAGGCTTATACCACAGGCAATCTCCAGAAGTTCTGTTCACTCTTTTGACTTCATATTTCCCTTTCATTCCTTCATGAAGATATTTTTTGAAGCGTGCCTACTCAAATATCAGGAGAATGAAGACAGTAATCTATTTTCCAAAAGCTGTTAATCACCCAGAAATGAGCCCTGAGTAGAAAAAAAAAAAACCTGGAATTTAGTCACTAAGAACAGTAGCATCTCATGTTGCTGAGGGAACACATCACAAGAAGACTCATGCAGAGAGGCAGCTCTGAGTAGAATTCCAAAAGAATGTGAGGGCTGGCTGTCAAATCCAAGACTACAAAAACAAATAGCCAGGTTAGGAGGTCCAACAGTAAACAGTATGAAGATTTAAACAGTGCAATAGCTATAAGAGAGAGGAAGTTACCCTCCATGTTAAATAGAAACTGTATTTCTGAACAATGCAACGTGGGGAAGAACTGGGAAAAGGATCAGTATTTTCAAAGAGAAAAATAAGAAAAAAAAAATAAGGCAGGCAGCTTCTTCTTCTTTGACTTCTTCTTCGTCGTCGTCTTCTTCTTCATCATCTTTTCTTCTTCAAAAGCTTAAATAGTGTTTTTGCCATATCTTTGTAAGAGCAGCCTGTGAGAATTAGGAAATTTTTGTTTTATCTTTCCTATCCTTTTGAGAAGTCTGCCTAATCAGACCTATACTTCACGTTTCTTTTTCTTTACCCAGTAATTTAAAGATCAGGGTGCAAAACAAGCCTTAAAGAAAGGCTGCAAAACAAATCTCAAAAGAATAGTTGTAGAGTTCCAGGCTGTTGGTACAGGACTAAGAAAGAGTGCTTGGAGTAGAGGCAGGGAGAAAGTGCCCAACCACATCCCCTTCTACAAAGCCCTGAGGCTCAGTGCATCACCAGCAGCTCATCCACACACATCACCACATGGAGCAATTCCACCATTTTCTTTCAAGGACAACTCTCAGCTGCCTTTGGAGGAAAAAGTCTTGAGAATGGAGTTACGTGGTGTCTTTATGTAGGAAGAGGGAGAGAAAAAGGGGGAAGAAACTGGTGGGGGGAAGTGAAGAAAAAATATCAAAATAAACAAGAGAACCTGATCCAAAATGCATAAAAGTGAGAAAAGTTAATATTCTAAAAGCTGCTATGAGAATTCTGAGAATTCTTAGAATGAAATTATTTATGGTAAGGAAAATGTCTAAGTGAAGGAGGAGGAGAGGGAAACAGAAGAATGAGACACTGAGAGCAAGGGGTCAGATTAAGCCAAGGTACAAAGAGACAGCTAAACTGCCTACTTTACACTGGAGTGAACGGGCTTGGAAGTAGGAGGAGGTGAATCAGGAGAGCAGGGACAGGTTAGAAGGGAAGAAGAAAATTAGGTCAAGCCACACAGCAGGTGGCTGGAGTATGTGCTCATTATTTCTATTTTGAGATACAAATGCCTTTCAATCTTTCTCAAATCTTTAGTAAAATCTGCTACACACACACACACTCACACACACACACCCCAGCCGCACCTTTTATGAATGCATTTTGTAGAAATCACAGCAAATTTCATGCTGGGATCAAAGTTGTACAGAGTTTACCTGGGATAGGTAAAAATCTGTAATCTAAAGATTTCCATGGAAGCAGAAACTGGGACCATGGGAACCTAATCCTTCCAGGAACCTGCCTGGGGGCATTAGACTGGGGTTTGACCCAATATCCTCTGGATCTTTTTTTTTTTTTTTTTTTTTTTAGATGGAGTCTTGCTCTGTGGCCTAGGCTGGAGTGCAGTGGCGCAATCTCAGCTCACTGCAACCTCCGCTTCCTGAGTTCAAGTGATTCTTCTGCCTCAGCCTCCCAAGTAGCTGGGACTACAGGTGCGTGCCACCACACCCGACTAATTTTTGTATTTTTAGTAGAGATGGGGTTTCACTATATTGGCCAGGCTGGTCTCGAACTCCTGACCTCATGATCTGCCCGCCTTGGCCTCCCAAAGTGCTGGGATTACAGGCATGAGCCATGGCGCCCGGCCTATCCTCTGGATCTTTAGGAACGACTGACATCCAGGAGTATAAAATACTTCTCAAGACTTCCCAATTAAAGTCCTTGGAGAAAAAAATGTACACATAAACTTGTTCCATGACTGTGATAATATCTATGCACTACTTATGGAAAAGAAACCCAAGGGTTGCAATAATTGGTTAAATGGATTCACTAAAATTTGGATTCTTCAATTCTGATCTGCAAATCATCATGTTGAGAAAACACAACAGCTATTTTTGAAAAGATAAAAGAGGATCTTGAAGATCCTTCCTCAATTCTAAGGTCAATGAAATAAGCTGAATTTCTTGCTTTTGCTTTCTATGGGGGAAGGGAAGGGTTTCAAGGGAAGCATAGGCCAAAATTCAAGCTTCCTAAAAAAAGAAACAACCCATCCAAACCTGCCTGAAAATGTTGTTCGAATCTAGGAAGAGAAATCAAATATTTTAAATTGTAACAATCAGATTTAGAGATGCACTGTAAGTGGAGTATGTGCATGCTTTATTGCATACTGAAATACCTTGAATGGTCAATGTGAAATTCGGGCCTTTTAATAGAAATTTTCACTATTTTAAGTCATAATATTTATGGCTACATTTTTGTATGATGTATATTATTTGAGTCTTAGTCCTTTGTTAGAATCATTAAGACACATCAGGATGACACTTATTTAGGCAGTTGCCAGAAAGGTATGGAAGTGAAAAGCAGAACCCACCTGTGATAACCAGTTGAAAAGGTACCACATTTGCATGAATGAGACACCAAGGGGCTGAGGTTAAAACAAAATAAAACCACTTAGCTTCAGAGAAACTGCCTGAAATAACAAAGAACATACAAACAAAGGCAGCTTATCTATTACATGTCGGACATGTAGAACATAAATGCTGAATTCTGAGTGTGCCTCAGGAAAAGTCAATCATTCTGGAGTAGTATCTACTATATGTCAGTTGTTATGTTTGGGATACCAACAAGAACAAAAAGCCCTTCGAAGTCAAGCACAGGAGTGAGACATCTAAATCAGTAATTAGTGATAAGTGCTCAGATTTGTGCTTGTCTTTCACAATAAACTTTATCATCAGATTATGTAGATACAGGAAAAAAAAAACCCCTAGTAGTATTTTTATTGGGATCACTTTACCTTTATAAGTGAAGAACTGACATGATGTTGATTCTTCCTCCTTATGGTGTGTGTTTTCACTTGTTTGCATCTAATTTTGTGCCTTTCAAGAGTGTTTTATAGTTTTCTCACAGAGATTTTGTACATTATTAAGTTATGTCTATGTATTTTTTTTTTGCTACCATAAATCTGTCTTTAAAAAAAACCATTTATTTATTTTTGAGACAGGGTCTTGCTCTGTTGCCAGGCTGGGGCGCAGTGGTGTGATCTTGGCTCACTGCAACCTCCACCTCCCGGGTTGAAGAATTTTCCAGCCTCAGCCTCCTGAGTGGCTAGGACCACGGGCCTGCACCACCACTCCTGGCTAATTTTTGTATTTTTTTGTAGAGATGGGGTTTTACCATGTTGCCCAGGCTGGTCTCGAACTCCTGTGCTCAAAATGATCCGCCCACCTCAGTCTCCCAAAGTGCTAGGATTACAGGCGTGAGCCACTGCACCCGGCCAAAACATTTATTTTTAACACAGAAGGTAGAGTCCTCCCTTTCCCTTTTCCTATCCCCATTGCCATTCCTTCGTGAGCCCTGATAAGTTTGGTGTATACCATTCCAGATCTGTATCTGTGCATTTACATGTATATAATATATAAACAAATAAGATCTTACTATATATGTTGTTCCTGCACCTTGAGTTTTTATCTTTCGTGGTATGTCTTGGAGATGTTAATAGATTGGCACCTGGAGATCTACTTCATTCTAAGTGCCATGGAATTACATATTGTGGATGTGCTATAATTCACTGAAGACATTCATTCCCATGATGACATGCATGTAGGGAGTTTTGCTACTAAAAAGTGTGTTGGTCTCAAAAGGTTACATACTATCTGATTTTACATGGCATTCTGAAAAACAGGACAGAGGGATGAGGACATAGAACAGATCAGAGGTTAAAGGCTGAGGTTGGGGGGTTCACTGCAAAGGTCAGCACCAGGAATTCTTTGGAGTGTTGAGATTCTTCTGTATCCTGTTTGTGGTGGTGGTTACAAGAACCTGTGCATATTAGAAAACTCAAATATATACCTTGTTTAGATAAAGGGTGTATTCTTGAAGATGGGAAGGCTAAATGCTATCTAATATTAACATTACCGGCTTTTTTGGGTATTTGTGTTATATTATCTTTTAATCTCTATTTTTACTCTGACAATTTTTCTAGGTTTCTGCCTTTTGAATTTTTAAAAATCCAAACTAATCACCCCTTTCTTTTTATAAGTGAACTTAATCCATTATTTCCCTCACTCATATTTGGATATTTGGACTTATTTCTAGATTTTTAGTTTTCATTTATACTTTTCCCTTCTCCTTCCTGCCTTCTGCTGCACTGCTCATTTTTTCTCTATCTCCTATTTCCCACCCAACCCCTTCTCAGCTGGTTAGGAAGATAGCGACTGTATTTCTGTTCTTCTAGAGGTTATCTATAATTTCTTAAAATGTACATTTAAAATTTTTAGTATCTCCACACCACTTCCAAGAATATGTTGTAACTACCCACTGTACTATACCGATTTGTTGTTCTCAGAGTTTGTTTTTGCTTTCTTTTGAAACAGTTTTTTTTTTTACAATCTGTACTTGATCGTGTTCATTTATATATTTATTAAATTATGAGTCATTAGTTTTCTTAGATCCTATAACTTCTTCCTGGGTTCATTTTCCTTTTGGTTGAAGTATACACCTTAATAATTCTTAATAAAAGTCTGTGGATGGGAAACTCATATATCCTGTAAGACTGACAATTCCTATATTGCTTTCATTCTTCAGTAATTATTTGGTAAGTTATACAATTCTGTTTTGATAGTAATTTCCTCTCAGCATTTAAAAATATTACTCGATTTTCCCTGGCCTATATTTTTTCTGATGAGAAGCTTGCTGTCAGTTTGTGTTCTTTAGTGTGCAATCTATCTTTAAGGTAGCTTTTGAGATTTTACCTTTAGTCTCAGGATTTTCTGCAAGTTCACTTTAATTTTGAATGTATGTGGGTTAATCCTACTCCATATCCGGAGCTAAGGACTTGACTTTCTTTAATTTTGGGAAATTAAAGAAATATTTCTTCAAATATTGCTCCATCCTTTCTTCCATTTTCTTCTACAATGCCTCTGAGATGTATGTCAGTGTCTCTCAGTCTGTCTTTTATGAATGTGTGTTTTGATTCCTGTCTCTCTCTGTGCCGGGCTCTGGGTAAACTCAGAACTCTTATTTAATTCATTACTTCTTTATGCTACTGAGTACAGTCCAGTTATTCTATCTGTTGATATTTTATAATTCATTGACTTTATTTCCAAGATTTCTAAATTTGTTATATCAGCTCTTAAGTCATATCTACCTACTTTATTGATTGATTGAGATAGGGTCTTGCTCTGTTGCCCAGGCTGGAGTGTAGTAGCATGATCATGACTCACAGCAGCTTCAAAAATCCTGGGATGAAGTGATCCTTCCACCTCAGCCTGCCATGTAGCTGGGACTACAGGTGTGTGCCACCATGCCTGGCTAGTTAAAACATATTTTTTTTTTGTTTTTTTTTGTTTTAGAGATAGGGTCCTTGCCATGTTGCCCAGGCTGGTTTTGAACTCCTGGGCTCAAGTGATCCGCCTGCCTTGGCCTCCCAAAGTGCAGGGATTACAGGCATTCACCACTGTACCCGGCCCCTACTTTTTAAATGTTATGTCTTGATCTTTTTAACCATTCTTTGTATATTTATTTGTCATCTGGTTAAAACTTAATTTCATCTTGCATGAATCTGTGTTCCAATTGTTAATTTTGTTAATAGTCTTTCTTAACATAGTTTTTTTCATGTGTTCTGGGTGGTAGACGCATCCTGAGTAGGTGTATGTTTTCCACTGCTTCTCTTGAGTGTACTTTTGTGGTTTTCTGCACCCAGCCCCTAGCCCCTCCGAGTCCACCAATAGGTCTTATCATGGTGTTTTGATGTTCCACTGTGATGTCAGGACCTCACAGAGTCAGTCTGCGAGATAGTGGACAGGCTGACTCAGTTTCTGGTTGGCAGGCACCTCAGATGCACACTTTCCTCTGAAGTACCGTCTCCAGCATCCAGTTAATCACTATATTTTTTCAGCTTCTTTTTGGGAGTGAGGACTTTTGGCTTGAAACAGTGACCAGGCTTCAGTCTCTTATCTTGCTTGGTGCATTTATGGTTCCCTTTACTAGCAGGAGCTGAGCTCCTGGCTGCTACTGCTTAGTTTTGGATAAGAGCCCAGCAATTGATTCAGACCCATTCAGCGTTCCATTTGTGCTCCACAGAAATGCTCATCTTGCTTTGGGGTCTGTGTATGCATTTTTGTTATATTTTTATATCTATCATGACTATACACATTGAACACAGGAATGTTTTGAATTGTAACACCTGTTTTACCATCTTTCGCAGATGTGTATATCTTAATACAAAAATTAGTCGAGACAAATTAACATTATGAAAAATTGTGTTGCTTGGGTAGTGCCACACAAGGTAAACTTATACGTCAAATTCCCTCCCCCCCAAAAAGGCCGAATTTCTTTACACATGTTCCACCAACAGCATATGAAAATACTTACTTTCCTATATCCTCGACAATAAAGTCCATTGTTCTTTTTCTTTTTTTTTTTTTGAGATGGAGTCTCGCTCTGCCGCCCAGGCTGGAGTGGAGTGGAGTGATGCGATCTCGGCTCACTGTAAGCTCCGCCTCCCAGGTTCACGCCATTCTCCTGCCTCAGTCTTCCAAGTAGCTGGGACTACAGGCGCCCACCACCACGCCTGGCTAATTTTTTGTAGTATTAGTAGAGACAGGGTTTCACTGTATTAGCCAGGATGATCTTGATCTCCTGACCTCGTGATCCGCCCGCCTCAGCCTCCCAAAGTGCTGGGATTACAGGCATGAGCCACCGTGCCTGGCCCCATTGTTCTTTTTCTATGAACTATAATCCCCAAATTATTTCTCCAGCTTGAACCAGTTTTCTATTTTTATTTTTTATAGAGATGGGTTCTCACTGTATTGCCTAGGCTAGCCTTGAACTCCTGGGCTCAAGTGATCCTCCCGCCTTGGACCCCCAAAATGCTGGGATTACAGGCATGAGCTACCAGCTTGGACTTTAAAACACAGTTATGATTATATTGTTATAGGAAGAGGAAGTAAGAAAATTTGCAGTGTATGATAAAATAGGTGGTACCATTCCAATATGTTAACTTGTGATCCAGATGTAGTCTTTAGATTGTGTCTTATTCTTTAAAAGATAGTACTTTAACTTGGTTATGACAGATTTGATCCAAACAGGTAGAGTGGAGCCAAAAAAAGGCAAGTGGACAATATAAGACAGTTAAGTTTATGCTTCATCCTCCCTCTACCTCATTGATTCAAATATAGGTAGTACCAAAGATTTCTACCCTGAAGTTGATCATCTAGACTTGCCCCCAGTCTGACGGAACAAACCAAGTTATCCCTGTTGACCTAAGAAGGATATAGCAAAATCACATCCCAAAGATCTATTCTCCAGGGATTGTTCAGAGATAAGAGCAGGCTATCCTTTACCAACAGAAACATATTGAATACCTACTATCTACTATTAGGTTGGCGTAAAAGTAATTGTGGTTTTTGCTGTTGAAAGTAACGGCAAAAAAAATTGACAAATGGGATCTAATTAAACTAAAGAGCTTCTGCACAGCAAAAGAAACTACCATCAGAGTGAACAGGCAACCTACAGAATGGGAGAAAATTTTTGCAACCTACTCATCTGACAAAGGGCTAATATCCAGAATCTACAATGAACTCAAACAAATTTACAAGAAAAAAAACAAACAACCCCATCAAAAAGTGGGTGAAGGACTTGAACAGACACTTCTCAAAAGAAGACATTTATGCAGCCAAAAAACACAAGAAAAAGTGCTCATCATCACTGGCCATCAGAGAAATGCAAATCAAAACCACAATGAGATACCATCTCACACCAGTTAGAATGGAGATCATTAAAAAGTCAGGAAACAACAGGTGCTGGAGAGGATGTGGAGAAATAGGAACACTTTTACACTGTTGGTGGGACTGTAAACTAGTTCAACCATTGTGGAAGTCAGTGTGGCGATTCCTCAGGGACCTAGAACTAGAAATACCATTTGACCCAGCCATCCCATTACTGGGTATATACCCAAAGGACTATAAATCATGCTGCTATAAAGACACATGCACACGTATGTTTATTGCGGCACTATTCACAATAGCAAAGGCTTGGAACCAACCCAAATGTCCAACAACGATAGACTGGATTAAGAAAATGTGGCACATATACACCATGGAATACTATGCAGGCATAAAAAATGATGAGTTCATGTCCTTTGTAGGGACATGGATGAAACTGGAAACCATCATTCTCAGTAAACTATCGCAAGGACAAAAAACCAAACACCGCATGTTCTCACTCATAGGTGGGAATTGAACAATGAGAACTCGTGGACACAGGAAGGGGAACATCACAATCCGAGGACTGTTGTGGGGTGGGGGGAGTGGGGAGGGACAGCATTAGGAGATATACCTAATGCTAAATGACGAGTTAATGGGTTCAGCACACCAACATGGCACATGGATATATATGTAATAAACCTGCACATTGTGCACATGTACCCCAAAACTTAAAGTATAATAATAATAAAAAAAGAAAGTAATGGCAAAAAACACAATTAGTTTTGTGCCAAGGTAATACATGCTAAGCGTCATAGGAAAACCAAAGAGGCGTAGCCAGTATTTGCTGTTCTAAAAGCACTTGCAATCTTGCTAGAGGGACATAACCAGCCACATGAAAAATCAAACGACAGCGCAAATATGGCAATATGTACAGTAAGAGCTCAGGCTTGGAGTAAGCAGGGTAGACTTGGTGGAGTAGAAGTAACTTCATTTGGGACTTGAAGCTGCTAGGTTGGAGCCTGTGGTTCCAGAGGCAGGAGCAAAAGGATGCACTTGGGGAGAGAGAGGGAGAAAGATTGAAAAGATGGAGTGTCACTCTTCTTTTCTGAGGTAGACCTATTTCTCCTGGGCAAAGGGATAGAAATAGAAGGGAAAAGAATTAACTTTCATGTCACTAAGTTATCAGTTAATGTACAAACTTGACTAAGCACTTTCCCCAAGATACAAGATGCTAGAGGACAAAGAAAGCACTCATTGTCCAAAGGCATGAGATTGATTCCCCTCATCAGTGATAGAATTAACTCTGAAAATGTAGACTGTGTTTCAAGGCTGAACTATTGAAAATATTTTAAGTACAAAAAATGTTGGTGAGAATGAGAATGAAAAGGAACTGAAAAGGCAGAGTAGATGGCTCTGAAGAGTGAACATTTAAATGCTTTCATTCTTAGCAAATGTCTTATTCACAACTCTTGCTGTGCATTATGTTGACTATACGCATATTTGGGGGCAATCGCCACAAGAGCACAGAAATAGACATCTGTGAGAACCACACATGCTGCATCACTATCATCAGGACAAACACCGTCCTTGTCTCCAACAGAAATGGAAAAGCAAAACTGCAAGTATGTGGCATCATTTCCTGTTTGCTGTACACATGCTCTCTTCTTTTCTTCTACTTTTTAAAAAGACTTTTAAATTTTCTTAGAGCAGTTTTAGGTTCACAGCAAAATTGAAAGGAAGGTACAGAGATTTCCCATATGCTCCCTACCTCCACCCATGTATAGCCCTCCCCATTATCACCAAGCTCAACCACAGTGGTACATTTGTTACAATCGATGAACCTACATTGACACATCACTATCATCCAAAGTCTACAGTTACCTTGGGGTTCCCTCTTGGTGCTGGATAAAGATTTGGACAAATGTATAACAATATGTATCCATTGTAATATCCTACAGAGTCATTTCACTGCCCTAAAAGTCTTCTGAGCTATACCTACTTATCCCTCCCCTCCTTTGTCCTTTCTAAGGAACAATTGATATTTTTACTGTCTGTAGTTTTGCCTTTTCCAGAATATAATACAGTTGGAATCATACAGCACGTATCCTTTTAAGATTAGCTTCTTTCACTTAGCAATGTACATTGAATGTTCCTCCATGTCTTTTCATGCCTTGACTGTTTTTTTTTTTTAGCACTATATAGCATTCCATTATTTGGATCATCTCTCTCTCTCTCTCTCTCTCTTTTTAATTTCTTTTTTTTTCCACCTTCGGGACTTGTCTGAATCTCCCTTATTTTTAATGATGATGATGCTTAACATTTATATCATGGCCAGGAAATAACACACTGTACAGGGAGGAAGTTTACACCCATATAGTAAAGTGAGAGAAAAACCAGTCTAAGGCAAACTGCCAAAGTCTAAGGTATTTACAAGAGCAGAGTAAAAGGTCTTTTTTTATTAGTTGCCTATTTCTCCAATAGCAATAGGAAAAGGAAAATAAAAAAAAATCATACCTTGGCACATTTGACGCATGGAGTGCTTGGGGAAAAAAATCCAAGGGATTGAAGAGATAAGTTCATTAAAACTTAGATTTCTGAACTTATGGATTTTCTCAGTGGTAAAGTATAATGGTACTTTTATACAGGTTTTATTAATACATAATTAAAAGCTAGTATCAAGTGAAACTCCTTGAGTTATGCACCATGAGAAATGCCTGAGGAACATTAAATGTCACTGATAGAAAGATTAAGCACTAAAAAAGCTACAGCATATCTTAAATCATTATACAGAACAAATAACAGTATAAGCACCAGTAAGCTCTTTAAAGATAGACACCATGCTTAGTTTTCATTGCCTGGCACAAAATAGGTATGCAATAAACATGAAGTGAACAAATAAAATAAACACTGTCCCCCATATCCCTAAGGAGGAACAAACCACAGCTAAGGCAAGCATATGCATTCATATATTCAGATGCCAGAGAACATCTGGAAATATTTGACCTCTAGCTACCTTCCTCTGACATGAAACAATTCATTTTGCACACTCTCCTAACTGCCAAGTGATATCAGTCTAGTGATTCCTAAAGCCAGAGTTAAGTGCTAACTCATTTAAGAGACACAAAGAGAGTACCAGATTTGGGACACATGGTCTGTTTATTTCTAAGTAAAAAAGAAACCATCATACCCACATTAGAATCATGTCTACATTTTGAAATTTTGCTTAGTAAATACAATTCTCCTATCACTGTAAATACTGACATACTAACCTTTCTGAGAGTGGGAATGACAATACATACTATTAATGTTCATTTTTTTAACCCTTCATTAAACTGAAGGTTTCCAGCCATCAAGGATGCTTTTATTACCTCTATCTGGGTTGTATCCACATTGTTTTTTTCCCCTCTTCTTTTGAAGAAAGCTTCTCTAGGCCAAACAAGGAATTACAAAAAAAAATTTTCAGAAATGACGGGGGTGGGAAAGATTTGAAGCAGCTTCTTCTCATTCTGCTTCATGGCATTTTTCCATAAGCCATAAAGACCAGTGAATTATTTGATCCATGGCAATTTAAGATCTATGTCAAAAGCATCCATTTCAAAGTAACAACCATGTGAGAAAATTCAATAGATACATAAAAACACAGAACATGTTTTGATTTATAACAGACTATTTGTTTCAGTTGTTTGAAGAATTTGAAATATTTATCTCTAATTATGCTCTTAAAATAATACAGGAAAAACTCTTTTTGAAGCAATGCCCAGGGACTGAAACCTCAGTTCTGTACTCAGCTGACTTAGCTCTAGAAACCCTGCAGTTTACTGATAAATCTGTGAGCAGGAGTAGAATAAAAGAAATTGGGAGAGTTCAAAGAGAAACATAAATCATCCAGATTATCTTCAATGTATGAACAGGACAAAGATACAGAATTCTAAATATGGAAAGCATGCAAATAAAACTGTTCTAAAAGGATATTTTTAAATGATTATTTTCGAAATTTACTATAATAATTGAAAAATAATTTGCTATTTAGTTTTAGCAAATAAAAATATCTCCCCAAGTGAGATGATATCAGCTGCCAGGTTGTGGTCCAATCTACATGAAGGAATAGATAGTGTCATCCTTAAAAGATAATATCCATAATTTGTTATGGCATCATAGAAGGCTTGCAGTTAAGGCAAGAGTCATGGCACTTGTTAGTCACTTATGTGTGCTGGATGGCAAGTGATTTTTTTTCAATCATTATTATAATTTTTAGAAGTTAAGATTATTTGGATTCCATAAATATTAATTTGGATATGACAGGCTCCACACATTTCAGACAAATAGGTCTTTTACCTATAGAGGGAGAATTTCATCTATGCACTTTTCCATTTTTCTGAATCATCCAGATAATGGCTGATCTCTGGGGAGAAAAAGACTCTTCTTTGTTTCTCCTTACTTCTTTCTAGGTGAAAGAGGGCTTGATAGAGATGGTGACCTTTAAGGAAAAGTACTAAACCTTGGTGTCACAAGGGGTTGTTTCTACCTTGGGACCAGTCTGGTTTGACTCTCTCTTTAGAGCTTCTAAAGGGAGTCATCGTTTGGAAGTCTCCCTTTTTCCTTAAAACTGATGTGACACAATAGGGTCTGCAGCTGCCTGTCTCTGGGAAGTTGAAGGTAGCCTAGGAGGGCCTGAGGAGGATTGTTCAGATGAGCTTTAGGAAGAATCAATAATAAATCTATATCTCTCTCCCCTCTCTCTTCCTCCCTCTTCTCTCTTCCCCTTCCCCTCTCCCCCTTGTCTGTTCTTTACCCAGAATACCTTTTTTTGACCTGAGCACAGCAGAGATTAAGGTGTAGAAAAAGAAGCTAAGGAGTTTTTTTCAGAACTCCCTGCCACACCCCCACTTTTTTTCCAGGTACGTAGATTTTTCAGAGCTTAGGCAAAGAAAGTGCTTGAGACTTATCTGAAGTGTGGCCTAGCTCACCAGGAAACTGATAATGTGGTTTAGGGCCAGAGCCTTAGTTTTAATTAAATGTTCTTCTGCCTGATCTTGTCCTCTATGTCTGTATAGCTCCTGCAAAGTCTTCCGGGAGACGGGTATAGGCAGCTATCAGAATTAGGGCATTTGCTCCTGGATTCTAGACCTCTCTCAATCTCTGTTTGTCAAGGCTCAACTAATCACACTTACGACTACATGAAGATGCCCCAGATGAAGAGAAGGCAGTTTTTTGTTTTGTTTTTCAATTGGGGAGGATCAGAGTAATTGCCCAAGAGAAGACATTTTGAGGTCATAGTTTCTAAAGAGACTAAAATACATTTCTATTTTATCACCATTTTTTTCACAATAAATCTGTAAAATGGAAGTGGTGCCTATCCTGCTCATTTTATAAAACTGGGCCTCAGAAAAGCCATGTGTTTCACCTAAACTCATACTAAGAGCATATGAGAGAGCTCATGTTTTCTGCTTGAAGTTTTGGGGAAAGATTAAGTTTTTTCTCTTTAAATTAACTTGATCTAGCTGAAATTATTATTTTTTTAAATCCAGGTTTTCTATTTCCAGTGAGCATATAAGGTTTCTTACAAGGTAAAATGATGAGATAGTTGATGACCTATTAGACAAAAGATCTTTGCAGAATTCTAAAAATATAAAATTAAGTGACTAACTGATATAATCATGCATACAAGTGTTCTACAAGTGAATATCACTATAACACTGTCTCAGCTTGCATTAAGCATTTTCTGAGTCCAATATCTATCACCTATAACACTTAACATCAACATCCTAAACAATAAGTTAACATATAGAACTTGAGGTCACATAGCCCCAGCTTTGGATATCAGTGCAAAGAATCTCACCAGCTTTTAAGAACTAAAATAACTTGAGTAGGGAGATGCCAATTCTATTTTAAGATAGCTGACCCTATTACTGCTAATAGTTCAAACACTTCTTAGGAAAGTTGACATTTTGAACTTGTCATTACGTGATGAAAAATGTCACTATGTATGTTTAAAAGCCTTTATATAGGACCAGGCGCGGTGGTTCATGCCTGTAATCCCAGCACTTTGGGAGCCCGAGGGAGGCAGATCATCTGAGGTCAGGAGTTTGAGACCAGCCTGGCCAACATGGTGAAACCCCGTCTCTACCAAAAACACAAAAATTAGCCGGGCGTGGTGGCTCACGTCTGTAGTCCCAGTTACTCGGGAGGCTGAGGCAGGAGAATTGCTTGAACCTGGGAGGTGGAGGTTGCAGTGAGCTGAGATTGAGCCACTGCACTCCAGCCTGGGTGACAGAGTCAGATTCTGTATAAAAAAAAAAAAAAAAAAGCCTTTATACTTTTATTAGAAACAGGAAGTGCTATTATAACAAAAAAGCTGGGCATGGGCCGGGCTCCCAGCACTTTGGGAGGCTGAGGCGGGTGGGTAACTTGAGGTCAGAAGTTCGAGACCATTCTGGCCAACATGGTGAAAGCCCGTCTTTACTAAAAATACAAAAATTAGCTGGGTGTGGTGGTGCACGGATGTAATCCCAACTACTAGGGAAGCTGAGGCAGGAGAACCACTTGAACCCAGGAAGTGGAGTTGCAGTGAGATCATGCCAATGCACACATTCCAGCCTGGGTGACAGAGTGAGACTCCATCTCAAAGAAAAAAAAAGAAAAAAGAAGCTGGGCATGGTGGCACGCACCTGTAATCCCAGCTACTCAGGAGGCTGAGGCCGGAAGATCACTAGAGCCCAGGAGTTTCAAAGCAGCCTGCGCAACAGAGTGAGAACTCGTCTCCAAAATAACAAAACAAACAAAACAAAACGAAGCAGAGCTGAAAGTCCTTATTTGCTAGAAACCCCCAAGTGGACATTTGTAGAATGTTACCATGCCCCACAAGTCTTATGTTTTGTAATACCCCATATCACTTTTTTCTCCCTGGAATATAATTTATTCCTGTATTCCTATAACCACCCTGTATACAGTCCACATAAAATTGGAATTCAGTCCACATAAAATTGTCAAGGTGATAGATGACAAGAAGTAAAATTCTAGGGAAGATCAAAAGTGTCAGTTCAAATAAACCACCATAAAAAGGTCCCAACTAAGGCATATTTTTGATACTAGATATAACAGAGGTTTTGAAATAGTGTTTCTTTCACAGCATTCACCACCATCCCCACAGAGATGACACAGGTTGCTCTTTACAATTATTTTCACCATCTAAATAATTTTTGTTTTATATTCCCCAAAGACCCTAGCAGAACGGAGATGTAAGGTGGGTACATGGAAACTTTATACAACTGGGCTGGTGCAGTAGCTCACACCTGTAATCCCAGCACTTTGGAAGGCTGAGGTGGGTGGATCACTCTAGGCCAGGAGTTCGAGACCAGCCTGGCCAACATGGTGAAACTCTTGTCTCCACTAAAAATACAAAAATCAGCTGGGTGTGGTGGTGCATGCCTATAAACCCAGCTACTCAGGTGGCTGAGGTGTAAGAATTGCTTAAACCTGGGAGGCAGAGGTTGCAGTGAGCTGAGACCGTGCCACTGCACTCCAGCTTGGGTGACAGAGTAAGACTCTGTCTCAAAAAAAAAGAAGAAAAGATAAAAGAAAAGGAACATATCTGAGATGAGGTCTTGATTTTAAGCCTTCACTTCTATCTGTGATTTCATCAGTATTCTGATGTAATCAGTATCACTGATTCTAAGTAAGAATTTCTGGGCTTCTATCTATAAAATTCAAATTTGGCCAAAGAAAAACATCTACTAGAAATCTCAGACAGTATACAGCAGATGACTGCATGAGGGGAGCAGAAGCAAGAATTCAGGGCACATTATCAAAATGAAGTCTTCTGAAATCATTCTGGAATCTATAATTCTGATTGCCTGTACTTTCCAGTGAACTGCCTGTGAGCATTTTCACCTGAAGGTCATTTGTCATGGAGCTGACATCGATGGCTCTAAATCAGAGAAGCTGAAATTAATTTCAGTATGCCCTAAAAATCAAAGCGGGGATCAGCTCTAACCAACAAACTCACATGTCCTAACCTTTTTGATAGCGTGACCCTGCTGGCCACTTCGCTCCTAGTGATTGGGTTAAATCTTCCAGGATTTTTTTGTAGGTGGCTTTGTCATTGAAATAATTCTTTTTTTCCCCTCCAAATTCAGAAAGCAGGAAATGTCTTTTCTATGTAACAATCACAAGGCAGGTCCCCTAGGACTTCCAGGGGGCTTGCATCTTCCAGTTCCTGTTTCTGGTTTCTAACTGCTAATTCTATATTTGGTAACGGTCTGCCCATGGGCTGTTTTGGATTTGGTCATAATAAGATAACCTGGAGTCACTGAGCAGAGATCTAAAGCAATCTTATTTTTCCAGGAAGCAACGTGTTGACCTTTCAGGATTTGGTCTATTTTGTTGAATGTGTTGAGTTTTTGAATAGTGTTGTTTATAGCACAAAGTTGGGTGTTTACACTATTGGTCCTTGAGGGTGTATGACTGTACAGGAATAGGACAGACACGTATACTCCTACACTCTCCTGGCTTACAGTGAGTTTATATTTGTTCTTATGTGGATTGATGTAATCTAAGGAATGCTCTTTACACATGTTCTTATTTCATGGCAGCCTTGAAAAGAGCTACTTGCTCAGAAATGAATAAATATTTGTCAGACAAGTAAGGCAAAAGTGCTGGTTCTAATCCTTTTACATAAGTGCAAGAAAGAATCAACATCCCCTTGATAGATAATAATCTCCTTAATCCCCCAGTATTTTCCAGGCTGAGTAGTGTTAAACCTATATGAATACAATCTTTTAGGAGTAAACAGATATCAACTGTTGACATGAAAAAAGCAACTTACAAAATAGTTACTCTAAAAGCTGTTGGATTACTATTTTATCATCAAAGAGTGTTCTTCTAACTCCACCTTAGATTTTGCCTTGTCATATATTCCAATCTAGGAGTTAACTTGCTTTGTAAATAAGATCAGAAAGAATGATACACTTTCATTTTACAAGGGGAAAATCAAGACATAAAAATATATTTTAACAATTTTAACATCACCTTGGGAATGAGAAAGGAACTTGAGCTTCACAGAGAATCCTTTGTTTATAAAGTTATCAGTCATTAAGCCATTTTTAGTGGATTATCATAGCAGAGCTAAAATAAGAGCTTAAATTCTTCCCCTATGGAACATTAATTTGTTATATGGATCCTAGGTAGTTTTACTTTAATAATTTGTACCATGCATTCTTTCTTGTTTTGTTAATGCTTACTATAGAGTGCAAATTTTTCTTTTTAAATAGCAGGTATATAGTGAATGCCCCTTAAAATTTTAATTTGTAATTCATAAAATTGATACTTTTTGTAACTATTTTCTCTTTTTATCATTTTGTACTTGCTTTTACACTGAAAATCCTGTTTTATAAGCCAAACCTTGCCCTCACAATCCGTGCAATTGTGATGGTTCCATAATATTTGATAGCAGTGTGCACAGGGTTGACAGACGCCTCATGGAGAATCAGCCTAAGATTGGAATCTCAGCTGCATCCCTCTTGGCTTTGGGGCAAGTTATCCAACCCTCTACACTTTGGAATTCTCATCTGAAAAATGGGACTAATCTACTTTCACAGGTTTGTTCTGGGAACTAAATAAAGTACATACAGATTCTAGCACAGGTTCTCTTGCCAGCGTTACTCCACGGATGTGCTATTAGCATTCTGGATAAAATAATTCTGTTGTGTGGGAATGTCCCACCGATTGCAGGATGTTTAATATCCCTGACCCCACCCTCTCTGAAAAATGCCATCTGGGCCCTCCGGTCACTGTGCCAATCCATGAGGGCTTTGTAAAATGATCACACTAAATATTCTGTTAATGCTGAGTTTTCCCCTTCATTCCTCTTATTAAAATATATATTTCGGTTTTGTATACTCATTCTTTGAGACTTCACTCAATAATCTTGAGTCCCTAACTTCCAGTAACTGAGATGACAACATCATATTTGATGCTCTTGGGGCACCATTAAGGCATTTACACATTGGAAGACATTGCTTATGTGTTTCTATGGTCTTCAGACTATTAGCAATCTGAAGGCATGGGCTGTGCTGTCTTTCTTTTAGCATCTAACAGCCCGCACAGTGTCTGATACATTGCTGATGCACAGGATTGTTTGTTGAATTGAGTAGTCCACCCCGTATGAATTCTGTGCCCTGCAGCCTTCATATTCTGAAGCAATATTTCTTTTGACATCTCATTTTTCCTCAGAACCTTGTCATCTCAGACAACACTTCTTGTACCCAGTCAACTGGCATCAGATTTCTTTTTAACGGCTGAAGAGATGAAAGAGGCCTATGTGGGAAGGGCCCAGGTTAGTTAACGTGTCTGAGCAGGAGCCATTGATTGTGCAAGGTAACAGTGGTGGTGCTGAGAAGGCTGATCAGTGGGGAGCCCAAAAGGTTTCTGGACTGTAGAGAGACACTGTGGGGCTGTGCTGCAGCAAGACGATTCTGACCAGCACACAGGAAAAGAGATATAGCTTGTGCTTGAATCCCCTCCTTAACTTACCGCACGCACATCTCCTAAATGATGCTCATTATAGACATTTTCATAGGTACACTCTTATTTTCATTCATTTCATTGCAAGTTAACTATTTATTCTAAAAGATTTTCTGTGTTCTTTCTCTTTTCTGCACTTCATCCTGCCATGGAATATGTAAACAAGAGAAATAATTCCCTGTGCTTGTTAAGCAGATCCTGCAGCAGCACTGTGAGCCATGGCACCGTAATAAAGACAGGTTGATAGTGCTCCTGCTAATCTATGTCACCTTCCTCTACTATTTCCCAAGCTAGCCACCCCAAATCTAACCTTCTCCTTGAGACCCCTGCTCTACTACCTTCCTTGTTGCCAATTTCTGCTACATTCCTCACCCTCACAATCTCTCAGTAAATGTTGTTTTCTCCATCACAGAGAAACAACAAGCCATAAGGCACAGACTCCTGTCTTTCTGTCTCCCTACCAAATAAAAATGCATCTGTAGCTATCATTCCCATTCTGGTGGATGATACCTCCTCCACCAAAATCAGGGATAATCCTTCCACATAGATCCTGGATCTTCACCTCCTTCCTCCTGAAAATGACCATCATTAACCCCAAACTCCTGGGTTTTACATCCAACTGATTACTTAATATCTCCACGTTGATGTTTAACATATATCACAAACCTAACATGTTTAAAAACAAACTTTTCTAGTTGCTGAGGTCTAAAAATCTTAGTCATCCTTGATTTCTCTCTTTTTTTTTTTTGAGATGGAGTCTTGCTTTGTCACCCAGGCTGCAGTGCAATGGTGCGATCTTGGCTCACTGAAACTTTTGCCTCCCGGGTTCAGGCGATTCTCCTGCCCCAGCCTCCTGAGTAGCTGGGATTACAGGTGTGTGCCAACATGACCGGCTAATTTTTGTATTGTTAGTAGAGATGGGGTTTCACCATGTTGGCCAGGCTGGTCTCGAACTCCTGACCCCAGGTGATCCACCCACCTTGGTCTCCCAAAGTGTTGGGATTATAGGTGTGAGCCACCATGCCCGGGCCGATTTCTCTTTTTCTCTTGTATTTCACATTTAATCTTTCAGCAAATCTTGGTGGGTTTTCCTTCAAAATACATGCAGAACAACTGCTTTCACCCTACTCAAACCATTTAATTCACTTCTTGCCTGGATTATTGCACTAGCCTTCCAAATACCACCCTCACTTCTATCCTCACCCCCTACAGTATATTCTCAACAGCTGTAGTGGTCTTGTTAAAACATAAATTATGCTAATCTTCTGTTCATAAATCCTTCAAACATGTTCTAACTCACTCAGAACAAAGCCAAGCCCTCCAGTGGCCTAGAAGGCCCTACGTGATCTGGCACTTATTGTGTCTCGGGCCTCACCTTTTACTGCTCTTCCCCTCACTCACATTTCTCTGGCACACTGGCCTCATGGCTTTTCTTCAACATTATAGAGGTAATTCTGCTTCAGGCCTGTAACATGTCCAGGGGACTTTCTAGGACCTTATAACCTGAACATTCAGACTTATAAGATTATCATAAACTTCATTTGGCACCAGAATCACTTTAGAAATACACAGATTAGAGTCACCAGCAAGGCAACATCAGCCTTTCCCCCTTTAGGAAAATCTTCACAACTGTCCATGTAGCCGTCCACACTGCTGTCCTCCTGAGCCTCTCCTCCCCATATCATCTCCAGTGCAAGGAAAAGAGATCCACTTTAGGTAGGTTCAGCACTTACCCTGGCTTAAAAGCCTTGTGCCTCAAAGGAACCAATATCTCCTGTAACTCAATAGATCAATCTTTGATGTGTCAAGGACATGCTGAATCACAAGTTTCACTACAGTCACAGAAGTCCAATGACACAGCTTCCTACCAGGCATTTATCACTCTTCCAGCCCAGAAACAGTTGACCAATCAGCAGTCATTTAAGCCATAATGTTGCCTAGTAACACAGTTAACATTTGACAGTTATCGGGTCTCCAGGGAAACCGAACTAGAAAACTGAGAAAGTCATAAAATCCAATTCTTCTGCACTAAAGGAAGGGACCTGTGCCTTCCTTTCACTATGTGCCTCTTGCTCTTGCTGTTCCCTCTGCTTGGAAGCCTCCTTCCAGGACATCTGCCTGGCCTGCTCCTGGACCTCTTTTAATTCCTTGGCCAAAAGTCACCTTTCCAATGAGGCCTTCCCAGGCCATCCTATTTGAAGATTGCAGCTTCTATCTTACCTGCAGGAACCTTCTACCATCTTGGCATGCTTTATTTTTTCCCATTGCCTTTATCTTCTAACATATTTACTAATTGATTTTGCTTATTTTGCTTATTTTCCCCATAGAATTTAAAGTCCATAAAGCTGGGATTTTTGTCTTTTTTCTCCTTCATTGATAATTCTTAGTAGAACAGTGCCTGATACACAGTAGGTTCTTCAACAACTATTTCATTTGTGAATGAATTTATGCCCTTTTTTTTAGACAATAACTTCTCACTGGCACCCTTTGTTGGAGGGGAGGGGGCAAGATATTTTCAGTGACCAAATAAAAGACAGCATGGTGTGAGGGACTAAGAGCAGGAACTTTGGAACCAAATCACCTGGATTGAATAAAGGCTTCAATACTCACCTTGGGAGGATCCTTAACCTCTCTATGCCTCAGGTGTCTCATTTGTAAGTGAGGCTAGTAATAGAACCTATATATTAGAGTTGTCATGAGGATGACATTTGTTAAAATACATGTAAAGTGTTCAAAAGAGTTCCTGACACACAGGAAGCAGTATGTGTTCACTATTTTTAAGGCCAACTTTTAAAGTACTTTATTTTCGCTCTGTACCACTTCTAGTGATTTCTCTCTCTCCCTATACCTTCTTTCCCAGCTGATCTGCCCGAAAAATCACATCTACCCCATAGCTTCTATAATATGCTGATTTCCATTCACTTTTCCAACCACTGACCTAAGATTTCTAATGACGTAGTTGCTACTTTCCTCTTCTTAGTCCATGAGTTAGTTGTGTTGGCTGCCATCATTGACCATGGCTTCCTTTGGCTTCTAACCTATGCCTCTCTCCTGGTTTTCATCTGTCCTTATGGCTGCCTCTTCTCAGTCTTCTTCAAGGGCCCCACTTCCTTCTCCATTTACTCTTTAATGTTATTACTGACACTGTCTTCCTCATCACATTCTCCCTGGGTGAGTCCGTTTGCAAGCATGGCTTCAGCTCTTATATCAACACCCCATATGTGCCAGTCCTACTGACAGTTTCCCAAAGATATCATGTTCTCTCTCACATCCATGACTCAGAGCTTTCTTTTCGCCTCTTGGTGTCCTCTTACTTTCAGCTAAGGAGAGGTTCTTGACTAACTTCAGCTGGTTCTCCAAGTTTTAATTCAACCATCACCTTTTCTCTTATTCCCAAAACAAAATGAGGGTTTCTCTTCAGCATTCCCTTAGTGCCTTATGGACACCTCTATCAAAGTATAACACAAGTTATTTTGATTGCTAGTTTATTTATTTCTCCCCTAGAAATGAACTACTTATATGTATCCATGTCCTCAAAGTATGGTACCTGGAACACAGCAGCCATGTAAAAAATACCTGGATTCAATACATAAATACATGGCATGTATATAAATTTTTATTGGGTTCTTTTCAAATTCAGAACTAAACATTCAGTAAAATAACATCTCATCAAAATGTTAGTTCTTCCAGAAAATCTTATTAGGGGTAAGGGTAAAGGATGAAGAAAAGCAAAAAGTTCCATTTTGGCAGTATCAGTGGTGCTGCATATATGCTACATTTCACTGTGAAGCCAGTTTGGAAAGATAAGAGGCCCCCTTTGATGTTAGTGACATCAGACATTACTTGACTACAGTCAATTGCTCTTTGGGCTCATTGAAATCTTTCAAGTACCATATTTACCTTATTAGGAAATCTCAGTAAATAGGTGTTTCAGGCTCTCTGCTATGATTACAAATACATCCACAGAGAACAGTGACTAATACTTACATCATTAAAAATCACACAGCCGGCTCCCTAAAGAGGTTTCACTGACTTGCGCTTTGCTCTGGCCCCCATTTTGCCAGGGATCTAGGCACCTACCTGTAAAGTACATCCAAACACGCCGATCATGAGCATGGCTACTGAGAGGTAATCGGTAAACACATCCCACCATGGCTTCAGCACTCGGAAGGCAGGCTGCTGCTCAGAGAACTGCCGGAATTCTGTCACGGGAATCATGTTTCTGAGGAAGGAGAGATTACTTGTAAATCGATTTATCTTCCAGTACAACATACTGCATTGTTACCAAATGTGGCTCCAACTCCTCACAGCAGAGGTCTGAATTAGTTCAAGAGCTGTCAAGACACATCAATGTTTTGATGAGCCACTGAATAAAAACACCAGTTGAGGAAATAAGGAGACCCACATGAAAAAGGCAAGTACTTGCCTTTTCTTGTCCAATAACAAGGTTCCCTTTGTGCTCCAGGTGGGACAGAAAGAACACGGCCAGACACTTGCAAGTCCCAGTTTTTGTCCTGGACCCTCATTTCTCTTAAACAGAACATGAAGATGCCAGAAAGACTAGCGCTCATCCTTTGCAATGTTTTTGCTGTTTATCTTACCATCTTGGGTTATTGCTTTAAGCTATTTTTTTTTGCTTTAAACTATTTTTAAGTGTAATTTTAGCATTCTTTCGTGTTAATTCTTTACTGAGCCCTGTTTATAAAGCATTTTGCTTGTTCCATGGGAAAGGAAAACCGTGTTTCCACGTGGTCCTTGTCTTTTAAGAAGAAAGGTCTTATTGATGGTGGTGGATTGAGGAGGCCTCAATTTTTCTTCCTTGTTTCCTTTTTGTCTCCATGCTTGTATCTTGATTTTTTTCTCTGTTTCCTGTACTTCTCACATTTCACTGTGAACCCCAAACTTATCCTAATTTTCTCCGCTGAGACAACAGTTTACTCTGGAAACTCCTATCTTAACCAAATGACAGAAGATAAATGAATAGGGTGCACCCACGGCTCTGGGAAAAGGGAAAAAGAGGTACATTATTTTCTTGATCTGCCTCCTCCTTTCTTACTCACTGTCTTTAGTGTGACCCAGGACTTGAGGTTAATCATCCTGCTACTGTGAGGAGAAATAATCTTTCTTTATCTTATGGCAAACATCCTGCTACTGTGAGGAGAAATATTCTTTCTGTATCTTATGGCAATCATCCTCCTACTGTGAGAAGAAATATCCTTTCTTTATCTTATGGCAAGGAATAAGGGTGGCCAAGGAGGGCCAAAAACATTTCACCTTCCTTCCCTAATACTGAATTAAGAACTAGATAGACAATAAACATCCCAGATAAAAGCAAAGCCTCTTCTTTGATTACAGCGTTGGCAACAATTACAATGTTATCTATTCTGTCTTGCTACATTGTGACTTTCTTATACAATAATTTGTCTTCTTTTTGAATCTGTTAACACAGTGTTGAAAATTTCAACGGCCTGGCGGTGTTCTCTTCTCTGACCTACCTACTTGACATCTATGCAGCATACAATTTCCTCATTTTACTGAAACACAACTTTTCTTAACTCTTTTCTGTTACCACCACTAGGCTACAAGTTTCTTGAGGGTAGAATCTACATGTTCTGCCTATGTGTCTCCTTAAAACATGTGTTGCAGGCAAACTGCACAAAAGCTCAATACATTACTTTGTATATTTCTAGAGTGATTAAAATTTCAGACTAGTCCAAACTTTGATTTTCCTGACACGTTATGGCCTCTTTTTTTCTCAGTAAATTATTACAGTCCCACTGCCCCAAATGTTTGATAGTCACAGTTGTCTCAGTGGCAGTAACAGATGGCATAAATTCACCTCGACTTCCAAGTTCCACTTCAGAAGCTACTGTCTTACTCTATTTTGCATCCCCATTACTTGCCATACTGCCTGAAAACCAAGAAGCTCTGAACAACTGTCTGTTGAATAAATTCTGATGCTTATTCGTGAAGCCATGCTCATCCAACTCAGATTTGGGGTGACCCTAATCAGCTGCAGTGGCAGGGATAATTAGCAAACCACCTGTGTTATAGTCTATTGTTCCTTGATAGATTTGGTTGTTGTCTCCTCCATAAGTTTCTTTACATCGTAGAGGAAATTGGACTCATTTATAAAAGTGAGCAACAATTTCAGAAATAAAATGCAGCAATATAGAGCAGTGGCTCTCTAACTTTTTGGTCTCAGGAACCCCTCATGCTCTAAAACAATGAGGAGAACCCTGAAATGTTTACATGGGTTACACCTATACATATTTACTACACTACAAGTGAAAAACCAATAAATTTAATATATATGTAATTTATTAAAAAGTAAACTCATCCATCAACATACATCATTATGAAAAATAACCATATTTTCCAAAACAAAATTAGTAGAACAATGAAATTGTTCTAAATTTTTGCAAATCCCTTTAATGCCTGGCTTAATATAAAAGACAGCTGAATAGAAGATATATCTGCTTCTGCAATCTATTGTGATATAATATGTTGTTTTGCCTGAAATTTCAATCCATTGTGATATGATATGTTGTTTTGTCTGAAATGTATGGACCAAACATGGCCTCACAAAGACATGTGGTTGGAAAAGGGAGGAGTATCCTTTTTATATCATTGTAGATATTTATTTTTGATACTATTCTAAACCTTGACTTGGTTGCGATATGGAAACTGGAAACTCTATCAAACAACTTTTTAAACTTCATTATATTAAAATTAATTAGTGGCCAGGCTCAGTGGCTCACCTGTAATCCCAGCACTTTGGGAGGCCAAGGTTGGTGGATCATGAGGTCAGGAGATCAAGATCATCCTGGCCAACATGGTGAAACCCCAACTCTACCAAAAATACAAAAATTAGCTGGGCGTGGTGGCATGCGCTTGTAATCCCAGCTACTTGGGAGGCTGAGGCAGGAGAATCGCTTGAACTCGGGAGGCAGAGGTTGCAGTGAGCCGAGATTGCACCACTGCACTCCAGCCTGATGGAGAGCGAGACTCCATCTTAAAAAAAAAAAATTAATTAGTCTATCTTGTACTTTGAATGGATCTTTTTACACATGCATGATTTTGTAACACATGCATGATTTTGTAACATCATGCATTGATAATTTGGAAAACATTGGATCACTGAGTTATCCAGACCTTCCAAATGTTGACACATTTCATCATAATAAAATATTAAGACACATTTTAGTAATAATATTTAAAAATCACATTCATTAATATCACCACTGCTATCATCAGAAAAATGTTGAAGAATTGGGAAGCTGTCAAGCTCATGGTGGTGATCACGTTTTCCAAAATTCTAATTATCACTTGAAAGTTTGAATTTTATTGCTGTCAACAAATACTTTAGTTGTTCTCCTTGAAGTGTCAGGATCACTTCATTCATTTTGAGGATATATATGCCACATACTCAAGTCTCAATAATCAGTTGTTTTATTCAAGTAAAAGTAGTATGATGTGATAAAGTAGCTCATTCTACTTTCAACTCCATTACACAAGAACTTTCTCTTGAGACAACCATCGTACTTTGGAATGCAGCAGAAGTGCTTTGGGTATTCTTCCCATTTCATCACATAGTGTATTAATAAAACATGCAGTCAAAGGTTGAAAGTTATTAAAACAATAATTTTTACTGCCTCAGTAAGCACAGTAAGTGAACCTGGTTTTTTAATTGCAAGTGTGTACCAGTGAAGAACACAATCCCTTCAGCACAGTCTGGTGCCTCTATCTTGAGTAATGTGAAGGTGCCTTACTAACCATGGCTTTTGCACCATCAGTGAAATAGGCAAAAAACATCTTAGCATTACAAAACAGTTTTGACTTCATGGGGTCCCTTAAAAAGGTCTAGGTTGCCAGGCTTCCATGAACCACACTTTGAGAACCACTGAGGCAGAGGGTCACTGTTCCTTCATCTAAGTCTTGCTTTGAAAAAACAAAGACCTGAATACTCACAACAGGTGAGGTTCTCTGAGTCCTTGTCTGAGTTGCCTCATAGACCTCATGCTTTTAATATGGGAAATAAAGTCAAACTAAGGCATCTAAGAAATGTAAGTATTATCTACTGCTTCTTAATATTGGCACAGTCTAGATAAGATGGAATATAAGACTTGATAGGGAATCAGCTGGTCAAGATGGCAAAGTTTAGTGCTACAACACAACTATTATTGCATTTAAACTCTTTTTTTGAGACGGAGTCTCGCTCTGTCGCCCAGGCTGGAGTGCAGTGGCACAATCTTGGCTCACTGCAAGCTCTGCCTCCCAGGTTCACGCCATTCTCCTGCCTCAGCCTCCTGAGTAGCTGGGACTGCAGGCGCCCGTCACCACGCCCAGTTAATTTTTTGTATTTTTAGTAGAAATGGGGTTTTACCGTGTTAGCCAGGATGGTCTCGATCTCCTGACCTCGTGATCTGCCCACCTCGGCCTCCCAAAGTGCTGGGATTACAGGCGTGTCCAGCCGCATTTAAATTCTTCTGAGTAAATCCATACGTGCATGTATGTCTACATGTCCACATATGCACAAGTATCCTACATATAAATATATATACAGATTGATATGGTTTGGCTGTGTCCCCACACAAATCTAATTTGAACTGTAGCTCGCATAATCCCCATGTGTCATCGGAGGGACCTGGTGGGAGGTAATTAAATCATGGGGGCGGGTTTTTCTCATGCTGTTCTCATGAAAGTGAATGTCTCATGAGATCTGATGGTTTTATAAAGGGCAGTTCCCCTGCACACACTCTCTTGCCTGCCACCATGTAAGCCATGCCTTTGCCCCTCCTTCACCTTCCACCATGATTGTGAGGCCATGTGGAACTGTGAGTCCATTAAACCTCTTTTTCTTTATAAATGATCCGGTCTCAGGCATGTCTTTATTAGCAGCGTGAGGACAGACTAATACACAGACGTATCAGATTTTATTGAATTAACATATTACAAGGCCCCAAACCAATATCTAACACAGCATTAATCCTTAATGTTTTTGATGCAAAAAGGTGAGTAAGGGAAGACTTGAATAAAAAACTACAAATCTAAAGAGAGGGTAGATAGACCCTTTGCTTGCTAATGAAACCTTTTTTTGTACTTCTCTTTCACAACTGTCAGTTCCTCTGAAAATTTATGCATTCCAGTGACAGCCACACTTGATTAATTTCTCTTTCATTCCCGCTGTCATTTCCAAGTGATTTGCGACAATTTCAAGAGTTATCATTTCAAGCTAAGGGAGCCACTTCTGAATAAACTACTGGGTTTAAATAGGGAGCTAAAGATTGATAAGCATAATTTTATTTCTAATTAAACATTTTTCTATTTTATATTTCCTCCAACCTTGATTTTCAACTTGCTACAAAGGATTTTAATTTATCTTATTAGTAATATCTTTGGAAGTATAATATTTTTAATTAAATCAAGAGATTCTGGTATCCTAATTTTAAAAACGAAAAATATTACATCTCTGCTTCTGTAACCTTTTGCAGACATTCAGATTCATTTCCTTATTTAAAATACTTATTGTAAGCTGGGTGCAGTGGCTCATGCCTGTAATCCCAGCATTTTGGGAGGCCGAGGTGGGTGGATCACTTGAGATCAGAGGTTTACAACCAGCCTGGCCAGCATGGTAAAACCCCATCTCTACTAAAAATACAAAACTTAGCCAGATGTGGTTGTGTGTACCTATAATCCCAGCTACTCATGTGGCTGAGGCAGGACAATTGCTTGAACCCAGGAGTCAGAGGTTGCAGTGAGCTGGGATCATACTACTGCACTCCAGCCTGGGAGACAGAGCGAGGCTCCATCTCAAAAACAGAAAAAAAAAAAAAAAAAGGATGAAAGCATGAAACACCTGGCACTTATTAACTACCAAGTCAAATGTCCTGTGGCCATCTCCAGACCAGAAAAAAAAAGAACTATTACAAATAACTATTTTAGTAGATCCATATTCCCCATAACTTTACTTCTCAAAGATACATATTTTGGTAAAGAATATTGGTAAAGTTGGCCAGGCGTGGTGGCTCATGCCTGTAATCCCAGCACTTTGGGAGGCCGAGGTAGGCGGATCACAAGGTCAGGAGATGGAGACCATCCTGGCTAACACAGTGAAACCCCATCTCTACTAAAAATACAAAAAATTAGCCGGGCGTGGTGGCGAGTGCCTGTAGTTCCGGCTACTCGGGAGGCTGAGGCAGGAGAATGGCGTGAACCCGGGAGGTGGAGCCTGCAGTGAGCCGAGATTGTGCCATCCAGCCTGGGTGACAGAGACTCCGTCTCAAAAAAAAAAAAAAAAAAGAATATTGGTAAAGTTAGGTACAAACATAAAGTTTATTTTATTTATATGGCTCTTCCTAAAATAATATGTTACCATCTTCCTCCCCAGGATAATTTTTGTATTTCTTGTCTAGAATTAATATCGAGAATGTATTCTGCTCTATTTATCAATCCATGACCTAAAGAATATGAAACTTATTCTAGTGTGATTCCAACATGATTGCTAACACTGTTTTATGGCTATGAGGTGGGTAGAGTTAACATTTGTTTTGTTCCACATTTTTCTGACAGTGGGTAAATAGTATCACCTTTAGCACAATCATACATCATTCAAGGAAACAAGAACCAATTCCAAATGATGGTAGGTAGCCTGTCAGTAACCCAGTGAATGGCCCTAATCAAAATAAATACAAAGCAATTTAATAGTTCCTGAGCACATGAAATAGGAATTCAACAGAAAAGAAACCCATGTGTATTGCTCATCTATGTTGTTAAATCCAATGGTCAGTTCTCATTCCTTACCTTTTCTTTAGTTGTTTTTTTTGGAGACAGGGTCTGGCTCTGTGACCCAGGCTGGAGTGCAGTGGCGTGATCTTGGCTCACTGTAATCTCCACCTCCCAAGTTCAAGTGGTTCTCATGTCTCAGCCTCCTAGGTAGCTGGGACTACAGGTATGTACCACCACGCCCAGCTAATTTTTGTATTTTAAGCAGAGATGGGGTTTCACCATGTTGGCCAGGCTGGTCTCAAACTCCTAGTCTCAAGTGATCCACCCACCTCGGCCTCCCAAACTGCTGGGATTACAGGCTTGTGCCACTGCGCCTGGCCTTTCACTCCTCATCTTATTTATGAGCAGCATTTCATGTAATTTGACCATTTCTCCCTTGGCTTTTAAAGGACACCACAGCCTTTTGGTTTTCCTTCTACTTCTCTGGCTATTCCTTTGTTGTTTCCTCCTCTTCTCCCTGACCTCCTTGTTTGGAGCATCCCAATGCTACTCTTAGGTCCTCTTGTCTTCCCTAATGCATTCACTCCCCTTGTGATTGCATCTGGCCTCAATGTTTCAATACCAACTATACTTAACACTTCACAAATTCATATCTCCATCCAGACTCACAGATCCCACTACCTACTTGACATCTCCTCTTGGATATCCATTAGAAACATCAAACTCAGCCTGTCCAAAACCTACCCCTGTCCCAGTCCCCTATTCCCCAACCCCACAGCAAACCCTTCTCCACTTACAGCTTTCCTATTCAGTAAATAGCAACTCTATCTTTCCAGTTGCTTAGGCCACAAATCTTGGAGTCATCCTTAACTCCTCTCTGTCTCATAAAATCACGTGCAGTCTGTCAAAAAACCCTCATTTATTGTGTTTCTTCCTTTCTTTCTTTTTTTTTTTAGACAGACTTTCTCCCTTGTTGCCCAGGCTGGAGTGCAATGGCGCAATCTTGGCTCACTGCAACATCTGCCTCCCAGGTTCACGCGATTCTCCTGCCTCTGTCTCCCAAGTAGCTGGGATTACAGGCATGTGCCACCACGCCCAGCTAATTTTGTATTTTTAGTAGAGACGGGGTTTCTCCATGATGGTCAGGCTGGTCTTGAACTCCTGACCTCAGCTGATCCACCTGCCTCGGCCTCCCAAAGTGCTGGGATTAGAGGCATGAGCCACCATGCCCGGCCTTGTGTTTCTTGATGTATTGCATCTCTACTTCCACAAGAATGCAAGTTTCATGATGGCAGAACTTCACTTTTCAGTTCTATTGTGTTCATCAATGTGTTACAAGTACCTAGAAAATAATGCCTGGCATGTATTAGATACTCAACTAATGTTTGATGAATAAATGGGTGAATACATAGTAATTTTAGTTAAGAAAGTGGGATATAATTGCTTTTGCAATTTTTATTACTGAAGCTAAAGCAAAGTATATGTCTGACACTGTCATGGTAGGAAGATCCCACACACAGGGCCAGGACATTAGCATAGCTAAAGCCAGTGTGAACAAGGGCAAAAGAGGTAACGAACAGAAATGCCATGATTTTAAATTTATGAGTTCTTTTCAGTTGTACCCAAAGGCTCCACAAATCAAAATAAAGTCATCAGAATATGCTGAAAACATCAGTCGTAAAACAAATTGCTTTTCTTTTGGCAGTGCAAGGATGGAAATAAAAAGCAGGAGAAAAAAGGCAAAATTTCCCAATTACATAAAAATTATACCTTTCTCCCTTGGGAGAGCATGATTGTAGATTGTGTTTTATTGTACAGTTTTGGCATTCATGACAAAATATTTCTGGAAAAATCCACTGAAGCAGAACATAATTATATGGTTCTGTAGAAATGTATTTAATTAAATGAGAAAAGCATAAATGGGTTATAAAATTTTAGAACCTGAAAAAGGTCAAAGAGATCATCCAGTCCAGACCCCTTACTTTATGGGTGAAAATCCTAAGCCAAGAGAGATTAGGTGACTTGCCCAAGGAACACAGCTAATGGTGAACTATAACTTTTAGCCAAATCTTTTTATTTCCATCTAGAGCTCTTTGCTAACACCAAATGATGCTGACTGGAACTGAACGAAGTTAAACTGTACTAAGAAACAAATAGTTTAAATAGAATTTTTCCTGTACTCAAATTTCTCTTTTCATGTTTCTTATTTGACAATATAAAAGAAAAAATAAATGAACATTAACACATTTAAATGATTCTTAAGCTATACTGTCCTCATAGCATCATAAAATGATAGAACTTTTGACTCAAAGGAATATTAAGAGGTAAGCAGAACTTGCAATCCAATGAATACTTCTATCTTTTCCTTGGATATCTCCATGATATTGTACGTTATTAATGGACCAATTACATTATTTGGAAAGTCTTCAAGTTGAGCTTAACCTATTTTTCTAAAGGTGTTGGTGGGGGTGGCAAAAGTACTTCTACCTAGCAATTTTTGTTCTCTCAAACAATGATGATATTATTCCTTTCTGATTATGCTCTTCACATATTTAAAGAAAAATCCTTTTAATTGTGTGTGCTTCAGGCTGTACATTTCAAGGCTTTTGCTTTACACGATAGTTTCCAGTTACCTATATTATTGTAGTCATAGGCCTTTGAATCCACTAAAAATCTATGATCAGCAGCTGCTTTTTCCCTCTCACAAGCATAATTCACTTTCATTCACTCATGTGCTTGCTATAAATTATGAGAGGAAATTATATGTCAGGCTCTGTGCTAGGTGCTGAGAGAATCCCTCACCCACATATACACTCATGGGAGAATATTCATTGAAGAAATTCCTATAAAAACATGAACTGAAACTCCTTTGTAAATGGGGTTGATTATTGTTTCCTGTGCCAGTGGTGCATTTAAAGAGGTTGTTACAGTATTTTTATTTCACCAAGAATTTATATCTCATCTCTGTATCTTCAAGAAAGCACCACAGTCTCTTAGAAGCAGCCCTCAATACAAATTGGTTATACTGAAATCGACTTATCCACGCTTATCATCCACACAAAGACACACCCAATCGAGCATTTTGTAGTAAGGACCAACTCTTTCATTATGTTATTATCCCCTTAGATAGACCCTGACATTGCAATAAATAAGAGAGAGACTGTTACCAAATAGCTCCATGTAAATAATAATTATTCAAAGAACATCCACTACCGAAGAGAATGTTTGAGATGAGGAAAGAAGTCAGGAATAATTTACAATTTCAAAGTTAAATATCATTGAATTTTTAATGCACAATGTTCTGTCACTAGTGCTAAATAGGATGTGCTGATCAGTAATGTCTTCTGAGGTCTTAGCTTGTACCCAAGAAAATGGCCAAATGTGACTCCCTTGTCAGAACATGAACTTATTAAGAAACCGGTGATAGAAAACAAATCTAAACATTAAAGTATTATTAACAAAATAATGGTTTGCATTTCTAAATCTCACTGAGATCTTAAAAGAAAGCTTTAATTTCTTTGGGACTTTTGTCAAATAGTTTCAGCTATATGTATATGATACTAATAATTATTTAATGCCTATTCCACACAATTCAAGTACATTTAAATTCAGAAATCCTTTCTGAAATGAGGCTAAGCTGAGATCTAATAGTCCTTCAAAAACTGTTCATAAACGATTATCCTCAAATGTCAGTCATTTCTTTCCATATCTCTATTATTCTGAGTATACCTACAGTCTCTCTCAGAAATGGCTCAGCTCTCTGCATCTTACTGGCCTTCTTAGTCACCTCTTCATTCCAGTTTCTTTTTTTTCTTTTGTCTCCTTTAAACTAGAACACTCTTCCATGAGGTAGCATGGATACACACCCCTTCCCAATCCCGATCAGATTCCAAGCCCTTGAAAAGGCTGTGTGTTTCTCCTTGAACTCTCAATATCATTGGCTGTGGTTAAGGCCAGGTTTTCAATCACCTTATCAGTCTCAACATCCAAAAGCTAAGTCAAATTCAACTGGGGAAATCTGTAATGATTGGTTTGAAGATCATTGATCTCTTCCTTCAATGTATAGAAAGAGACTGAGGTTTACCTCCAATCCAGTTTTACCCCTTGAACAAAGAGGGCACAGAGTTCTAAGCAGCAGGCACACCACGAACACACAGCACAGCCCAGAAAACCCAGGCATGACAGGTGCTGGCGAAGCCACGTGCGGGGAATGCTGCTTTCTTTCTGATGAAGGGCAGCAAGGAGAGGAGGGTTCGGAAGGCAAGAAGACTCCTGCCCCAAGAGCATTAAAACTAAAGTTTCTTGTTTATTTTGTAACTTCTGGAATTTACAGTTCTCTGAAAAGGCAAGGGGTCACCTTTTATTTTATATTCCTTGCTCTGGGGCCTAGAATACTCAAAAAAAGGTGCTTTTTTTTTTTTTTTTTGAGTTGAACTTTTAATGATTTCATAGGGAGAAAGTTGTCTTTTCTGTTCTGACAAGAAATGTAGCTTGTTTTTCAAATATCTTTCCATAAAAATAGATGGCAGACTGGTACTTATACAAACTGTCAACCAAAAAGTGTGACAGGGAAGCTAAAGCAACTTTTTGTCAAACACTTTTCCACTTGTTGTTTTTGTTAAATAGGGGTAAAATTTAAAAATGTCCAGCTAGGTTAAATGTAAAAAACTAGGAAACAAAGTAACACTGCACAGAAACCAAGAGACTGATGTTTAAAGTGAGAGACTGAAAGACTAATGGGTTTACAGTATGATCATTTTTATCTTCCTTTTCAATTAAGCTAATCTTTACATGAATCTACCTTTAAAATGTACCGTCTAGAATCAGGGACCATGAAAGGTTTGATAATTGCAGAAAAACACTAACGGTTGACTAATTATCTTTGGAGCTTTTCAAGAAGGCTGCCCTCCATCTCATGCCAGCTGTTGATTGGTCTTCCCTGTTGGATGAGCTCAGTGAAGTTCGTGATGGAAGGAAAAATTTCAGGTCCTCCAGCCTCCAGGAAAAATGGCTCTTCAGGAGCATTAAAACTGATAAGAATATACCTAAAAATCAGAATGTTAGGTTTTTGTCTGTCCAGCTAATGAATATTTAATGCAAGGCTTTGTATCTAAAGTAGAAATAATTGTTGGGTTTGGCTCTATATTTAACATATTGATTTAATGGCCACCTTTTCCAAGTTAGATATTTTATGAGTTCCCTCTTCTAAGTTTTCTTTATTCACAGCAGAGCTAAATATCTAATGCAAACACATTTGATGCTTATAGAGTCACACATTCTAGAAGCTGAGAAAGGGCATGAAATGTTTCTTTACAGGAAGGCTCTAGGTGGATATAGCCAAATGTTACTGGTCTCTCAAATCTACATTGTGCCAAACATCTATATGAAAAATATTCTCAGAAAATATGAATCATTTAATTAAAATACATTGTTTCTGAAGATAGATATGTTCTTTAATTTAAAAATATAAAAAACCTATCCTCCCTCAAAAAGAAATAGTGAAACTAGGTAACACACATTGCATGATAGCAAAGGCCAACAGTCTATGTAGATCCTGAAAAGTCATTACAAAGAAGACATAAATAATAGTGGCAGGGGCCTTTTGGTACTAATCTGGAATGTTCTTTCAATATCCACCCACCTTGCTTTGTTACCTACTATGCATACTGCAGACCCAGGTTCTAGCACCACTTGCTCAGGGAAGCTGTACCCAATCTCTCTGACTCTGTCACGTCCAGAGTTTCAGGCTCTCATTGTGGATACCCCTTGATGATCCCTGTCAGAGAGTACTTTCCATTCATTTGTGCTCTTGGATTTACATTGGTCTTCCCTAGGCTATAAGGTCCATGAAGGCAGAAATAATTTGTTTTGTCCACCACTGTTTTCCCAACACTTCACAGTATTTGGCATATAGTAGGTGCTCAATATATATTTATTGGGTAAATAGATGAGTAATTAAAAAGAAAGTTACAAGAATGGTCTAAGTGTAATATCTTGGATTTATTAATTTGCATCCTATGTCAGAAAAAAAAGTAGAGGAAGAAATATAAAGCTCATCAGCTAACTTGGAACAAGACCAAAAGCAGTGCCATCTTCATTGACAAACAGTACAGGATTTTGAAATCACTTGGAGTTGCTATTATTAGTAAGAAAGTTGGCTTGGAGCCAGATGAGGTCTTCCTGAGAAAACCATCTCAAACATATCTAGAACCTTGCAAATAAGTTTTTTTAAACGGTTGAAAACCTAGAAGACAAGGTATGGAAGTCTAGTAATATATCAACTTGCAAGGTGACATCTAAAGCTGATTTCAGAACTGATTTTGCTCAGCAACTTCATTAGGAGGATTAAAAAGGCGGATTGCGGGTGCTTGAAAAGAGCAAAACTGGCTCAAAAGTTGTTAAGTTGGGAGGTTTAAATATATTAATCACAAATGCTAAAAAATAAAAAAATAGCATAGAAAGGTCATAGGAATTCAATTAAAACTTTAGGACAAGTGGAAAAAAGTATGGAAGAAAGAAGAAGAAACTTACTTTTAAAAGTTCAACACTTCAAAGAAGAGAGATCTTTGGAAGTTCTGAAGAAGGACTTAGGAATGAAGTAGATGATGTTTTGGGCAGTGGAAAGTAGGCTTAGGGCCAAGGGAAAGGACAGGGTTTATGAAACAACTGTGGGGATGTTTGTTTTTACTTGCTCTTGCAATGTTTGATCTTCTTTTCCAATGACCCATCTTAAAAACTTAACACAGCCTAATGTTTTAGAAACCTAAAACGTTAGGTAACAGAGATGTAAATTAAAATTGTTTCTACAAAAATAAATAAATAAATAAATAAATATCCAGTCAACAGAGAAATGGAAATTGGTGGAAAGATAAGTTGGTTCATTTCTATTCAACATCCTTGGATACAAGCACGGCCAGTCTTGGGATTATTGTGAGAAAGACATGGGATGTTGGGGAATGGGGGTGGAGAAAGTTCTAGGATCTTAATGTATCCTTGGTCTGTTTCTAGAGGCTGAATAGATTATCAATGGAGATAGCTACTGGAGTACAAAGCTTCCAAAGGACAGATGCAGTGTCTTTGAAAGCTTTGTATTCCTAGCACTTACCACAATGCCTGGAACTTTATTTATTCTTTCTATAAGTATTAGAATAGCTCTATCTGCAAGGTATTGAGCTCATTAATGTGAATAAAGTGATGAGTAAGGCAGACACAATCCCTGTCTTCATGAACCATGCATTATGGTGGAAAGACAGACAGTAAACAATGACATACAACCATTTAATCACAATTGTGACAAGCATGATGAAGTAGAAGTGTAGGACACTCTGACAGTATACATTAGGACCTGAACTACTGGGGGTTTAGGAAGTGATGCTTGCATGGAAGTATGAAGTATAGTATAAGTAGTAACAGTTAGCTAGGTAAAATTGGAGGCCAGGGCCAGGAGAACATTCCAGACAGAGTGAAGGGCCTGCAATGTAATGGCTTTTTTTGTTGTTTGTTTTCCCCCTCTTAAAATGTTTCATTTTGCTATCCGTTATTCATAAATGTTTTGTTTCTGTTTATTTTGAATAAGGTTGGACCCTGTCATTTTCTATCTGTAGAGACATAAGGATAGGGGTAGCCTGAGCCAGTCCAGATGATCTGAGACAAGAAGGGCAACACATGACATGCTCTTAGATGGAACTGGCAAAAAGTCACAAGACTCATTTACCAAAAGTTATTTTGTATGGTATGTGTGAAAATCTACCCATGCTTTCTGTAGATTCATGTAAAGCTTCACAGCTTCACCTTGCATCTGGCTGTTAAATGGAGAAAACTGCCTTCCAGAACATGCAAACTGACTCTGACCTATATTTGGTCATCCTCCACACAATGCGTCAACATTAATTCAGTGTAAACATCAATTCCATGTTAAAATCTGGCTCAGTAGCCTATGTTTGTACCAAGTTCACAAAATTCTCATGACAGGCACTGAAGGCCGTTAGAATCTCAGTGGACTGGTCATCATGAGTCATGGGCTGCTCAACAATCTCCTGAGACTGAACACACGCAGCAACATGTGGGTCAACCATGTCTTTACTCTCCTGCATTTATCCAAATGTGTGCCAGCCTGCCATGAAGGCCCCTCACTCGAAATCTACCTAGAATTTCTCCTTAGGAGCTGATTTCTGAGCTATATACAGAGATTGTCTTTGCTCAGAGGATAGTCTCCTTTGATCTGTTTTTTACTTTTCTCTTTTTCTTCCCTTCCTTGAGTATACCCTTCCTCTTTCCTTTTCTCCCTTCCTCCTCTCTAACCTTCTTCCCTCCCTAAACTTTTTCAACACATTTTACCTAACTACTAAGTGCCAAGCACTGGGGATAGAAGATAAATAAAAAGCTATAGTAGAATATGTGACTACTGGGGTGGCTGAGGTAGGAGAATCATTTGAGACCAGGAGTTTAAGGATGCGGTGAGCTATGATGGTACCCTTCAATAGCCACTGCACTCCAGCCTGGGTGACACAGCCAGATCCCATCTCAAAAAAATAAAAAGAAAGAAAAAAAAAAGCATATGTGAGTAACAGATCTATAAACAAGGAAACCAAAAAATGTATTATCCTCTTTCTTTGCTCCTCAGCTCTTTATAATGATTCAAACCCAAGGGGCTTGCATAAGCCAGGCCAGCACTGGAAAAGATGCATACCAACTAGCTTTTTAACTCCTGCAGGTGGTTTGCCAAGATACATGCCAAACAGGGTATAAAACCAAGTATGGGACTGCCCTGGAATGAAGATACGAAAACAGAAATAAACAGGTACCTTTACTTTCACAATCTAAATTTAAAGATGGAATAGATTCAGATAGAATTTTTTGATAAATTCCTTGCTGTATAAACTCTTGCAACTTGCTATTCAAAAGCTAAGAACCAAATAGATTTGTAAAGAGACACTTGAATAAACTTCTATATATTCAATATTTTCATTCATTATTTTTTAAACTGACATTTTTCTGAAGAGAAAGTCCACAGCTCTTTTCCAATCTTCAGTGGGATTTGTAATCCCTCCAAATATTTAACCACTACACCAACAATGCATTAGCTGTTATGATTATAGAAAGAAAAGCAGAAAACATATGTTGTAAAGAAAGTAGTTACCAGAATTACACTAGAAAAAAAACGGCAAGAACACGAATGAGTCAGCATGAGGGTATAACAGGCTAAGGGCATCAACTTCGAAGAGAAAATGAAATTATTTGGGTTGCCCTGGTAACACCAAGATAAAATGCAGAAATGAAAATGTGAGGTTTAACGCTAAGAAAACCTTCTTCAGCACTAGGGTCCCTCACATCATGGAATGAGCTTTACCATGGCAACATGCAAAAAACATGTAAACGGATTAAATACAGAAAATATCCAAGAGAGTGAAAGCATGGTATTAATAATAAGAACTAAGCTGATCTAATAACTATTCTGGACCTTTCTTTTCTTTGACTCACAGAATTAAATAAGGGGAATGGGAAAGGGTTTGCAGGGATCAAATGAGATTTTCTTCAGTGATATATAATCTTAAATAATTAAAAAAGTTAAACATTATGGATTATTTCCACCCACTCACTTTTCTGCAAATGACATAGAATCTCCCCTCAAAGATCTGGTTTTATTATAGGAAAAGGGAAAAGAAAAAAGAAACAAACATAAGAAATAGAAACATCCTCCTAGGTTACATTTTCCATGTCCAATCTCTACTTTTTTGGAAGAGATTTGTCATTGGTTATTAAGGCAATAAACGACTCCGCTCAAGGGCAGACAATCATATTAATATAGTACTAGAATATAAAAATAATACTTTAGAATCATAGTGGTTGGGAGCATGGCACTGAAGTCAGGGTGCCTGAGTCTGTATCCTGGCTCTGTCACTTGTAAGCTGGGTGACCACAAGAAACTTACTTAATCCTTCTGTTTTCTTATCTTGAGAATGGGGAAAAGAATAGTATCTTGCTTCACAGGATTGCTGGGGAAGCATGTAAGAGTGGCAAACACTAATCATGGTACTGGGCAGGAATTAGCACTCAATAGATGACAGCTACTAATATTAGCAATAGAGATGACAATCAAATTTGATAATTATGATAATGACTTCATGATTTTTAAACATGTTATTTTGGTAAGAGCACAACATAAGATCTACCCGCTTAAAATTTTAAGCATACCATACAGTTTGGGTAACTATAGGTACAATGTTGTACAGCAGATCTTTAAAGCTTACTCATGTTGCAAACAGAAACTTTATGCCCATTGATTAGTATTAATAGCTCCCCATTTCCCCCTCCCCCCAGCCCCTGGCAACCACCTGTGTTCTCTTTGATTTTATTAATTTGACTATTTTAGATACTTCATATATGGAATCATATCTTTCTGTGGCTGGCTTATTTCACTTATCAGAACGTCCTCATTCATCCATGTTGTCACATATTGCAGAATTTCCTGTTTTTTAAAGGCTGAGTAGTAGTCCATTGTGGGTATATACTACATTTTCTTTTTCTATTCATCTGCCAATGGACATTTTGGTTATTTTTACATCTTGGTTATTGTGAATGATGAAGTTTACTTCTGAGAATAAGAATTTATCGGTGTTTGGAGACTTCTGTCCTAATTTGAGGTACCACACTAAAATAGAATTATTTATAAAAACAGAAGAAACAAACTTGAAAATTTGTGTTGGTTAAATAGGAAACAAAAGGTATATAATTGACATATAATGTTGTCATGCTTACTAATTGCCAGACATTAAAAATGTTATCTGTTGAACCTCCATATTAAATCCACAAGGTAGGTATTATCTTTGCTGTACAGAAGAGGAAACATACAAAGAGAGATTAAATAATTTCTCCAAGATTGGAAAGCATGTGAAGGGCATAGCAAAAATTCCAACTCAGGGCTTTCAGATTCCAATGTCCAAGCTCATTTCATTTAAAGAGGGAAATTATTTTAGTCTCTAACAATCTCCTTTACGGGAAATTCAGACTTGATATCCATTGGCAAAAGGACCTATTTGGGAATTCATCTCTTTTAGGATTGCATTCAGGGCAGTCATATTTGTGACTTGAACACTGTAACCTAAAATCTGACACTGAGAGCAATCCAGTCTGAGGAATGATCTTTTTAGAAGTTATAAAGGATTCCGCTTCTGTCCATGAAGGGGTCACTAGGGTGAAACTTACCCTTCTATAATAAATAGCTAAAAAAATAAAATTTTACCAGAGCCACTGAAGCTCTTTTGTGTTATGCTCTTGGTTATATCTGTTTTTCATTTGATGCTAAATCCTTGGGTGGAGAATGCAGTCCCCAAATATTGCATTGTTCCGATCTCCTTTAGGGGGATCTGTATGTGATTTCCAAGAACTTCGTGCAGCAAAACAGCAAGAACTTTCTGTGCGGAGAATTTGAATACTGGGAAATGTATACCAAATCAAAACAGAAGGACAGTGACTACTTACTTCCTTTTCATTGTTCAAATTAATATAATCAAGATACTTAAGTATTTAACCAACTTTTACCCCATGAAATTTATCATTTCCCTTCCCTGATGTTTCAGCTAAGTGTTTTGCTTTATTGTAGATATGCCAACAAAGAACATTCATTTTTCTACGACTGGTTCAAATGCTCACTGTTTTTTAAAATTATTATTATGACTTTGCACTTCTGGCTTCTCCATTCAGGTCCCACAATGTTTCCAGAAGCAGGAAATGGAAAACACTTTAGGTAAACTTTATGTAGAATATTCTCATGGGTACCTAAAGTCTCTTTCTAACCCATGGGTTGACAGCTTGAGTTTTGCCAACTAACTCACTCTTGATGTTAAGACATATCAAAACATAGCAAACCACTTTAAAGTTTTAGCTCTTTTAGGGAATGTGGCTTAGGATGTGATTTCCCAGCAACCTGAGTTCCAAGGCTCAAATGCCCTCAGCTTAGATTTTCCTCATCCCATCAAACACTGCCCAGCAAGTAGCTCTATTACTGCTCTGCTTTGTATTTTACCTTAATTTCTTCCTCCCACTGCCCCAGGTTTACTCCTTTTTTAGTTTTTCCCAATATAAGTAACTCATGCTCTCGCTGATGGATTGGGTGTGAGGTTTGAGAGAGAAGAATCATTATGAGTCCAATATTTTTAAGTTGAGAAGCTGAAATAATGGAGTTGCCATTTTATAAAGGGAGTGAGAGGCTACAGAAAGTAGGTGTAGGGAGTGGTGAATAAGGAGTTTGGATAGAGACATCTGAAATCTGAGATGTCTACTAGACACCCTAGTGGAGGGGCTCCACAAACAGCTGGATACACTGGACTAGAGATAGGAAAGATCTGGGATAGAGACAGAAGTTTGGGAGTCATTAGGGTTATAAAAGGTGATAGGATGAAACCACCTAGGAGCATATGGAGAGGGGAAAACTATCTAAGGACTTCCTGCAGCAAGGAGCGTTCTGCCACCAGATATTGGCATGAATGTTGTTTTCTCACTTCCTTAGGGTCTCTGCACACACATCATTATTGGAGACACCTTTTCGGGCTACCCTATTGAAAAGATTAATACCAACTCACCAAAAGCAAGGGCATGCCATCCCAGCACTCCCTTTTTCATTCCCTAAGTTGCTTTCCTCAATAGCATTATCTTTATCAGATGTACTATACAGGTATTACTCATTTAGTTGTACTTCTGTCTCTCTGTTGCATCATAAGGTAAGCTCCCTAAGAAATGGGGACTTTGTTTTGTTCACTCCTGTCTCCCAGAGCATAGAACAGTATCTGGCACATAAAAAGTACTCAATAAGTAATTGCTGAACCAATGAAATGAGAAATGGGCATCTACTTAATCTGAAATTCTTCCTGTTATTAAAATGAATAACAGAAATGTTTATGTGACTACCAGAAATTAGAGTAAGGTGCACTTGGTTTTGGGGAAGAGAACACCAGATTTCTTTTGTACTACTCTGCATTTTCTCATGATACCTGCACCCTGTTTAGGGGCAAAGAGGAAGCAAAGAAGTCCTAAGAGGCCACCTGAGAGATCTGCATGGAGCTGGAAAAGGACAATTCTATCTTATTTAGAGAGTTGGGAGAAGGAACAAAGGAGAGGAGTGAGACAGTAACTGTCCTGGGCCTCATTTGTTTTGAATCATGGGCTTCTTTATATATATATATTTTTGTTATACTTAAAGTTCTAGGGTACATGTGCACAACGTGCAGGTTTGTTCCATATGTATACGTGTGCCATGTTGGTGTGCTGCACCCGTTAACTCATCTCCTTTATATTATTAACAGTATCATGTTTTTTCCTCTACTCACATTGCCGGCCTCTGTCAACTTCCAGGGAACTACCACGGAATAAAGTAAAGACTGCAAGAAGGGAATGTACATGTTTATTAAGCAACAGCAGTGCAACAGCAATCATTGATCATTTGGGTCAAAATGCAGTCATATGTTGCTTAACAATAGGGATACGTTCTGAGAAACGCATCATTAGGCAATTCTGTCGTGTGGATGTCATAGAGTGTACTTATACAATTCTAGACGGTATAGCCTACTACACACTTTGGCTATAGGGTTTGGCCTCTTGCTCCTAGGCTATAAATCTGTACAGCATTTTCCTGTACTGAATCCTGTAGGTAACTGTAACACAATAGTAAGTATTTGTGTATCGAAACATAGGAAAGGTACAATAAAAAATGTATAAAAGATTAAAAATAGTACACCTGTATAGGGTACTTACCGTGAATGGAGTTTGCAGGACTGGAAGTTGCTCTGGATGGGTCAGCAAGTGAGTGGTGAGTGAATGTGAGGGTCTAGGATGTTACTTTGCACTGCCGTAGACTTTATAATGAACACTGTACACCTAGGCTACACTAAATTTATAAAAAAAATTTTTCTTTCTTCAACAATAAGCTGTAGGTTACTGCAACTCTTTTACTTTTTAAACTTTAAATATTCTTTTTAACTTTTTGACACTTTCATAACATTTGGCTTAAAACACAAACACATTTTATAGCTGCGCAAAAATATATTTTATTCCTTATTCAATAAGTTGTTTGCTATTAAATTATTATATTTTGCTTTTTAAACTTTTTAACTAAAAACGAAGACACCAACATGTATATTAACCTAGGCCTACACATACACAAATCAATAAACATAATCCATCACATAAACAGAACCAATGACAAAAACCACGATTATCTCAATAGATGCAGAAAAGGCCTTCAACAAAATTCAACACCCTTTCATGCGAAAAACTCTCAATAAACGAGGTATTAATGGAATGTATCTCAAAATAATAAGAGCTATTTATGACAAACCCACAGCCAATATCATAATGAATGGGCAAAAGCTGGACGCATTCCCTTTGAAAACCGGCACAAGACAAGGATGCCCTCTCTCACCACTCCTATTCAACGTGGTATTGGAAGTTCTGGCCAGGGCAATCAGGCAAGAGAAAGAAATAAAGGATATTCAAATAGGAAGAAAGGAAGTCAAATTGTCTCTGTTTGCAGATGACATGATTGTATATTTAGAAAACCCCATCGTCATCTCCTTAAGCTGATAAGCAACTTCGGCAAAGTCTCAGAATACAAAATCAATGTGTAAAAATCACAAGCATTCCTATACAGCAATAATAGACAAACAGCCAAATCATGAGTGAACTCCCATTCACAATTACTACAAAGAGAATAAAATACCTAGGAACACAACTTGCAAGGGATGTGAAGGACCTCTTCAAGGAGAACTACAAACCACTGCTCAAGGAAATAAGACAGAACACAAACAAATGGAAAAACATTCCATGCTCATGAATAGAAAGAATCAATATCGTGAAAATGGCCATACTGCCCAAAGTAATTTATAGATTCAATGCTATCACCGTCAAGCTACCATTGACTCTCTTCACATAATTAGAAAAAACTACTTTAAATTTCATATGGAACCAAAAAAGAGCTCACATAGCCAAGACAATCCTAAGCAAAAAGAACAAAGCTGGAGGCATCACGCTACCTGACTTCAAACTATAATACAAGGCTACAGTAATCAAAACAGCATGGTACTGGTACCAAAACAGATATATAGACCAATGGAACAGAACAGAGGCCTCAGAAATACCACCACACCTCTACAACCATCTGATCTTTGACAAACCTGACAAAAACAAGAAATGGGGAAAGGGTTCCCTATTTAGTAGATGGTGTTGGGAAAACTGGCTAGCCATATGTAGAAAACTGAAACTGCACCCCTTCCTTAAACCTTATACAAAAATTAACTCAAGATGGATTAAAGACTTAAATGTGAGACCTAAAACCATAAAAACCCTAGAAGAAAATCTAGACAATACCATTCAGGACATAAGCATGGGCAAAGACTTCATGATTAAAACACCAAAAGCAATGGCAACAAAAGCCAAAATTGACAAATGGGACCTAATTAAACTAAAGAGCTCTTGCACAGCAAAAAACAAACAAACAAACAAACAAACAAAAAACCGTTATCAGGGTGAACAGGCAACCTACAGAATGGGAGAAATTTTTTGCAATCTATTCATCTGACAAAGGGCTAATATCCAGAATCTACAAAGAACTTAAACAAGTTTACAAGAAAAAAATCAACACCATCAAAAAGTGGGCGAAGGATATGAACAGACACTTCTCAAAAGAAGACATTTATGCAGCCAACAAACATGAAAAAAAGCTCATCATCACTGGTCATCAGAGAAATGCAAATAAAAACCACAATGAGATACCATCTCACACCAGCTAGAATGGCAATCATTAAAAAGTCAGGAAACAACAGATGCTGGAGAGGATGTGGAGAAATAGGAACGCTTTTACACTGTTGGTGGGAGTGTAAATTAGTTCAACCATTGTGGAAGACAGTGTGGCAATTCCTCAGGGATCTAGAACCGGAAACACCATTAGACCCAGCAATCCCATTACTGGGTCTATGCCCAAAGGATTATAAATCATTCTCCTATAAAGACACATGCACATGTATGTTTATTGCAGCACTCTTCACAATAGCAAAGACTTAGAACCAACCCAAATGCCCATCAATGATAGACTGGATAAAGAAAATGTGGCACATATACACCATGGAATACTATGTAGCCATAAAAAAGGATGAGTTCATGTCCTTTGCAGGGACATGGATGAAGCTAGAAACCATAATTCTCAGCAAACTAACACAAGAACAGAAAACCAAACACTGCATGTTCTCACTCATAAGTGGGAGTTGAACAATGAGAACACATGGACACAGGGAGGGGAACATCACACACTGGGGCCTGTCGGGGGGTGAGAGGCTGGGGGAGGGATAGCATTAGGAGAAATACCTAATGTAGACAACGGGTTGATGGGCACAGCAAACCACCATGGCACGTGTATACCTATGTAACAAACCTGCAGGTTCTGCACACGTATCCCAGAACTTAAAGTATAATAATAAAAAAAAGAAACATAGGAAAATAATATCTACCCCATGACAGGGGCAGAAAACACAATACTAAATTTGTGGCATTCAAGAGTCAGACAGTTAACCTTTTACTATAACTAGCATTATTCAGGTCCCTTACTGGAGTTTAGGGCTCTATTTTAAGAAGAATATTGAAAAATATTACATAGACATGAGGGCAAAAAATTTTACCTACAAAAATATATTCAGATTCCAACGATTTCTGACCCATCTTAGCTACTACTCCGATCCAAGCCACCATTATCTCTCAATTAGATTCTTGCAATATCTTCCTGATTAGTCTCTCCACTTCTACCAATGACCCCTAGAGAGTTGTCTCAAGTGAGAAACCAGAATGATCCTGGGTTTCTTCTCCATTCAAAATCCTCTAATAATTCTCCATCTCACTCAGTGAAAAAGCCAAAATCTTTACAAAAGTCTTAAAAGGCCCTCTGCAATCTCACTCCCACCCCACACCAGTCTCACAGCCCTCTCCTGCACATCCGCTTTGCTCTGGCCACACTGGGCCTTCTAGCACAAGCTTGTCCAATCTGTGGCCTGCAGACCACTTGTGGTCCAGGATGGCTTTGAATATGACCCAACAGAAATTTGCAAGCTTTCCTAAAACATTATGAGATTTTGTGATTTTTTTTTCTTTTAGCTCATCAGCTATCATTAGTGTATTTTATGTGTGGCCCAAGACAATTCTTCTTCTTCCAATGTGTCCCAAGGAGGCCAAAAGATCGGATGCCCCTGTTATAGTGGTTTCTTGGCACCCCAGGTTCACTCCTGCTTTTGCATTTGCAACAGCTCTGTCTGGAATTCTCATCTTCCTGGTATCTGCAGGGCTCAATCCTTCACCTTCTTTAGGTCTTGCTGAAACTTACCCAGATTGCAACCACTTTTCACCATTTCTATTACTACGCCTCTGGTCCAAGCCTTTACCCTCCTCTTGTTTAGATAATACTGCAAAGCCGATTTAATATCACACCATATCTCAGCCATAACACTCCCTTTCCTCCTGCCCTGCCTTATTTTTCTCCATAGCACTTAACACCTTTGAACATACTATATATATTTTAGCTAATTATGCATTTCCTTTTCTCTCTCTTCCCACTTGAATGCAAGTCCCAGGAGGGCAGAAATTTTTGCCCAATTTGCAAAATGTTTTGTCCCTAACGCCCAGAAGAGTGTCTAGCCCATATTTGTCATTCACTAGATATCTGTTAATTAAAATAGTGAAGTGGTAGAAACAGAACCTATAAAGAAACACTAGGGAGATACTACTTAGCCCAGAGCCTGGTGGCTAGGCTGGTTCTCTCCTTTCCAATCGGAGGCCTCTTCAGCAAACATGCTCCACCAGATCATCACTCGGTCCAAGAAGCACCTAAGCTTGATCTCCCTCTTTGTATTCATTGGAGCTGGAGGTACTGGAGCAGCACTGTATCTCTTGTGTCTGGCATTGTTCAATCCAGATGTTAGTTGGGACAGAAAGAATATTCCAGAGCCCTGGAACAAACTGGCTCCCAATAATCAATACAAGTTCTACTCAGTAAATGTGGATTACAGCAAACTGAAGAAAGAAGGTCTAGATTTCTAACAAATGTTTCACTATAAAGCTGCTTTAGAATGAAGGTCTTCCAGAAGCCATCCACACAATTTTCCGCTTAACCAGGAAATACTTCTCCTCTAAAGGCATGAAATCATGTTGATGTAATCTATTGGCGATTACACTGATTAGTAAATAACTGAAACTTGGAAAACAAAACAAAAGAAAAAGAAACACTATGTAAATTGAGACAAGCAAAGGAATACAAAAGGCTACCAGAGGATTCCAGAGCCTGGATGTCCATGGGTAGACTTCAGTGCCAAATACAAAATGCTTCAACGTTGCACATTACAGGCTTTAAACTGCTGCATGAGAGATTTAGGAAGAAACAACCCATTGTTAAATGACCAAATAAACAGTTACAGGACGAAATCTGAGGGTTGGTCATGCCAAGGAGATGTGAAAAATAGGACAGTGAATCATGTTTTGATGGTGAGCTTGCTGTCTGGAGGCAGGGTGCTGGGTGAGGAAGGTTCTTTTGCTCCACTAGGAGCTTAAGATGAGTATTTCTCCAGGAGCCAACATTACTTACTGAAATGCAGAAAGTGCACGTTTTCAAAGGGAAAACACATGGACTGGGATTAAATTAACAACTTCTGATTGGAAAACCTGTTGACAGAATTTGGCTGAGCTAGTCTCCTGAAATTTATTAGGGAACATCTGGTGGGAAATAAAACCTAGGACAGGGAGGAAGAGTGGCTCGCAACGTTGGCTGCACGTTGGAATCATCTGGAGAGTTTTAAAAACACTGATGCCTGGGTGCAGTTAAATCAGAACCCCTGGGGTGGGGCCCAGGCATGAGGTTTTTGTTTTGTTTTGTTTTAAAGGTCCTCAAGTGAGTCCAACATGTAGGTGAGGTTGAGAACTATTCTCCCCAAAACATCTGTTTCTTCTGTTTGTGATAAAAAGTACAGCTACACACTAAGTGAGGTCTTAGGGAAAAACCAGAGCTTTATCTGGGCCTACCAAAGGCAGGGTTTACTCACTTAAAATGATTTCAGTACTCCATGAATTTATATTTTAATATCACATCTTTGGTTAATACTTACCTGGACACCACCCATTCCCAGATCACTACATCAGGACTGTCAGGCTTCCCTACATAGTCCACCCTCTCTCAAGAAGAGCACGCTGCTTGGATAATATTTGAAGGGGTCTCAGACCACAGCTGCAGTGTCCTATTTTGGAAGCCCGTGGCTGAGTATTTTCATAAGCAGTCCAAGATCAACACTTTCCTACTTGCTCTGTTCACCCATTCACTCCCCTGGGTTATTTATATTCTCAACTATCTCCACTCCCACACTGTAAATTCTGTAAGGGCAGAGACCAGGTTGCTCATTTTGGCATGCCCAGCCCCTGACCTAGTTGTCTGGGCAGTAACACTTTTGCATGACACAGAGCTAGTCCACATGTACAGCAATGATTTACCTCTCAAAACAGTTTCTCAATGTAGATGATGCTTTGAACATTAAAACTGTAGTTCTGATGGGGTCCATGTTTATAAGTGTTTTATTTTATAGTAACAGTTCATTACCATTTTATTGACAGTTTTATTAACAGTAAGTTAATTACTGTTACTGTAAAATGAAGTTCTCTTTATGTATAAAGGAAAAGCCCACCTCCATCATAACACGAGCTAAGGTTTACTGTGTACTTAGAAGTGTCAGGCACATCATACATATTACATTACTTAACACCCAAATTATCTCTGGGCTCCAGGTACTATAAGCCTACTCTCACTCAAGAAATGGAGGCTTAGGAAGGTCAATATCTTGCCTGGGGTTACAGAGCAGTAAGCAGAGGGGCCTGCGTACAACCCAGGTAATCTGTTTTTAGAGTTGGTCAATCTAAGTCACTAAACCTAAGATTCTGTAGACAACAGAACAAAACAATTGAAAACTGAGTTGAATTCCTTCTTGAGTGAATATAGGAATTAGTTAACAGGAAAGGGTATTTTCCTTTACAGAAGTGTTTCATAAAAACTGGGATAGCTGGGCTGACACAGTCTAGCTACTTGGGAGGCTAAGGCGGGAGGACTGCTTGAGCCCCAGAGTTTGAGACCAGCCTGGGCAACATAGTAAGACTTCATCACAGACACACACACACACACACACACACACACACACACAAACTGGAGAAGACACAACCTAAAATTTCCTATTAACTCTCATTATAACATCAGAGACACTTTTAAATATCTATCATACTTAGAGTGTAATATGCACATACTCAGATACGTTTTCTTTTAAATTTGTTTGCTTTTCCATTAGCAGTGGCTCCTAATTCTTTGGCTATAAATCTTTTAGCTCTATAGCCTCTTGGTCAGGCACTTATAAACTTTAAAGAATTTAAACAGTGGAATCTACACTTCACCCAATAGCTAAATGAGAGTACAGGTAGTTCATTTCCCTGTCAGAAATGTGCCCGTTTTCAGCATATGGTACATACATATTTTCAAGAAACACTTTATAGTTTATCACTCAGAATGAAAAATAATGACACAAATGTTAAGTTTTATATCAATTGTATAGTTTTGGAAAGATAATGAGGATTTCCTTAATCCTGTTCATAGGTGATCCTGATATAAAAATAGAAATAGTATTTAGGTATAATCTTCCTTAAAATGAGGACATAGCTGCATATTTTTAAAATGTAGTGATTCTACCACCTCACCCATTTCCACTACATAAAATGCCTTGGCATCTGAGATGTTGAGATATGAATAATTACTATTTTAAAACTTTACTGAGCCTCAGAATTTTTAAAGCCTTTTTCAGATTATATTCTAAAAACAAATATATTTTCAAACAGTCTTCATTCCAGGTTTCCAAGCAAACACACCCGAACAGGTTAATATTTCAGACCCTTAGACTGTTTTCAAATGCTATATTTAACAATGCTTATGATGATCACTCAAATAATTTTGATTCAGTTCAAATATGTCAACAGGAAGAGGTCGGGCAGAAATATAAAAATTCTAAGCAAAGTCATTCTGAGACTCAAATAACTCCAATACCAGAAACGCTAGTTAAACCAAACAGTAGTGTGGCCAAAGAACATCAAGGAAAACTGCTGTTTTCAAGATTTGTGGTTTCCTTACATAAGGAACCTATTCTGCTCTTGGATGTGACACAAGGGGGCTTTTTGAAAGCATGGTATATTTCAATTAAAAAAAAAATCTTAGTCCAGCTGAGTAAATGTAAAGTTACACACAGTCATACACTTCATTCCTGAGATCCTCTGGAAGTCAATCTGCTGCTTAACATTAATGACACATCTGATCAACTATGTTTTTGTTTACAAAATATTCTAATATGTACACGACTCCAGTTCAGGTTTAAAATTTTTTCCCTTCCTTTGAAGAATAGGTCCCCTGAAAATTTTTCAGAAATTCTTAGTAATTTTTCATTATACTAAGCATCATCTTTTTTTTTTTTTTGACACGGAGTCTCACTCTGTCACCCAGGCTGGAGTAAGTGGCGCGATCTGAGCTCACTGCAACCTCTGCCTCCCGGGTTCAAGCGATCCCCTTGCCTCAGTCTCCCAAGTAGCTGGGACTACAGGCGTGTGCTACCACGCCCAGATAATTTTTGTATTTTTAGTAGAGACGGGGTTTCACCATACTGGCCAGGCTGGTCTCGAACTCCTGACCTTGTGATCCGCCTGCTTCAGCCGCCCAAAGTGTTGGGTATACAGGTGTGAGACACCATGTCCAGCCATACTAAGCATCTTCTAAACCACAATGGTCACTACTTCCTGGGCTCACTACCACGTTAGGCAAACCATTCATAAAGACAGGATATGTTCCTGTTTAGGATACCAACAATATAGTAATAGCACTTTAATACAAAATTTTAATTTTGTACAAATTCTTTTCCTGTGAACTGATTACAGTTTTGTACACTTAGGATGATATGAGATCCTTAGTCCAAGGCAATATATGTCAACAGTAAAACAAACAAAAAAGACTACTGTTATTGCCTTAGATGTATATAATATTACCTCATTGGACATCTGCATTTTCAGAATTCTGAGTTTAGTCATAAGCGGCCACATTAATCTAAAAAATAAAAATAAAAGGAAGCCATCTCTACTCACCATTTAGTATAATATAATGAAACAGTTACAATGTATGTTTTATAGCCAGAAAGACCTGGGTTGGAAATCTAGCTCTATGGCTATTAGCTAGTGACTTTGGGCAGGTTATTTAACCCCTTTGAATCATGCACACTTGGATAAGTAGCTGGCAGTAAATGTGAAAACTGTCAACTACATTATTTAATTAAGAAAATATTGGCCGGGCGCGGTGGCTCACGCTAAGGAGAAGGCTGGATCAGGAGGCCGACTTGCATGACCAGATCAGGCCACTGCACTCACCTGGTGATAACAAACTCAAAGAAAATATTTCCTGACTTCTTGCTTTTTAGAACAATGTTGTATTGTTTAATAAACTTTGAATAAAAAATTAGCTAGGCTTTTCTCTTGGGAATCTTCTGGATTCTAAAAAATCCAATTTACTGTATGTTCCACTATATCTGCTGTTCACGGAAAGTGCTGAACAGGACCCCCAAATTGTGGTGTCCTCTTGAAAACATTTGCTATTTTTTCCATTGCCTCAAGACAGGCCAATTCCTCCCAATCAATTATCTCTAACTCCATGTGTTACCTATGCTTGTTGCATGGATATATAGAAACCAAACTCTGTGAAATGCCAACCTGCCCCAATGCTTGAATTACATGCCTGGAAACCCAGAGGTCTCAAATGTGCATTTCTACTAGATTCTCCACTGACTATGTGACTCTTTGAGCTTACTCAGTATCTAGCATCTCTGGAGCATGACCCGAAGTTTTAAGAAAGCCTCTATAGCTAAGACCAATAATGATAAAGTTAATGAACAGGTGTTTAAGAGCAAGGGCCCGTCCCCACCCCACACCTGACAGGCAGTTAGACCCGATGATGTGGAGATCGCCAGCTTATGGAAGGGCTGTTCCTTTGACCGCTGCCATCCAGAAACACAGCTGCCTTTATAGGGTCTACAGGATGGTGAGCAGCTGAGGCTGAGGAAACTAGCTGCAATCTGTGGGATCAACATGTCCCCTCAAGGGAGAGTTCTTGGAAGGTGAGTCATACAATATTCAGGAAAGGTCACTGAAAAAGCCCTCATGTTGAATCTTTGTTGTGAGCTACTACAATGTCCCTGTGCTCTTTGTACCTCTAGCTGTAAGATGGCAGCATCACAGTCAGAGACACAGCTGCTTGTTTTCCAGTATTTAGCCTCTCCTTTTTACGTAATAATAAAGTACATGTTCCAGCCCCCTTGAAGGCAGGTATGGTGTGGGACTTAGTCCTAGCCAATGGCATATAAACAGAAAAGATGAACTCAACTTGGAGTTGTGTCCTTAAAGGAGCCCTCCATATACCTTCCTCCCCACCTCTGAGATGGGATGCAGGCTTAGTACTGATCATCTTCAACAAACAAGTAAGGGATACATGTTAGCAAGGGTAGTAAGGAGATCTTTAAGAGTTGTTTAGGTCATGAGGGCTCTGCCCTCATGCATGCATTAGTGTTATCTTGGGAGTGGATTTGCCCCCTCTGGCTCTTGCTCTCTTTAGCTCTTTGCCATTCCACCATGTGATGCCTTCTGCCATATGATAATGCTACAAGAAGGCCCTCACCAGATGCCTGCACCTTGATACTGGGATTCCAGCCTTCAGAACTGTAAGCCCAAAATTTTATATTCATTATAAATTATCCAGTCTTGGTATTCTGTTATAGCAGCACAAAACAAACTAAGACATTTGAAGATACAGATACAGATCATCAGTCATTTGAGGAATGCCTCCAACTGAAAGACAGATATAAATAAGACAAATACACAATCAAAGGAACAAATAAAGACACATTAAAACCAAAAGTAAAGCAGAGAGCAGGAGTTCACATTTAAAAACTCCCTAACTATAATTGATATTCTCAGAGAGCTAGCAGGAGATATTGTATTTATAAACACACTGAAAAAACTTGGAAATTAAAAATAAGATAATGAAAAAATCAGCATAAGGTTAGATAATGTTGATGAAATTCATCTTAAAGTAGAAAAAACAGATGGGGAAAAATAATATACAGACATCAGATTCAATGTTTGAATAATGGAAATTAACTAAAGAGTGAAAGGAGAAAATGACACAGAGGTATCAAGAAGAGAGTGCAAGGAAATTTTCCCAAACTGTAGGACATGAGACTTCATATTAAAAAGGCTGACTAGCTGGGCATGGTGGCTCATGCCTGTAATCCCAGCTACTCGAAAGGCTGAGGAAGGAGGATCACTTGGGCCTAGGAGTTCAAATCCAGTCTGGGCAACATAGCAAGACCTTGTCTCAAAAAAAAAAAAAAAAAAAAAAAAGGCTTACTAAAGTGCTAGCACACAATGAATTAATAAAGACCCATACTGTCATGAACATTGGGGATAATGAGAAGATGCTAAAAGCTTGGAGGAGGCAGCAAATAGAGGGTAAAAGCGTGCATACAAAGAAACAAAAATCAGATCAGTATTACACTTTTCACCAACAATATTGTATGCCAGAAAATAGTTGTAAAAAGCCTTCAAATTCTTAGTGAAAGTGGTTGTCAATGTAGAGTTTAGTACCCAACCAAACTAACTTTCAAATTTGAGAGTAGAATAAATAGTGTATTTCAGACATAGAAGGACACAGAACATTTATTTTTATGTATTCTCTCCTTAAAAAGTATTGAGGAATATAAAGGGAGTAAGACATCCATCTCCCGAATTGAGACTTAAATATCCAGCTGCTGACTTGACATTTCCAACTGGATGTTTAGTAGACATTTCTCTTTTTTTGTATGAATTTAAAGGTACAAGTGCAATTTTGCTACATGGCTATACTGGGTAGTGGTGAAGTCTGGGATTTTAGCATAACCATCACCTGAATAATGTTCATTGTGCTGATTAAGTAATTTCTCATCCCTTACCTGCCTCCTCATTTCTATCCTTCCAAGTCTCCAATGTCTATTATTCCACTCTACGTCCATGTGTTCACATTATTTAGCTCCTACTTCTCAATGAAAACATGCACTATTTGTTTCTGAGTTGTTTCACTTAAGAAAATGGCCTCCAGTTTTATCCATGTTCTATCATGTCTATCCATCAAAAGACATGATTTCATCCTTTTCTACGGCTGAATAATATTCCATTGTGTATATATACCACATTTTCTTTATCCAGTCATCCATTGATGGACACTTAGATTGATTCCATATCTTTGCTGTTATGAATGATGCTGCGATAAACATACAAGTGCAGGTAGCTTTTTGATATAATGATTTATTTTCCTTTGGGTAGATACCTAGTAGTGATACTGCTGGATTGAAATTAACAAGCCCAAAATAATTCTTCATTTCACCCCAAATCTGCTATTTCCACAACCATCCATATTTCAGTACATAGGAAATCCATCTTTGCAGTTCCTCTGGGTCAAAACCTTGGAGTCAATTTTTAATTTTTTTCTCTTACATTCAGGTCTATTCTGTTAGCAAAACCTGTAGGCTCAATCTTTAAAATCTATCTAGAATCTAACCAGTTCTCCCTACCTCTCGTGCTATAATCCAAGGCACCAGCATGTCTCATTTGGTTTATTACAATAGGTTCCATCCTTGTCTCTTACAGTTAGTCCACTCTTTACCATTGTTTCTCACAGTGTGCCTTTTTGGGGAATCAGTGAGGTCAAAACTATTTTCACAAGAATACTAAACATTATTGGCCTTTTAAATTCATTGTCTGGTGAATGCACAGTGAAGCTTTCTAGAGGCTACATGATACACGACAGTGAACAGACTGAATGCCAGACATTAAAGACATTTGCAAAAACTTAAACACTGACATCTTTTTGTTCTTTTGTTTTGGAAAATATAATTTCAAAACATATGTTACTTGTGTTAACATTCAGTGGCATTATTGTTATTTTAAAATAAATAAATAAATAATCAGATTTACATTTCTGAGCTCTGAGGGGTTAGAGCTCTTTGGAATTTGAGTACAAATGCCCTGAGACCAAAAGGTTGGCTAATGATTGCTCTATACCACAGCCAGAGTGATCCTTTGAAAACTCAAGTCAGATTAAGAACTCTCTAATGGTTCCTCATCTCATTCAGAGTAGAGGTGGACAAGACGCTTCATAAGCCTACAGCACCCTCTCTTAATGAACACTCTCCCCATTGCTCAGAGCTGTGCACCCACGCTGGCCTTTTTGCTGTTCCTCCATCATGCCAGGGGAATATATTTATATTTGCTGTCCCCTCTTCTCAGACCTCTCCTCCGCAGATATCTGTGTCTCCCCACCTCCTCCAGATCTTTGCCTTATGAGCTGTATTTTTAATTGTGTCCCTTTTCAGATGTTTATATATTGCAACGACTTCCCCCTTCTCCTGTGATACTGCGACCCCATAACTTGCCACTTATATATTTGTTTACCCTATCCTTCTGTCATACAGTAAGTCCTCTGGGACAGTGGCTTTCTTTTTAATCCCCTAGAAAGCCAGTGGATCTGGTAATCTGCACCCAGTGTGGTCCTCTTTTATTTTCCCTTTGATCCACCGCTGAGAGCCTTGTACCTAGTGTGGTCTTAAATGATAATGCAAGACTGATCATAAGGGGTTATCTGACTAAACCTTCAGGCAAGACCACGCTAAACCCATGACAGAGAGCCCCAACTCTGTTCTATTTTTAAGATATCCCAGAGACCCAGCCACTATGAAAATTTGTGAAAAGGTTGATTACTTGAAGCTTGAAAATTATTATTCTTAACCACCAAAATCTTTGTGCAGCAGGTTAAACTCTTATCTCTTTTCAGAAGAGATGCAAAATTTCTCCTCAGATTCAGAGACCTTTTCATACCCCTGGAAATAATTACTAACTTTTTCCTGGACCCCATCTTAGCAGCAGTATCTCAATTCCTTTCATCTTTCCCACATAGATCCTGTTTTCAATGCTATAACCCACTCTGTGATGGTCTTCTGATTCTTCTCCCAGTGTTTTATCTTCATATTTTATTGTGTATCTAAATTCCAACAAGGTATGAGTTAGTGTGGCATCAAAAGATTCCTACAGTTTTACTTTTCTTTTACTGCACCCCAGCACTCCAGTGTATGCTTTTAAAAATATACTACATTGCCTTGAAAAAGAAAAATAGTCCCAAACCTGTTTGTGTGATATTGCTTACAACCTCCTCTCAGAAAGAAATGAGTGTTCCTGACAAAATGCTTCTGTAATTGATTCTCATGAACTTTAATGACACTAGGACTTATTTTAGGAAATTAGATATGACCCATGCAGTTGACCAGCTGTCAACCAAGAATTTAGTGACCTTTAACAAAATATTGTTTTATTTTGATGTCAAATCTAGTAATTTTTCTAACCATTCTCTTTTGCTACAAAATGTCCCTATCAAGAGCAAATCTCTGAATTAGCCTACTAACAAACTCTTCCCTTACAGCAAGTTTATTATAAAGCTTTAACACACACTAACAAGTAAATTGTCAATCTTTTTTAAAATGCAAGGATCCATAAACTTTTTCCTATAAAGGGAGGGAAAGCAAATACTTAGGGTTTATAAATCATATGTGGTCTACGTTGCTTTTTTTTTTTTTTGAGACAGAGTCTCACTCTGTCACCCAGACTGGAGTGCAGTGGCGCGATCTCAGCTCACTGCAAGCTCCACCTCCCGGGTTCATGCCATTCTCCTGCCTCAGCCTCCCTAGTAGCTGGGACTAGAGGCGCCCGCCACCATGCCCGGCTAATTTTTTGTACTTTCAGCAGAGACAGGGTTTCACCGTTTTAGCCAGGATGGTCTCGATCTCCTGACCTCATGATCTGCCCACCTCGGCCTCCCAAAGTGTTGGGATTACAGGCATGAGCCACTACGCCTGGCCTATGTTGCATATTCTTTTTAAAAAATTTAAACAATCCTTTAAAAATAGAAAAGCAATCTCAGCGAGTGGGCCATACCAAAACAGGTTGCACTAACTCAAACTGCATGGGCCACAGCTTGTCAATTCCTGTTGCAATGGTTCTCAGAAGTCCCTTGGAGACCTGCTCACCTCAAGAGAAACAGAGTTATTGTCAGCCTCTGGATCAAGGTACTTCATGGCATATATGCTATTGTTACCCATTGTGTTATGCTTCTTGATCGCTGGATTTTTTTTTTTATATGGCAATTTGAGCACTTGAATGTCAATGTCTAACGGCCATCTGAAAGCACTCCCATTCTACTGGGCTTAAAATGACTTGCCATCTAAGCTGAGAGCTTGGAGAGCTGTTTGAGGTCTAAGAAGTGGTTGAACTTGGGGTTGGAGTTAAAACAGGACTCCTTCCCCAGGGTGAAATCAGAGCAGTATTTGATATTGGAGGGATGTAAGTGTGGAACTGTAGAACCCAAAACTTCTGTTCCTAGAACCCATGTTCTAAGTTTGAAGATTTCCACCACCAGTGTTTTGTATTTGACACATTCTACGGCTTAATGTTATTATATTACTAAGAAACAACCAAAGCCCTTAAAAAGAACATTTAGGATGAGCAAGTGTACATTGTTTCAAAAAGTATTCAAAACTTGGAAATGAGGGAAAGGTAAAGCAATATATCCTTTCAATGTAATACTGAATAATTATTTAATTGGCCCACCCATGGATTACTTGGGGAAATATACCTTTTTTTTTTTTTTTTACTTGCTAATTTCTACTGATTAAATTCCAGTCTTACAGATTTTTGGCTGGTAGAAAAGAAAACTCCAAACATTATGGGTTTTATTTCCCTGAAGGACATTACTAGTTTTATATCTAGCAATGTTATTCTAACATTCCTTTCAAAAATAATTCCTTGAACACTCTTTGTACCAGTTTTGCCATCCTGCTGGCTCCCTCATTTATGAGTTAAATAAATCTTTGACTGTTCATTCTATATTTAAGAGTCATGTTTAACTTTTTGAAAATTATCCTATGACAACATTCACAGAAATCTTAAGTTATTTTGTGTTTTGCCTGCAGTGGGTTTTTGTATATATTGTATCAGTATTTACATTTGTTGAACAGTTAAAATTATATCCTATAGGAATGGGTTCAGAGGTTTCCTGCACAATTCTCTGTGTCTGAAAACAGTTATTTATAGTGTTCTGTATTTTTGGTCAGTGAGTCCTTTGAGTACCTAGGACTCAACTACTAGAATGCGAGCTTCTCATTTGCTTAGAATGCCTTTAAGAATGAAAGTTAAAGGGGTCACAAAAGTTTGTCCTGTGTTTTGAAGAACATCTCATTAAACAAATGAATTCACTTTGAAACAAAGAGAGGAGGGGAAATCTGCCTGGGGGATTTCACAGGTGTGTGACAAGAAAGAGTTAAAGGAAATTTCTGCCAAGTCTGGGTGACAGTGAATTAAAAGAACATCTCTAAATAGACCAAAACAGATAGAATCTACAGCCTGTCAAGATAGTTCCTCCACCATCCTGGGCAAAAGAGTAGTGCCTGAAGTTGCTTATCAGCTTAAGGAGATTTTGGGCTGAGACAATGGGGTTTTCTAGATATACAATCATGTCATCTGCAAACAGGGACAATTTGACTTCCTCTTTTCCTAATTGAATACCCTTTATTTCCTTCTCCTGCCTGATTGCCCTGGCCAGAACTTCCAGAACTATGTTGAATAGGAGTGGTGAGAGAGGGCATCCCTGTCTTGTGCCAGTTTTCAAAGGGAATGGTTCCAGTTTTTGCCCATTCAGTATGATATTGGCTGTGGGCTTGTCATAGATAGCTCTTATGATTTTGAGATACATCCCATCAATACCTAATTTATTGAGAGTTTTTAGCATGAAGCATTGTTGAATTTTGTCAAAGGCCTTTTCTGCATCTATTGAGATAATCATGTGGTTTTTGTCTTTGGTTCTGTTTATATGCTGGATTACATTTATTGATTTGCGTATGTTGAACCAGCCTTGCATCCCAGGGATGAAGCCCACTTGATCATGGTGGATAAGCTTTTTGATGTGCTGCTGGATTCGGTTTGCCAGTATTTTATTGAGGATTTTTGCATCAATGTTCATCAAGGATATTGGTCTGAAATTCTCTTTTTTGGTTGTGTCTCTGCCGGGCTTTGGTATCAGGATGATGCTGGCCTCATAAAATGTGTTAGGGAGGATTCCCTCTTTTTCTATCGATTGGAATAGTTTCAGAAGGAATGGTACCAGTTCCTCCTTGTACCTCTGGTAGAATTCGGCTGTGAATCCATCAGGTCCTGGACTCTTTTTGGTTGGTAAGCTATTGATTATTGCCACAATTCCAGAGCCTGTTATTGGTCTATTCAGAGAAGCAACTTCAGCAAAGTCTCAGGATACAAAATCAATGTACAAAAATCACAAGCATTCTTGTACACCAATCACAGACAAACAGAGAGCCAAATCATGAGTGAATTCCCATTCACAATTCCTTCAAAGAGAATAAAATACCTAGGAATCCAACTTACAAGGGATGTGAAGGACCTCTTCAAGGAGAACTACAAACCACTGCTCAATGAAATAAAAGAGGATACAAACAAATGGAAGAACATTCCATGCTCATGGGTTGGAAGAATCAATATCGTGAAAATGGCCATACTGCCCAAGGTAATTTATAGATTCAATGCCATCCCCATCAAGCTACCAATGACTTTCTTCACAGAATTGGAAAAAACTACTTGAAAGTTCACATGGAACCAAAAAAGAGCCCACATCACCAAGTCAATCCTAAGCCAAAAGAACAAAGCTGGAGGCATCACGCTACCTGACTTCAAACTATACTACAAGGCTACAGTAACCAAAACAGCATGGTACTGGTACCACAACAGAGACATAGATCAATGGATCAGAACAGAGCCCTCAGAAATAATGCCGCATATCTACAACTATCTGATCTTTGACAAACCTGACAAAAACAAGAAATGGGAAAAGGATTCTGTATTTAATAAATGGTGCTGGGAAAACTGGCTAGCCATATGTAGACAGCTGAAACTGGATCCCTTCCTTACACCTTATACAAAAATTAATTCAAGATGGATTAAAGACTTACATGTTAGACCTAAAACCATAAAAACCCTAGAAGAAAACGTAGGCAATACCATTCAGGACATAGGCATGGGCAAGGACTTCATGTCTAAAACACCAAAAGCAATGGTAACAAAAGCCAAAATTGACAAATGGAATCTAATTAAATTAAAGAGCTTCTGCACAGCAAAAGAAACTACCATCAGAGTGAACAGGCAACCTACAAAATGGGAGAAAATTTTCGCAACCTACTCATCTGACAAAGGGCTAATATCCAGAATCTACAATGAACTCAAACAAATTTACAAGAAAAAAACAAACAACCCCATCAAAAAGTGGGCAGAGGACATGAACAGACACTTCTCAAAAGAAGACATTTATGCAGCCAAAAAACACATGAAAAAATGCTCATCATCACTGGCCATCAGAGAAATGCAAATCAAAACCACAATGAGATACCATCTCACACCAGTTAGAATGGCGATCATTAAAAAGTCAGGAAACAACAGGTGCTGGAGAGGATGTGGAGAAATAGGAACACTTTTACACTGTTGGTGGGACTGTAAACTAGTTCAACCATTGTGGAAGTCAGTGTGGCGATTCCTCAAGGACCTAGAACTAGAAATACCATTTGACCCAGCCATCCTATTACTGGGTATATACCCAAAGGACTATAAATCATGCTGCTATAAAGACACGTGCACACGTATGTTTATTGCGGCACTATTCACAATAGCAAAGGCTTGGAACCAACCCAAATGTCCAACAACGATAGACTGGATTAAGAAAATGTGGCACATATACACCATGGAATACTATGCAGCCATAAAAAATGATGAGTTCGTGTCCTTTGTAGGGACATGGATGAAACTGGAAAACATCATTCTCAGTAAACTATCGCAAGGACAAAAAACCAAACACTGCATGTTCTCACTGATAGGTGGGAATTGAACAATGAGAACTCATGGACACAGGAAGGGGAACATCACACTCCGGGGACTGTTGTGGGGTGGGGGGAGGGGGGAGGGACAGCATTAGGAGATACACCTAATGCTAAATGACGAGTTAATGGGGGCAGCACACCAACATGGCACATGGATACATATGTAACAAACCTGCACATTGTGCACATGTACCCTAAAACTTAAAGTATAATAATAATAAAAAAAATAGTAGTGCCTGAAAGAATGTTTCAAGGAAAGGTGTTTTATTTACCTCCAGGAGGTAAAATAACTTTACTTCCTTTCAGAGAGAAATTAGCATGACTGTGAAGTTTTTCAAATAGATGGAGTTCACATTTTCTAGACAGAAACTAATAGCAGTTATTTATATCTAGAATAAGAAAAACTTAAAAAAATATTTTCCTGGACACACAACAAAAAGAGGGGAAAAATGCACAGAAGGAATGTTTGGAGTTAATGGATGGTGTACAGGTCACTAAGGATAAGGAACAAGAACAACAAAAATGCAACTAGCTACCCTGTCAGCTTTCAGCAGCTCTTTCTATATTTAACTAGAACTTTTAATCCAAAATGTAAAGAGATTTACTAGTGCTTTAATAGTACTTTGCAAACAACTATGAATTATATAAAATTTGAAGTTCAATTGATATTCCAGTAGTGATTAATGCTTAGACAAATTAGTTTGTTAAACGTCATTAAAAAGACAGTTAAATGCCTTAGCATCGATTTTATTTTAGTTAGGGATAGGAGGCAAAAATTATACCTCATTTACATCACAATGTCAAACACAGACTTATCATATTACCCAGAAATTCTATTCCTAGGGGAATACCCCAGGAATTTAAAACAGGTACTCAAATATATATACATGAACGTTCATAAAAGAATGATTTACAAAAGCTAAAAGGTGAAAACAACCAAAATGCCCATTAACTGATGGATGGATAAACAAAATGTGGTATGTTGAGACTATGAAATATTATTTGACAAAGCAGTGGGGCATTGATATATGCCACAACATTAATGAACCTTAAATGTATGCTAAGTGAAAGAAGCTAGTCACAAAAAACACGTATTTTTGATATCCTTACGTGAGCTGTCCAGAACAGGCAAATCTATTGTGACAAAAACACAGTAATGGCTGTTTAGAGGTTGGGAGAAGTAGAGGATGGGGAGCAGGGGTAATAGCTAATGCATAGATGTTACTTTTCGGCGTGATAAAAATGTTTTAAAATTAGATTATGGTGATAGTTACACAATTCTATAATTATGCTAAAAGCTATTGAATTGTATACTGTAAACAAATATGTGGTTTGTATATTATATCTCAATAAAGCTGTCAAAAATGTATTTTAGTTTGTGCAATTCATTCATGTATTTTGGTTCACCTGTCTGTTCTCTGATACAATGTGTATTAAACTACAAGATATTAACTTCCCTATATTTGTCTCATAGGTCAGATGGTTGGTTATTATTTATACTAAAAATTTAAGACTGTAGATGTACCCAACAACAATGAATTATAACTAGTGTCTGTTCTTTAATGGTTGTAAATTTTAGGCAATGTGGCAGTAATGTTAAATCATGGGATGTTGTATTTCTCTTACAGGCTTTGAATACGAACAGTAATTGTATTATTTTAAATGGTAATTTAAATTATAATTTAAGATAATTTTAAGACAGGGGCTAACATTAAAATTAGGAATTCAATGAATAATCTTTGGCAAAATACTTATACAATAGTTTTAACCTATGTGTTAGATCTATAAACATATTTTGTTCATAATATTCAAATAAGACTATAATCTTATTTCATAACATGCTTTATAAAATTAATTTTATTTATTTTTGAGACAGGGTCTTGCTCTGTCACCCAGATTGGAGTGCAGTGTTGCAAACATAGTTCACCGCAGCCTCAGTCTCCTGGGCTCAAGCCATCCTCCTGCCTCAACTTCCAGAGTAGCTGGAACCACAGGCATGAGCCACCATGCCCGGCTAATTTTTTTAATTTTTATTTTTTGTAGAGATGGGTCTCACCATGTTGCCCAGGCTGGTTTTGAACTCCTGGGCTCAAGTGATCCTCCCACTTTAGTAATTTTATTTTAAAAACTGACGTTTAACACTAAAAATCGTCACACACCATTGTTTGGCCTGTGTGATTTGTATGAAAAATAACACATCTTGAGATAAAATTAATTTTTTTGAAGTAGCTAAGTAGGATAGATAACTGATAACTCAAAAAGAAAAATTATTTTCGAGATGACCTTTTCTAGAAATAAATCTGTGAAGTTATTTACTTACCGTATATTGTACCCAGAGAGTAAAAGTTATATATTTTTTCTCACCCAACCCAAATGTGTTCTTTCAGAAGTGGCAAGTCGATTTCATGCTTTTGTGCTGCTTTTTAGTATTTCAAAATACCGAAATGAAACAAGAATAATAAAGATTCCTGACCTCTAGAGAAATTAAAATTCTAACATTTCTTATGTACTTTCTGATATAGTTATTAGTAAATAAGTTAGGCAACACCATGACCTTCTCAATTCCCTGGGCATCTGCATTCTTATCTGACAACATTTTAAAATGCTGCCTTCCTTTAAGATCATGTTCCTAATTTGGAACTATATAAAAAGGAGGAGACGCTTTGATACCCCAATCCATGTTTGATACATAATAGCATCTAGGTAGCACCAAAGATTTGCTTTGTCTCCTATAATCCAGCATATGGTACTTACAAGAAAGAGAGGCTAGAAATAATCAGTTTTAATTGATTTGTTCCTTAATCCTTAATTAGGTCAACAGTAGGCAGTTCTGTTTATTGCACTCACATTATGGGGAAAGCTGTCAGGTAAAGATAAATTAACAGGTAAAATATTATTAATGTTATCATGTTATTAAATATCCTTTCAGAGTAAGTAAAATCATATTCATGTTCACATACAAGGGCTGACTGATATGGTGATTGTCAACAGATTTACTGGTAAGATTTTTTGGTAAATTTTACATATCTGCATGTCGATTACAAGTTAGTGTGGCACTTACTATTTTTAGTTGTTGCTTTGTAGATTCCTTAGAATCTGGAATCCCAATTTCTAACCACAAAGCTTATAAAGAAAGGTAGTTTTACTTTTTTCTTTTAATCTTTAATTTTTTTCATCCTTATCGCACTGGCCAGCCTCCTGTATAATGATGAACGGAAGTGATGAGAGAAGATATAATTGCTTAGTTCTGATCTCAAGGGGAAGGCATTCAAAACTTCACCATTAAGTGTGATGCTAGCTACAGGTTATTTTAAAATAAAATGTGTATGAGATTGATAGAAAATCTTTGAAAATCTTTATCATTAATAGATGCTGAAAATATTGAATGCAACTACTGAAATAATAAAGGAGAAAAACCATATGATCATTTAATATGATGAATTATAGTGATTGATTTGTGAATGTTAAACCAACCTTGCATTCTTGGGATTAAATCCCCTTTGAAGTTTTCCTTATGGGAAAGTTTTTGGTTATAAATAAAATTTCTGTCAGGCTTTGTAATTGTGCTTTTCAAGAAACTTTCCCACTTAAGTTGTCAAATGTACTGGCATATAGTTTTCACATTTCCTTGCTATCCTTTTAATGTCAGTAGGGTCTGTAGTGATACCCCTCTTTCATTCCTGATATTGGTAATCTGGGTTCTCCATCTCCCACTCCCCCCTCACCTCTTTAATGGTTTGGCTAGATTCATTAATCTTTTTCAAAGTACTAACATTTGTCTTATTTAATATTTTTCTGTCACTCATCTGATTTCGATTTCATTTATTCTGTTCTTAAATCTAGTATTTCTTTCTATGTTTTTGGGAATTTAATCCAGCTTCTTGTGGTGGAAATTAAGATGATTGATATTAAATGTTTCATAATACAGAATATCAAGTTCTAAGGAACCATATCTATCTATCTATCTATCTATCTATCTATCTATCTATCTATCTATCTATCTATCTAATCATCTTCCTACCAAACTACCTATGCCCTGCTTTAGCTATGTCTCATTATTTTTCCCATTAATTTCAATGTTATATTTTTATCATTCAGTTTGAAATATTTTTAACCTTTCTGAATTTTTCTTTGGCCCATAAGATATGTAGAAGTTTCTTATTTTATTTACAAATATTTGAGGCTCTTCTAAACATCTTATTGTTCCTATTTCCTAATTTAATTCTATTGGGTTCAGAGAAAACACTCTAACATTTCAATAATAATGTTTTGTCCTTTTTTGAGAAAAAAACTCACTCATCATCCATATTGTTATACTGTATGACATGTATTTTAATTTTCTCTAGGTGCTTCTATAGTTTTCTCCTTATCTTTGGTTTTCAGTAGTTAGACTGTGGTAATATACCCAGGAATGGTATTGTTGTACTTAACCTGCTTGTGGTATAATGTGCTTTTCGGATTGGTAAGTTGATGTGTTTTCACCACAATTGCGAAGTGTAAGGCCATTCTTTCTTCCTTTTTTTTCTCTCTTTTTTTCCTCCATTTTTTCCTCTCTTCTCTTTCCAGGACATTCTTATCTTGACATTTTCCCCACATGCCATTATGGCTCTGTGCAATTTTTTCAATCATTTTTCTCTCTATTGTTCAGATTATATTATTTCTATCGATACATGTTTAAATTCTCTACTCCTTACTTCGCTACCTCCAATTGCTGTTAAGCTCATCCAGTGGATTTTTCATTCTGGAATTTCTATTTTACTGTTTTTTATAATTTCCATTTCTTTGCTGAGAGTTCTCATCTGTTAATTCGTTATGACTGTATTTTCTTTTCACAATACTATAATAGTTTTAAAATTTATTATTTGCTAACTTTAACATTTGGATCATCTTGAAGTTAATTTCTATTGACTGTATTTTGTCTTGATAATGAGTTATATTTCCTGTGCATTTTCATGCCTACTAGTCTGATTTTATCCTGGATATTCTGGATGACACAGTATGGAAGCTCTGTAGTCTATTATTTCCCTTTGAAAAGTACTGATTTTTAGCGGTAGCAGGCCATTGACTCGGTTATACTGAAACTAAACTGTCTTCTCTAAGGTGGGCAGCAGCTAAAATGTCTGCTCAAGCATTTTAGGCTTCCTGCTGCTCAGGGGTTTAGACTTACATGGAGCCTAACTCCTCTTGAGCACTTCTGGGGTCAGGTAAAGATTTGGTAAGAGTTTATATGCAGATTTGGGGGCAATCTCTTTTATGTGACTTTTTCCCCCTAGGATTTCCCCTTCACTTTCCAACCACAGAGCAAGGCTCAAACTCCACCTTCGGAATTTTCAAGTCAGTATGACTGCAGTGTCAGGTATGACAGTTAGTAGCTGTAGACCATATGGACTGGGTACTGGTTTCAGGAGAAAAGTCAGAACTCAAATCTCACCCAGTGGAGTCTCTTTCTGTCAAGGAATCAGTTCCCCTCCATTTCTACTTGATTTGGTTGCATTCCCATGCCTTTAAATAGTGGGGTTTTGTCTGGGCACTGTGGCTGATGCCTGTAATCTCAGCACTTTGGGAGGCCACAGCAGGCAGCAGGTGTAGGCAACATGGTAAAACCCTGTCTCTACTAAATATACAAACATTAGCCAGGTGCGGTGGCACGTGCCTGTAGTCCCAGCTGCTCAGGAAGCTGAGGTGGGAGAACTGCCTGAGCCTGGGAGGTGAAGGTTGCAGTGGGCCGAGATCATGCCCCTGCACTCCAGCCTGGGCAATAGAGCGAGACCCTGTCTCAACAAAATAAATAAACTAAATAAAAAATAGTGGGGTTTTATATTTTGGTCAGTTTATAATTGTTATAAACTCAAGAGTTAATTGATACAAAGCTATCCTACCATTGATGTTTTATTTTTTGAAAGGTATTTGATAAGCCCATTTTTCTTCTTAGATTATGATCTCTAACCCTTAATTTAGTAGGTTATTTCAGTGCATTTGTAGGTTATCTTTTTTAAAAACTTGAAACAAAAAAATTATAACTTAAACATCTCTGATTATTGATTATGCCTACAGCTATATCAAAATTCAAATGTTTGATTGGTATGTTATCAAATAGTACCGTATATGTCAGAAGCCCAGTTTTAGAGGGTGAGGGACTATATTCCTTAGAATACTACGCAGCATGAGCACATGCTTTAGAATTCCGGAACTCACAAAATTTCTAGTATTCTATCACTATGAAGGAAAACATCCTGTATGAAATAACAGGAAAAGCTGTGACAATAAACTAGTGAATACCCAGGAGAACCTAAAAATCCTTTCAAAATTGAATTTTAAAGAGGTAAACTTATAAAAACACAACTCATTTTTGTTAATGATCATTTACATAAACCTTACTTATTCTTACCATACTTAAAAGCAACACAACTTTTTGTATATAACTCCACTATCATGGAATCTACAATTCTCTATAAAATGGGACATAAACAGGTTTGCCTAGTCCACAAAACTATGCAGAACAGCAGTCATTACTATACACATTGGGACACTTTACTGCTCCTGGTAATGTAGCTATTTGTATAGGTTCATTAAGAATATGTCCTCCCAGCTGGACATGGTGGCTTATGCCTATAAATCCAGCACTTTGTGAGGCAGGGCAGGTGGATCACTTGAGCTCTGGAGTTTGAGAACAGCTTGGGCAACATGAAGAAACCCTGTCTCCACAAAAAATAGCTAGGTGTGGTGGTGTGTGCCTGTGCTCCCAGCTAGGTCTTGCAAAAAAAAAAAAAAAAAAAAATCAATTTCCTTCGATTATTGAGACTTTTGAGTAGTGGTTACAGGGTACACCAACAATCAGAGATGGAGTCTTGCTCTGTCGTCCAGGCTGGAGTGCAGTGGCGCGATCTCAGCTCACTGCAACCTCCACCTCCCGGGTTTAAGCAGTTCTCTGCCTCAGCCTCCTGCGTAGCTGGGATTACAGGTGTGTGCCACTATGCCTGGCTAATTTTTGTATTTTTAGTAGAGATGGGGTTTCACTATCTTGGCCAGGCTGGTCTTGAACTCCTGACCTCGTGATCCACCCACCTCAGCCTCTCAAAGTGCTGGGATTACAGGTGTGAGCCACTGTGCCGGGCCAATTTTTGTATTTTTAGTAGAGGTGGGATTTCACCATGTTGGCCAGGCTGGTCTCGAACTCCTGACCTCAGGTGATCCGCTTGCCTAGGCCTCCCAAAGTGCTGGGATTACAGGCAGGAGCCACTGCACCCAGCCATCAATAAACCTAATTTCTAACATGCTGTGCCCAAAGTGTCACATTTAGAGATAAATTTAGTTTGACATGAAAATCCTATTAAGGTACTAATGCTACACTACATAAATTGTAGCAATGCACAGAACATCCTCCCTGGATACTAGTCTGGTATCTACTCTATGGTCAAAAGAATCTCAACTTTTTAGGCAGTACGGAATATAACTATCTAGCAGGATAAGAATCTGAGGAGGGAAAAAAGCATCCTCAAGAAAATAGGGTTACCACAGTTACAAGTACTAGAGGCAAAATCTGATGGAGATAAATTAGATACTCTCTGAGTTCTGGCCTTGGAGTAGACAAGCTGAGAGGAAAGTACTATAAAAATTACTTCTAGTGTGAAAGAAGCAATAAAAAACATAGCTTCAAGGATTTCACAAAGCTTCCACAAAGATGTTAACTTATTGGCCTTACTGGCTGTGTAATATCATATGGCAGCGAATGCCTTGATCACACAAAAAGATCGTTTAAAGGGATTAATAAGCTCCTCTTGTGGTACCTTTTAAAACAAAGCATGCTAAGTAGAACAGAACACAGAAATATAGAAGCCCAGGACCATAAATTATATAAAGTAGATAACACTGAAACTACGTTAGTTTAGATTATGCTTCGAAAATCTTCCCTGGTATAGAAAACCAGTTCAAAGTATTATCAGTGTTTATATAAATAGTGCTTGTAACTGTGACTCTGGATGTAAAGTGTAAATAAAGAAACCTAAAAGTTAATGAGTAGGTAACAAATTCAATGACCCTAATGCAAAAATGCAATGAGATGGATAGACTTTTCCTTGACTAAGACAGATCTGCAAAGACTGTCTAAATTGAGAGACTATTAAAAAAAAAGTTTCTAACTTGATCAGGAACAGAACCTATTTGTGAAATAGAATTCACAATCTCCTTCTATGAAGAAACACATATTCCTAATAATTAAGCAATTTTCTGATTAAGTTTAATAGGGAAACACTTGTTCTTAGAAACCAGCTACCTAGCCATCCAGTTAAATTGTTAGGTGTCAGTGAAAAGTCTAGTGACCTTGAACCCACATTTTTTTAATCTAGGTTAGCTATATCTGACCATTCACTTTTCTTATCAAATGTCCCTAAGAATGAATTTTTGAATCCATCTACCAGAAACATTTTACATATAAGACAAATAAAATTTTAACCCATGCTCAGAAATTATTTGTCCAAAAAGTTTTCCTAACAGTTTAGTAGTTACGCATTTCCATCCCCTTAGGAATAATCTTAATTTTGCTCTAATCGCACATTGTCTTCCTCCATCTTATATTTTATTCATATATTTATTCAGCAAATATTTATAAAACGTTTGCTTCATGTCATACACTATTCTAAATACTGGAAACTACAGTAACAAATTTAACAAAACAAATACAAATGTAGTATATTTACGTCATTTGCTTGGTTTTATTCAATGTACCACCCTGTACTTTCCTTAAATGAATTTAGTTGCTTATCTTCGATTATTTCCTTTCACTTTAATTTTATATATTTTATTTTGCCAAACTCATTTCAAATTCTTGCTTCAAAATCAAGGCACTCTATACACCACAAAGTCACTTATATAAATGTCACCTGCATGTTTTCTATTATGCCATCCAGATCCTCAAATAAAATTCGAAAACACCCAACTCAGATCCAAACCCTGGACATACCTCCAGCTGCTACTTCCTCAGTTGATAATCACTTTCTGGTCACAGTTATCCACATAGCAGTGCACTAACTAGAAAGTCATGTGTGCTGGACAGTATCTCCTAACTTTACTGATAAGTATATTATACTGAACCTTGCTAATATCAAGAGATAACATAAATTAGCCTGACAATGTTTTGCTAATGAAACCATTCTCATAGTAATTTCTCTACAGTATTTTCCCAGAAGTTAGATTTATAGGGTATATCCTTCATATTAAAAAGATATTTGAGCCAGTTTCTAGTTTTCATAAATCTCTAAGATATCTGAAAAGGACTAGTTAGTAATTTTTGTTGATTTTGATAAGTTTTTAAAATACATAAGGAGAGGCTGGGTGCGGTGGCTCATGCCTGTAATCTCAGCACTTTGGGAAGCTGAGGTGGGTGGATCACGGGGTCAGGAGTTCAAGATCAGCCTGGCCAAGATGGTGAAACCGTGTCTCTACTAAAAATACAAAAATTGGCTGGGTGCGGTGGCAAGCACCTGTAATCCCAGCTACTCAGGAGGCTGAGGCAGGAGAATCACTTGAACCCAGGAGGTAGAGGTTGCAGTGAGCTAAGATTGCGCCACTGCACTTTAGCCTGGGAAACAGAGCAAGATTCCATCGCAAAAAAAAAACAAAAACATAAGGAGAACTGACAAGATGCATGAGTTTTCATATTTTTAGTTTATTTAGTGACTGTTACCTAGGATTTACTTTGATGTCTTAACTCATGTTTTATATGCTTACTCCTAATTTATAATTATTTATATACTTTCTCCTGCTTTTCAATCACAGACAGAAATATTTACATGTCTCTTAATGTTCCTATTAAGAAGTATGACTTCTAAGTATACTTTCAAATTTCATCATCAGAATCTAAAATAGTAGAAAAGACAATGGATATACTCCAAATAGGTAAGAAATGTTACTGTAAATTATGTCATTAAATATTTATAACATGATTATTTATTGAGCAGCTATGCCCCAGACACTTTGCAAGTGCTGTAGATACGGCAGTGAACAAGACAGATACGGCCTCTGCCCTTGTGGCAGTTTCAGTGTAGCTCCAAAAATCAAACAGAGAAAATATGTGGAAAAACAAATATATTTCTGGAGGTTTGAGGGTAAAGGAAAAGAATATGGTTTAAATAAAAGCTGGAGGAGATGAGGGATGAATTGTTTTGGGGGAAGGGAGCATGCCAGGCTCCAGATGCTGAAAGCAGCCAATATATAAAGGAGACAAGCTCCTCTAGTCCTCACAGCCGCCATGATGATAGGCTCATGCTACCTAAAGAACCTGAGCAAGGCACTAAACATGAGAAAGCCAAGAATTTCTTCAGAGGCCCTCTCCTCCCCCCAGATCTACTTGTTGTGAACTGAAATCTTAGTTACGGAACACAGTGTTTCATAATTATAAATAAGTAGGCCAGGCGCGGTGGCTCACGCCTGTAATCCCAGCACTTTGGGAGGCTGAGGCAGGCGGATCATGATGTCAAGAGATCGAGACCATCCTGGCCAACATGGTGAAACCCTATCTCTACTAAAAAGACAAAATAATTAACCAGACGTGGTGGCGCGTGCCTGTAGTCCCAACTACTCTGGAGGCTGAGACAGGAGAATCACTTGGACCCAGGAGGCAGAGGTTGCAGTGAGCCAAGATCGCGTCACTAGAGTCCAGCCTGGAGACAGAGAAAGAGTAAGACTCTGTCTCAAAAAATAAATAAATAAATAAATAAATAAATAAATAAATAAATAATAATAAGTAAAATAAAAAAATTATAGTTTAAAACATAAATTCTCTAATAGAGACAAACCAATTTATACTCATACAATTGATTAGTGAAAAGAATGAATAATACCACAGCATTCCAGCATAACAGAAATATATAAAGCATGTTGAATGTCTGAAGTCTGGGGAGGGCTTCACTTCCAGGAAATAAAAGGATGCAGGTAGGGGAGGCTTTGAGAGACAACTTTATGAATTTAATAATTTTGTCAACGTAAAATTGGGACTAGAAACCTTACATTTTTACATATAAATTGCAGTTGAAGGGTCAATAAAGTATGCTTTATTTGCAAAAAAAGTAATCTAATTCCAGAGGATGTGTAAATTAAGGTATTGTATATATTCATACAAAAATATATAGATATGTTGACTATTTTTCATGTCTTTAAGTTTTATATGGCTCTTTCGTGATTTTAAACATGATATAGAATCATGCTACACCATGTGTTCTCAATGCAGGGGACAATCTTGCCCCTAGGAAAAATTGATTGAGGTGAAGGCAGGGTAACAAAACCTTAAATAATGGTTTGTGATCCACTGAAGAGTCACAGTACATAAACAGATACACAGTGTATCCGTGTTATTACAACTTATGGAAAAAAGGTTCACAGACTGACGTTAATAATCAAAAAAAGGCTGAGAAATGAAATTAGCTCCACTATGTTCTCTCTAGTGTTTCCAGCCTTTGGATGGATTTTTGTTTTACACAAACTAATTTCCTTCTTGTTTTACCTTCACAACCTCTTCTGGTGTGGAAAGAGATTTATTCTTCTGAGTCCTTAGAAAGGTTCTTTAAAGAACATATAGCTCTCCTGGATTTCTTTGACTCAAAATACTTTGGTCATCTGGAACATTTTCAGTTACTTCCCTAAGCTTTAACATATTTTTCTTAAAATTGATTTTTGAATTTTGCCAATTCTTCCTTTTCTTTTCTGAATTCTATTTTCTGAACCCATATCACCTTGTCTCTATCAATTAACATTCGGTTAGATACACCGAATGTTAGACTTAGACTTAGAACCATATTTTAAAAGAACACCCATCCAATACCAGAAAATGATCCTAAATTCACTCCTCAAATTTGTGATGGTATGTTACACTCCTAAGTAGATAGTCTAAGGTTTTGTTTGTTTTATACCTGATATTGGAAAAGAGCTTAGACATTCTCTGTCTTGTAATCATTAAGAAATTTTCAATATATTCCTGCCAAACTATGTATTTCAAACAAAGTCCTGAGATTACACTCTTGTCGCTCTGTGCTGACCCTGGAGCAAGTGGGAGTCTACTGCTGTGCTAGATGTCCAAGGCGACATTAGTTTCTCTTTCTTGCCTATATTGACCCCAGAGTCTCTTTCCTACTTTTACAGTCCAAGAATGACCAATATCTAGCAGGCCTCAGTCATAAAGTATTACAGTTATGCTTCCTTTATTTTACCTCTTCCACTTTATTTTTCTACCCCTTACATTTGTAGTGAGTCATATTTGTAGTGGGTCTTCTGCTTGTGGTAATTCTCTCTCTGAAGGCCACTTCTGGTTGTAGCCTCCACAATGTGCCATGATGAGTTTCATTTTCAATGAAAGTGGTCTGAAATCCTCCTTGCTCATTATCTCGACCTCTTCTCTGAGGTAGATGCTCCTTCCTCTCAAGTAAATTCTATTCTTAAAGAAATACATTTGGACCATTACCCATCTAAACTACCAAACTACTCAAATACAGTTGACATGCTCGGTATATTTGCAACCTAATGAGGTTATTATATCACCATGGAAGCAATTTATTAATGAAACATAGCTATCTTACATGGTACCTAATGTCCAAGGCTTTGTTTAAGAATGATAGCTTTCCAGCAAAGGCAATACCAGTTAAACTAGTGGAGAAGCCTGGGTTGAACAAGTCTCAAGATAACAAAGAAGGTGCCACCAACAATTTGGGTGTCTTTCCTAATTATTGTAAGGATCTCAGAATATCCGATTTGTCTCTCATTCAGGAAATAGAAACCATCTGTGTATTATCCCAAGCAAAAATATAAAGAAATTTTTAAAAAATCCCTGACGTCAAAGAGTTTATAGTCTTTCAAATATATTACCTGGAAAAATAACAATTTTTTTAAAAATTTTAAAATAGCATTAGGAGTGGGCCGGGTGCTATGGCTCACGCCTGTAATCCCAGCACTTTTGGAGGGGTACGTATTGTCTGAATTATAAGTGAACTGACAAAGATCTGGAGGGAAACAGGCAGGCTCATGAAGGAGGTAGCTTTTATGCTGAGCCTTGTAGGAGATGCAGAATTTCAGCTGGTGGAGGCTTGGTCAAGGGTGAGGTGTGTGGTGGGGAGAGACTGGCATTGTCATGGTACCCTGAGTGATACACAAGGCTAAGAGATCAAGAGGCAGAAAACAGGAAAGTATGTTTGCGAAAAAATACAAATTCTGATCCATCGACATATTGTTAGTAAAGTAAAAATAAAATAAAATAAAAGAGTAAGAGCAAAGGAAAAACTATAGAATGTGAGTACATGTTTCTGACTCAAGACAACAAAAAAGGATGTGATTCAAAAGTTAAAGATGCTAAGAATCAGATTAGACCTTTGTATAATTACATAAAGAGTGAATCACTGATAGCAATGACTAATCACTACTTGCATGTAAAATATCCATAAAGTGAAATACAGCAGAAATTTCTACCAGTGCTAGGATACACTGGTGTTAATCCTTACTGAGCACCTACTAGGTGACAAGAGCTGTCCTTTACACGTACTATTACAAGTAATCTGCACAGTGATCCAGCTAGGGAGGCTTTATTAACCCCATTATACAAGAGGAAACCAGGGTTCAAAGAAGTTGAATAATCTGAGCTCATTTGCACTCCTACTGTGCAGTAGAGTCCGAATTTGACAGCAGCTTTTTCTGGAGGCCATTCTCTTTACCCCATGCCAAACCAGAATGATTTATAGTTCAAAAGGAATCAAGTAGATTCAAGGATACCTCCATGGTTATGTAACCCTCATCAGTTGTAATATGCTTTCATGAGTGATCTGGAACTGGAGATACAGCCAACACTCCAGAAATGAAGTATAAAATCTTGGGAGTGTGTTACAGCCCATGAGACCATCATTGTCATGTCAGTGATAATAACTGATGGGCAGGAGTAAATTGTCCATAAGGTTAAGCTCTGGATCCGTCGTTTAAGAGAAATCAGTGGCAAGAACATGGGTTTTAGAAACAGATGGCCTTGATTCAAAGTTGGAATTCTGTTATATGGAAAACGCTGGGCAGAAAACTTTATAATCTCTGTTTCCTCATATAGTCATTATGGTGAGTTAACAACAAATTTATATAGAAAAAATAAATAAGCAGCTTTGGATAATTAAAAAAAGTATATCATTAAGACTAAGGAGGCTTGGCTTCATTCAGGCACTAACTTAGCTGTATAGTCTTTGGCCAAGTCAGAAACTCTGATCTTCCTTCTTACGTAAAATGTGGATGGCACCATCTACCTTAGAGGTTCATTGTAAGAACCTGAGATAATGTGTATTAGGTATCTAGCATGCAGCTAGATTATGTTATAGAAATGTACCATATTAGATCACTAACACAATTCTTGGCAAAATAAATATAGTTTCCACCTCATTTCATTTTAAACTTAGGCTCGCTCTATTATAATGTCATAGGTGACTATAACTTAATAATACTATAGTGAGTATTAAAAAATCATAACAATTTGGTAAAAACTGAACACTTGGGAATTAAACATATTTATTTCTAAGGTTGTATTGTTTTTTAAAAGATAAACTTCAAGGAAATAAAGTGCAACATTTTCATTCATTTATCTTACAGCTCCTAATGCATTATTTTCACTAAAAGCATTCCCTTTTAAAAACACATTTCATTAAAGTGCTTAATCTGAGAAATAATAGATTAGTACTATTAATAAAGTCTTGATTTTATTAATAAGAAAATTGTTAAATATGCTTGGTATCTCTGATACAATTGTTGGGTTGATGGGTCCCGTCTGTGGCCAGTCTATTATGTGAACCACGGCAAATACCCATCTTTGCAAAACTGCCCTACATCCCCCTCAAAGGAAACAAACTGACCCCAAGAGAGAATTTAAGTTAATCACTCCATAGTAAAGCAAACCAATTATAGCCTTGGCCTTCCCTATTAAAGCAAGTCACAAGAAATACAAATATCCTAGACTAGAGCTGTATACATTTAATGTTTGTTTACACACTCGACACATTGTTTATGAATTGAGCGAGTTTAGTGCAGCTCAGATTACGTTTTGGGTTTTCAACACATTATTTAAAAATAAACAGAATGTATAAATGTATAAAAATGATTGGCTCTGGCGATTTTGCAGCGTTGTGCTAACCAAGAGGACTACTCCACTTTTACTCCTTTTTCATCTAAATGGCATCTTAATGACCTGCCTACGCTGAAGCCTGATCCATGCTTTGGGAAACCATCACATACCTGTCGGGAAATGTGACTGTTGGTTAAGGCTACATTTCTCACACTACCGCGAAAGAAGTATGTGACTTAAACAGGGCTGCGATTTCCTTTACCTATTCCTTCCCTCAAAGGCTGCTTTAAATGGAGGTAATTCAAGCCTCCCCGTGCCAAACGCCGGCATTCCCACAAAGATGGATTGGTTCTTATTTTTTACTTTAAGGAGGATGGGAACCTGAAAATGTTTCCTAACGTTTGCTGAAGCTTTAACATGCTTAAGGAATTTGAAACCAAGGGAAGTTTGGCCGTAACACTGAAATATCCGCATTAGGATGCGGGCTAGGTGTTCGGCTATTGCAAAACTACGGAGGATGCGAGGTTTGGAAGAAACTGTTTGGACTTTGCTGTATACCGGGCAGGCGTGGGGGTTGGGGAGGGAAGAACGAGCTGAGGAAGAAAAGAAAGGCATTCGTGTCCACAGAACACATCCTAAGGCTCCTGAATTGCTAACTCCATCCCTAATCACCTCGTTGTTGGGAACCAGCTGGAAATGGAAAGATCAGCGAGCCTCGGCGTGGGATGAAGGCAGCGGTTTTGGCCTCAGCCGCTGGCCTACACACCTGGCTTCTGGCACCCGCCCGATCAAGCTGAACCCCCTCCCCTCCGGTCCTGCAGGTGAGCACACGGTGCTCTCACGTTTCTTCGAGAAACCTTCCAATTCCTCTCCCGCCCCAAAAGTGCTAACTTCAAGGGTTCGGAGGTGGCAGAGGGGTGATAGACCGGAAAGGACAGGCCCCGGGGTCTCAGGGATTTTCGAGGTAGGAAAGAACAACGATCGCCCCAGCCACGGACGCATTTTCCCTCGCGGACCGGCCCCCCCACCCCCGCGCCCAGTCCGCAGGACCTGCCGCGGCCGCGCGGCGTTGGGCGCCAGGCTGAGGTCCTCGCGCGGCCGCCGGGGCTAGCGTGGATTGGGTGGGGTAGGGGTTGGCGGGCTCCTGAGCTGCAGTAGCGGAAGGTTCCCGGCACCACACGCCGGGCGGGCAACCACATTCTGCCTGTGTGAGAGCCTGGGGGAGGCAGGGACGCGAGTGAGGCGGGGCGAGTCCCGGTCCGGCGCGCCCAGCGGACCGAGCGGGTGGCCCTCTTCGGGCTGCCCCTCTCCATCCCTCCGCGGACCCCCCGCCCTTACCTCCGGGCGCGAGGGTGTCGACCGGAGAAGGTGCTAGGGAGCGGCGAGCTGCCTGGGGGTCGGGCTCAGCGGCTGCCAGGGACGGCGGGGTCGCCCGCGAGGTCGCTGCTCATGGCTTGTCGCGCCCGAGCACTGCGGCCGCGGCCACGGCGGCGCCCTCCTCCTCGTTCTCTTCGCGGGCTTCCAGCCGGGACGCAGCTAACGCCCCAGCCCCGCAAGCCCTCCTCCCCTCCGCCTCCTCGGCCGCGGACGGAGCCGCCTCCAGCGCCGCCCCGCGCGCAGCCCGGCCAGCGGCAGCCAGCGCCGCCCAGCGCCCGGCCCCGGGGTCGCCACCGCCCGCCGAGTCGGCTCCGCGATGCCAGCCCCGCTGTGACGCAGGCCGCGCTGCCCGGGAACTTCCTCCCCTGCAGAGACCACCTCGCTCCCGAGACTCGCCAACGAGGGATGCCGCCGGCCGCCGGGGACTTTCTCCAGGACCAGGAGAGAAATCCTCTCTCCGCTTCACGACGCGGCCACTCCCACCCCTGAGACGCCCACCTGGCGGGCTCTGCGGGGGAGATTCGGCTGCGTCTAATACCACCTCCACCCCTCATCCCTCACAATGCGCGGAAAACCCCAGGCGGCTGTGCGCGCAGCGTCGGCTCAGCCACCGCAGCTCCTCCCCTGGGTAAGTTAGAGGGGAGCAGCCACCACTAAAAATAGCCCTTCTGGGAACTCCTCCGAAGGCCGGGGTCAGGATGAAGATAACCCCTCCACAGGAGAAGCGAAGGCGTCCTAAGAGAAGGGTGGGGAGGGGACGGCGGGATACAATAAGGACGATGGAGAAGGAGAAAAGCAAAACCCAATATCCTTGGATCATGAAGCCCTTGAGCCCCTTGACAACCAAGTCTCCTTTCGGGCCGGAATCCCCAACTACACCGCCCCTGCAAGACGGGCTAAGCGGCAGATTCCAGGGAGACTCGGTTGGAATGCCCCGCCTACAGCTCCCGCATAAAGGAGTTGACGGTGCACAGTAAAACCACCTGTTGTTTAACGAGTATGGGGGGAGGGGTTCTCCCTCATTGACTGATCTGAACCGGGCTTTTCTTCTCCCCGTTTTCCCACCCAATTTCAGGATGAAAAAGCAAACTCTGACGCCTTGAAAGCTGGCAGCTCTCTGTATGGGAAATCTCTGCCCAGTTTAAAAATGTACCGACAAGATTACTAAGTAACACAGTCTTCTGGGAATGCCTTATCAATGCCAGCTATTTGAAGAGCACCCAAAGTCAAACTAGTGCTCCGCGCTGGCAGTCTGGAAAAGACAGATATATGTGAGTAGAGAAACTGATAGACAACTAGTCGCTGGCCAGTTGGCCTGTTTTCATACTACAAGCCTTCAGAAAGCAGTCGCCTCCTTTTACCACGTTTCTATTTCTAAACCAAAATGAAAAGGACGTTTGTTCAAAAGATATTCTCTTGGGCTTTACATTGCTTTTCCCCTGCTCACTCAGCAAAATCCTACACTTTTTTCCAATTCCAGTGCTGCTGTTGGGTGTCCTTCCCAGAAGACAACCTTAAATTCTCTTAGGCCTTAGGAGCTGAATCTAACACCAGTCTTAACCTACAAGAAGACAAAAATTTAGGTCGGGGCTTACCTCCTAGTCAGCAGATGGGAAAAATTCCTAGAGAGTCTCTGGGAAAAAGGCAAAGGCTAACTTTAGCAGTTTGCTAAAGAAAAAAAAAAATTCAAGTACCTTGTAAGTCACCACAGGGTAGATGCAGCAATACTCTCTAAGGTAGCTTTTACCTCTTCAATTCTCTTACCTCACCTGAATTTAAACACAGTGAGGCAAGTACCAAGGTCACAGCCCTCCTGTGGAGGATCTTATTTTGCACGGGCTCTCTGATACTCTTCTATCTTTGTACCGTTGGCACCTGACCACAAGCTTAGGCATCCCTGAAATGCTCCCTTGCTACCCAGTGTCAAGGAACCATTGGACCTTAGACTTTGTACTCAGGTGAACCAGGATTAAATCCCTACTCTTCCAGTGTAAACTTAGGAAATTTGCTGTTCTTTTTAATCTGCCCCCTCCCCCACCACCCACATCCCCTTATCATCCCTATAGGTATAGCACTACAGGATGCTGTGAGAATTAGCTAATATGCTCAAAGCACCAAGAACAGTGCCAATCACTTTGTAAGTAGTCAGTAAATGAGAGCTACTATTGTACTTAACTACTCTCCATTGAAAGCAAAAGAACCAGGAATAGCAAAAAGGTTTGGAAACCTGGGATCCGAATCCCCTGCAAGTTGAGTCCACCCCAAGTTGCTTTATTGCAATACTTTTGGCTCCTCTGTGTCTGCCTTCTAACTGGATCAACTGGGTAGTTCTTCACGTATAGGCAGGTGATTCACATGCACATTAATGCTTGAAAGCCACTAGTCTAAAAACTATGCTACACTGCTTAGTTCACCTTTTCTTATTTTGTAGCATGTAAACCTTAAATCTAGTGATCTCTCCTCAGTCCACCTAATTCACATTAACATCCACACTTAGCAAGCTCTCTGTAAAGGACTGGTAGAATTAGCAATCAGTCAGCTTGAGTGAGGGTCTTAAAGAAGTACAAGGCTTATTTTCCGACTTCAGGGTGTTCATAGTTCATGGGAGAGGGAGTCATGCATACACACAAACCAGAATAAACCATTTTGAAGCAAATGTGCTTGAAGTTCAGCACATCTCCAGAAAGGAGACGGTACTGTGAGCTAGATGAACTGGGTGCACAGTCTCCATCTTGACCTTCCACTTTATACCAAATTCCTTAGGCTAAATTTTGACATTCTAATTGGACTTCCAGAGTTAGTAGTTCCCACACTAAAGACTACGTAATTACAAGTTAGCCATGTACAGGTTGGTGATAGAAGCAAAAGTAGATATTTCTGGGCTGTGCAGGGCTGTGGTAAGGGATTTGGAATGAAATAGGTCTGGGCTTAAATCTTCTATCTCTAGCTATGAACTTCAGTTTCCTCATCCGTCTATTGGAATATAGCTACCTTTTAGGGTTATGGTGAGACTTAGAATATCTGTAACCCCTCTAGTGGGTTGTATGGTAACAGCAATTATGTTACATTGTTGTTTTGTTGTTAGCTGTCAGAAAACTCAGGCTGGGCTAAGTTGTTCCTTGAAGGCATAATTAATTAATTAATTAATTGTTTCTGAGACGGAGTCTCACTCTGTGTGATCTCCGCTGACTACAACCTCCGCCTTCCAGGTTCAAGCAATTCTCCTTGCCTCATCCTCCTGACTAGCTGGGATTATAGGCGCCCGCCACTATGCCCAGCTAATTTTTGTATTATTATTATTTTTTTAGTAGAGATGGGTTTTCACCATGTTGGCCAGGCTGGTGTCAAACTCCTGACCTCAGGTGCTGGATTATAGGCATGAGCCGCCATGCCTGGCCTGAAGGCATAATTTAAAAGTCACCTTCTCTATGAAGCCTCCATAGGTTCTAGGCAAGTGTAACTCTTCCTTCCTTGTGTGACCACAGCACTTACCATGGTGTGCTCTCATTTGTCTCTTTACATGCCTCTTCACTACAGCTGGGAGCCTCTCCAGGGCAGGGCTGTATCTTGATTCACTCTTATGTCCCATTATCAACACCCTGCACAGGACCTGATACTAAATATTGAAATAATGAGTTTTTAAATGTTTCAATTTCTTGTATTGGTTCTGACTTTCAGTATAACTCATTATACTACAGGCTCTAAAACCTGAACCCTTTAGCTCATAAATAATTCGTACTAAATTTATGTATTATGTATATGTATCTGCTTAAACCTTGATGATGTCAATGCTGGGATTGTTCTTTCAGACCAACCTGCTATTCTTGTTTTGTTTTACATTTGATTTCAGTTGATCTTGCCTGGTAAGAGTGCAGGTAAAATCTACATTCTAAACCAAAATCATCAGCAGGATTTAATTAGTAGGTTAACACATGCAAACTTTTTAGAACAGTAGCTGCAGGTGCCGAATACATAAAAGCAAGCAACTATTCCTTAGTAACATAGTTATAGCAGTGATATTTACGTGCAAAGAAGTCACTCCTGACAATACAAAACTTTCTACTTTAAACTTACACTACATACGTATATAGGAAAAAACTCCTATATGCTACTACTCACATCAATACTTTTAGCCGCCAAATGTGTGGGGTTTTCCTCACAATAATTCAGTTCTCCAGTGGACACTGACTGACTGGTATCCTATAATTTAACTCAGTTCTGATATTACCTGAAGATAGCATTAGACCCCACAGGCTAAGGGCTCAGTCCCACAAGACTGCTTCCCCATCCCCCAATTTCACACACCAATCATAAGTGGCAGGTTCCCATGTTATATTAGGATATATACCACTTCTGTCCAACTTGTCTACAAATCAAAGGTTCCCATAACTCCTCCTCAAGTTTAATCATTTACTAGAATGGCCTACAGAGCTCAGGAAAAGTTTACTTTCTAGATTACTAGTTTATTACAAAGGACATATTAAAAGATGCAAATAAATAGCCAGATGAAGAGATACATAGGGTAAGATCCAGAAGGGTCTTGAGTATAGAAGCTTCCGTATCAGTGGAGTTTTGGGGTACACCCACCCCTACAGCAGGTGAATGTGTTCTTGTTCATCAACCTGGAAGGTCTCTGAACTCCATCCTTTTGGGTTTCTATAAAGGCATCATTACATAGGCCTGATTGATTAAATCATCAGCATTGGTAATTAAGTCAGTTTCCAGTTCCTCTCCACTCCCAAAAGGTCAAAGGTTCAGGTGGGGCTGAAACTTCCAACCCTCTAGTCTAGACACACATACACACACACACACACACACACACACACACACACACACACACACACGTTTAAGTTTCCATAGCAACCAGCTCCCATCCTGCAGTTATCTAGGGGCTTTCCAAAAATTGCTTCATTAACATAAACCCAGGTGTGGTTGAAGGAGACATCTTATGAGTAACAAAAGACACTTTTTTCACTTTTATCTGGAGCTATTTCAGGAACTAAGGACAAAACCCAAATATAATCAGAAATGATCCTATAGCTCTAATCACTGAGGAAATTACAAGAGTTTTAGAAGCTGTAAGCCAGGAACCATAGATAATGACCAATATATATATTTCTTATTATATCACAATATAATAATATTTCTCATGTCAAAGTTACTTATCTATCCTTGACCCATCTGAACAATAATTCTAAGAATGAGACTCTCTGTCTGGTTATAATTCATGTTGCGTTAACTCGGAGCCACGGACACATTATGATCTTTCATTAAGAAGCTTGCTTTCAGTCATAAAGTGCTTTTCAATTAAAGAGTAAGCTGTAAAACCAGCTTATGAAGGCACATATGGGATATGAGTACACTAGTGGAAAAAGCACAAATGAATGCAATTTTGAAATACTGAAAAAGTACATTATTAACCTTACTGAAATAACTGATGGGTTCCATTTAAAAATAAATACTCCTTTCCTATAGGATTAAGTAGTGAGTAAGCATGACAACCCTGAAATAGACTTGCCTAGGCCCAAATCCCAACTCTTCTACTCACTGATTATGTGACCTTTGGCTAGCTACTGGATTACAATGGGCCTCTGTTTTCTCATCTGTCAATATGAGAAAATAATACTGCCTATGTAATGGATAGCTATGGTGAATAAATGAGACCATGCATATAAAGCTATTACATATTGAGTATCCCAAATCTGAGGTGCTCCAAATTTTCTGAACACTGACATGAGGCTTATAGGAAATTCTCATTGGAGCATTTTAGACTTTTGAATTTGGTATGCTCAACTGGTAAGTAAGTGTAGTGCAAATATTCAAAATCTGAAATCCAGAACACTTCTGGTCCCAAGCATTTTCGATAACCGATATTCAACCTGCATTTAGCACATAGTGTGTACCTCATAAGTGTTTATTCTTTACTATTTCCAAAGAAAGTTTCACAAGTTAGTGGGAGCAAACAATTCTGTCTTGGGATGGTAAAATAAATAAGGTTGGTTTTAGAAGAATCTGATTCAAAGTTTTATAGAATCCTATTTTTAGGTCCTTGGTGCTGTAGGGAGCAAAAAGGGGTGATTCCTTTCGTTCCTATCATAAGAGTAACAGCTGACACCTCTCTAACAAAGGCAAATTAACAAGAGAAAAGCATAACAAATTTATTTGATCATAGTTTTATGTGACACAGGAGACTTCAGAATGAAGACCCCAAGATATGGGGCAACTATTCCTTTATTATTATTTTTATTTTTGATTTAGGGTCTCACTCTGTAGCTCAGGCTGGAGTGCAATGTCCTGATCATGACTCACTGTAACCTGTAACTTCTGGGCTCAAGTGATGTTCCACCTTGGCCTCCCAAAATGCTGAGGTTATAGGTATGAGCCACCTGCTCTTGGCCCATTTTTATGCTTGGATTCAATGAAGTATGGAAAGCTGTATAGAAATATGATTGGACAAAAGGGGTATGATCCAGTGCTAATAGGCTGAATGGGGAAACCCAGCAAGGCCTGTCTGTTCACATTTCTTCTTGGCCTTTCGGGATGACATTCCTTCCTTCCAGGTATGGGGTAGGACCCCACTGGAATGAGAGTCTTAATTTCTTTATTGCCAGCAGTTAGCAAGAAAGAGAAAGGGAAGGGAAGGAGAAGATTAGAGTGAAATTTTTAGACTTTAAGGCTGGTTTTGGGGAAAAGGTTCTGGTTTACATGACCCACCTCGGGGAAGAAGGATTCCAGTTTCTATGGCTTGCTTCAAGGGAGAATAAGAGAGTGAGAGACAAGAGGGCAGGAGAAAACTAGACAGAGACTAGTAATCTAGAAAGTAAACTTTTCCTGAGCTCTGTAGGCCATTCTAGTAAATGATTAAACTTGAGGAGGAGTTATGGGAACCTTTGATTTGTAGACAAGTTGGACAGAAGTGGTATATATCCTAATATAACATGGGAACCTGCCACTTATGATTGGTGTGTGAAATTGGGGGATGGGGAAGCAGTCTTGTGGGACTGAGCCCTTAGCCTGTGGGGTCTAATGCTATCTTCAGGTAATATCAGAACTGAGTTAAATTATAGGATACCAGTCAGTCAGTGTCCACTGGAGAACTGAATTATTGTGAGGAAAACCCCACACATTTGGCGGCTAAAAGTATTGATGTGAGTAGTAGCATATAGGAGTTTTTTCCTATATACGTATGTAGTGTAAGTTTAAAGTAGAAAGTTTTGTATTGTCAGGAGTGACTTCTTTGCACGTAAATATCACTGCTATAACTATGTTACTAAGGAATAGTTGCTTGCTTTTATGTATTCGGCACCTGCAGCTACTGTTCTAAAAAGTTTGCATGTGTTAACCTACTAATTAAATCTACAAATGACTGGCTGTACCCATGAAGTGAGTTATTCTAAAGACAATGGATCATTTAAATGGCTTAGAAATTTTTTGATTAAAAATACATTAATAATATCTCCTAAAGAATGTGACTGATTTTTTTTCCAGGGCTTAATTTTTCAGTCTTTTCATAACACCATATTTTATTATGCATACACAATATGCCACAGAGCCTGTCAGATCACAACTTAACATTGAATTGCCTCAAATTTCAGTGGCATCAGCCCTGACAAAGCATCTAATTTTAAGCCTAAGCAATTGTTGCTTTGTTTTGAATGAGAAGCTGTCCTCTCTTTGAGGCATGAAGATCCATGGCTCAGGAAACATTATCACGGTAGTGAAATTGAAGATGCTCTTGTTACTCACATAAACATGATTCTCTCTTTGGAAAATTATTGTAGACGGTGCTATGTATGTTTAGGAAATGCCGTAGCCATGCCCACATGCTCTCTCCGTGAAAGCCACCACCCATCCTGAGGTATGATGCATTTTTTTTTTGAGCGTTTTTGGAGCTTATTTCTTAGTTTCCTGAATCCACTCATATTTTTGTCTCTTTATGAAACAACATCAGCAACAACAAAGCCTGATTTCCCTTCTCAGTGTCAGTGATAGTATTAATGGCACTTTTGCTGTTAGTGAAAAGAACATAAGCTGGAATTGATGAGACCTGGATTCCAGTCATATTTCTGTCATTGACTAACTTTGTGACTTGGGACAAATCTCTTAATATCTTTGCATCCTCAGTCCTCATCTGAAAATGAGAGGATTAGGAAAGATGTCTTCTTAGGGCTTGTTTGGTGTGAGAATTTTATACATAGATATTAAAATTATACATGTTTATCCTCCTTAGATTTCAGTCAGTAATGGATATTACCACCAGCGTTTAATCAAGGAAGCCAGAAGTGATCCATCACTGCTAGCTGCTATCTACAGGAATTCTGTCTACAGGCAGGGCAGACCAGTCAGTTAGTATCTTCCCAAAGTACCTTGGTCTTCCACCATCCATTCCCACTGAGAGAGCCGTTCCTCTAGTGAGGCATTTCTAAGCAGCTGTCCATTGAACTCTACCCCTTGAGATATCCTGAGAAATAGGAATCTACGGTCAAATTTGTTTGGAAAGTAGTATATCCTCCTTGAAGATTCACAATGCATATTAATATGCTTAGGGCTCTGAGAAGTCCTGTATTAAAAATTCTTGTTAAACTTTGCTGAACCTAGCATTTCTTTAACTTCACTTGGCCATGGAGCTATTTCCTTTATTACACCTATCAACATTCCAAAAGAATAAAATTCCTTAGAATAGAATATTTTGTTATTTTTGAGTTAAAGACTGCAGAGCCTTCATAAGACTTTTCTTGTTGGAAAGAGAAGAGAATTGTGGGCTCTATAACTCATTTAATGAATATCTGTCAAGATAAGCCCTCTTGGTAGATGTTTTCTTCAGCTATTTTCCTTACAAACATCAGCCATAATAGAGTGCCTGTCATCTTTAATAGGACAAAGAGTATCCATTCTCATTGGTAATAGTGCAGCTTTGTTCCTTTACACTGAGGAATAGTTCTGTGGCTGTTACATACTCTTGTTAGCCTCTGGGTTCCATGACATCCTTTCAGAGATAGCTGAAACTGATATAGAACATGCACATATTCCGAGCACAAAAAACATGACACAGAATAGTCTATTATTGGTGACTGTTGGAAGACAGTTCTCTATGGGTCTCTAGTGTTTTTGTACTCTTTCTTCCAAAATAAATGTTCAAGGATATTTGTACAGTGAACGGCCTTGAAAGATAGAGATAATGTCCTTCTCTGGAGCAAAAGCCAGACATGTTTACTGTCCAGTATAATAAAGATAATGTTTTTCTCCAAAGCAAATGGGAAGCATACTTACTGCTCATAAAAGGTTGATATTCCCTAAGCTCAGGATTTCTCTTCTATAACACAATCCACTGTGGAGTTAGGTGCTTTCTCACTCCTTTTGCATCTCCCTGTGGGAAGGGGGTCTCCAGGAACTGATATAAAAATGCTGATACTTTGGATACTGCTATTGAAGTGAGTAGTAAACTTTCTTTTGTCTCTGACCCAGGACTTTTCATGTCTTATGCCACCATCCAAGAAAGTGTAGCAAGCTAATATTTTAGTTTCCAAGGATAAGAAAATTTCAGACCCTCCACATTTCTTTACAACAACTAGCTTGTTCCTCTCTACCAGGTGGAAATTGATGGGATAACTTGATTTACTTATCTGCCCTCCCTCTCTGAATCATTCCTGGCCTAATGAATATTCTCTCCTATGAATGCTTTTCTAGGCCTATTGTGGCATTTTTTTTTTTTTCGAGATGGAGTCTAGCTCTGTTGCCCAGGCAGGAGTGCAGTGGCACGATCTCGGCTCACTGTAACCTCTGCCTCCTAGGTTCAAGCAATTCTCTTGCCTCAGCCTTCCTGGTAGCTGGGACTACAGGCACATGCCACCATGCCCGGCTAATTTTTTGTATTTTTAGTAGAGGTGGGGTTTCACCGTGTTAGCCAGGATGGTCTCGATCTCCTGACCTTGTGATCTGCCCGCTTCAGCCTCCCAAAGTGCTGGGATTACAGGCATGAGCCACTGTGCCCGGCCTCTCTTGTGGCATTTGTGATAGCCTTCTATCCTTGTTTCTGAGGAAGATTCAATAGAGAGCTATTAGAAGTGATATACTCTGATTAAGGAATTTCAAAGAAAAGGCACCATTAATTTAAAGTCCAGCATGATAACATTTCATTACAATGATGAGACAATATTTTATATTCTATTTTATTTTGAAAAATTATTTAAAAATCAATTTCTCAGTGAAAAGGAATTACCATGTTACATTAAAGAATATGTGTGTGTGTGTGTGTGCGTGTGTGTGTGTGTGTGTGTGTGTCTGAGTTAGTTGCATTGATAGCTTCCAAAAGAAAAATAGACGAAAACACTAGGGTTCAGATAAGATGAACTGCTTCCAGTGACCAAAAGGAGGAGCATTTAACCACAACGTGAAAACAGCTTATGGTCTCATTTAGGAGACTGAAAACATCTCTTATCTCTTAAGTGTCTCAAATATTCTTTAGCTTGTAAAATGCTCCAGATAATAGCTATTTACATCTGATCTGATATCATTTTATATTAATTGTTCATTTTATTGGCTTAACCAAAATTCAAAATTATACCTTCTATAATATATCTGATCATTTGCTTTGAAACAAACACTTTCTGATTGAAAAATTGTCAGAGACTTTAAAGTATAACAGTATTGATTTGAGAGCAACCAGGTCCGCACATTTATAAGAGGTAGGCTGACAACTTGCTGCAGTGATTTGAATGATACAGACAAGGTAGCTGATTAACATTTGTTGAGGATTTACTCTATGTCAGGCATGATGTTAAAGATTTTACATGTAGGCCAGGCACGGGGGCTCACGCCTGTAATCCCAGCACTTTGGGAGGCTGAGGCTGGCGGATCGCAAGGTCAGGAGATCAAGACTATCCTGGCTAACACGGTGAAACCCCATCTCTACTAAAAATACAAAAAATTAGCCGGGCGTGGTGGTGGACGCCTGTAGTCCCAGCTACTGGGGAGGCTGAGGCAGGAGAATGGCGTGAACCCAGGAGGCGGAGCTTGCAGCAAGCCGAGATAGCACCACTGCACTCCAGCCTGGGCGACAGAGCGAGACTCCGTCTCAAAAAAAAAAAAGGTTTTACATGTATGATTTCATTTCATCCATGTAACAACAGGATAACAGAGGTAATCTGACTATTCCCATTTCACAGATAGGGAGTCTGAGGCACATACAGGTAATGTCACTTGCCCAGCCTCATGCTGCTAGTAAGTGGCACAGCCAGGAGTATAATCCAAACAGCTTGACTTGAAAGCCCACACTCTTAATCTTAAAACATCACAGTATTTTAAACTGCTGGAAAATGTCATTTTTCCCCCTAGAGTGCTAAACAAAAATAAACAATCTTGCTTATCTGGAGTTTCATACCTAATTGTCTTCACATATACAATGTTTTTGATCTTCATTTCTCTACAGTGAATATATTTCAGGATCATTAAGGGTGAATTGGTATGCATCAGCCCATGTTGACTGAGAAAAAAAGATACTGTATAGCACATTTTGAGTAGGGAGACATTCTAGTTATGCCACTTGGAAATGTTTCACATAAGGTTTTGGTGTATCCCAGACTCCTAACGTAGATGCATTTGTAAAATCATTTAGTAACCTAAAACAAATACCAAGAGATGCTGAGTGTCTTTAAGTCTATATCCAAAGAGGGAGGAAAGAGCAACAATATTTTAAAAGTTACTAATTCTCCACCTGGAGATGTTTCCATTTTTCATGATTATAAAGGCTATTACTGCCAGCCCCAAATTGCCCAATTTCCAGGTTCCCCAGATGGGCACATTGTGATGCTGCCTAGGCTATAAGTCACATCACAATACTTTTCCTCAGATCAGACTGGCAGCTCAGCCTCTCCAGTTTCCCAAGAAGGGTGAGGTGGGGAGTGGTGCAAGACTTCTGAGTGCTTTAAGGGGAAAGGAATTTTTTTTGTTTTGCTTTTTTTTTTTTTTTTTTTTGAGACAGAGTCTTGCTCTGTTGCCCAGGCTGGAGTGCAGTGGCGTGATCTCAGCTCACTTCCAGCTCCGCCTCCTGGGTTCACACCATTCTCCTGCCTCAGCCTCCTGAGTAGCTGGGACTACAGGTGCCCGCCACCACACCTGGCTAATTTTTTTTTTTTTTTTAAGTAGAGACGGGGTTTCACTGTGTTAGCCAGGATGGTCTCGATCTCCCGACCTCGTGATCTGCCTTCCTTGGCCTCCCCAAAGTGCTGGGATTACAGGCGTGAGCCACTGTTCCTGGCTGAAAGGAATTTTTAAACTCTTGTATGATTATTCCTTAGGATGATGAGGAACTGATTTAATATGCAACCTTTATAGATTGCTGCCTAGCCTCTCAAACTCCAAAATGATTTCTAAAAAATAGCAATAAAAAGGCTTCATGCAAAATTCTCTGCAACGTTAGATCTACTCAGTGTCCTGGCTACTGAAGACAAATAGTATGATACACATTTCAGATGCAAAAGCAAGTTTCACTTCTAGCATGCCATGCTACCATTTTCACAAGAAAATGAGGAGTTGTCATGGTCTTTGCTGAAAAACTTTTGTGAAGATTGGTGGATATTTTTCTGTCTTTCTGTTAAGACCCTGAAGAACAGAGTTGAGTGGAAATTACTTTCTATTTCTGTTATCTAGAGCGAATTAAGAAGTTTAAGAGAAGCAAGTATGAATCTCCTGATCTTGTGAAATCTCAAGTAGGTAAAAGGAAGTATTGACATTTTTTAACTGGAAGTATTTAAATTTACCTGGATTTAAACCTGCATTGGCATTTTTTATAACATATATGATGACTGAATTTCTGTAGACCCAGTAAGAAATAGCCTATTTTTTTCTTTTTGAAAAATCATCTTCCTGAACTTTGCAGTTCTTTAATCAAATTTGCACATGGCTCTGGTGGGTTTATAGTTCTTTACTGCCTCCCTGATTTTGCATGTGTCTTTATACCACCTTCTAATTTCTTACTTCCTTTTTCTCCTTATCACTATACTCTCTTTCTCTCCAAATTCCATCGGTCTTTAAATGTTCACTTCAAATTCTATCTTCATAAAGTTTTTCTCGCACTTTCTTTTCTGTAAATGCTTTCCTATGGTTTGAATGTTTGTGTCCCCTCAAAATTCATATGTTGAAACCTAATTCCCAGTGTGATAGTATTAAGAAGTGGGGCCTTTGGGAAGTGATTAGGCTATGAGATTTCCAGCGTCATGAATGGGATTAATGCCCTCGTGATAGAGGCTTTAGGGAGCTTATCCCTTTTGCCATATGAAGATGCAGCAAAGAGACAGCAAAAAGGTACCATCTATGAAGCAGAGAATAAGCCCTTACCAGCCACCAAATCTGCTGGCGACTTGACCTAAACTTCTCAGCCTCCAAAACTATGAGCAATAAATGTTTATAAATTATTCAGTCTAAGATATTTTTTCACAGCAGTCCGAAGGGACTAAAACAGTCTATAGTCATTAATCATCACTCTTACCTTCCATACCTTTGAGAACTTAAATAAGTTGCTTAACTTCTCTGAGCCTTGGTTTCTAGAGAAATAAATGGGGGTAATTATAGTGTCTACTTTATGGTCTGGTTGTGAGGGTTAGATTATTTAATACATATAAAATATTAGAACAGAGCCTGACACATTGTAAGCATGTGACAAACATTAATTTTTATTAATATTTAACAGCTAATTGCATCCTTATTTTAAAGTTTTCCATTTTTTTCTATTTTCCACATGGTAGAGGTTAAAATTTGTTGATTTGATTTAATTATGTATAGTATAATGCCAAAGGGAATCTTTCTTCAAATTTTTAATTATATTGTAAAGAGTTACTAATTGACAGTTTTCTCATGTCAGCTTAATTATAATAAAATGTTTAAAAAGTAAACATAATGAATACTTATTACCTGAATTAATATTATATATAATATACATATAATTATATATTTATTATATAAAAAGTTTATTTGATTATTTAAATTTGTATTCATTTATGTAAATAGTTATTTTTATTTATTAAATAAAATTGATAAATTTTATATAAATATAAAACTAATATAACTTAAAATGTTTCTACATTTTAATTTCAAATTAATATATCATCCACGATACACTAAAATCATCATTTCTTTCCCCCACCCCAAATTTAAACACAGGAAATTGTGTTTTTGAGAAATTCTTATCTAAAGTATCTGTCATATTGTAGAACTTCTGTGGATATGAATGAGTCAATGTCCTAGTTACTGATATAGAAAAATGGCTACACACCAATAATTTTGAAAAAAGACTTCCATTGTTTACTGAAATCGCATGCAGGAAGAAATAGCTAGTTTTAACACACCAGTGTTATGTGTTCTTTTTCACATGATCTATACAGGGATACATCTCAAGATCTCTTCAAATCCCTCATAAATTTGTGATCTACAGAGTAGGGAGGAGGGTCTCGTACTCTAAAGCAAACAAACTTCAAAAGGCTGTTTGAAATGTAAAATTGGGCAATATTAATTTTAAAACAGAAACAGTTCAGCCATTTGAAAACAAGAGGTGTCAATATTTCTGTCCAGAAACCAATGGGAGTATGCCACAAAAAATTAAAACACGGGTCCTGAAGTTTGTTCAAGAGATAAAATACTAAGGTCTCGTAAATCACAGAGGAGCCATTTTATCTATATTACTTGGCTATCTTTAGAAAGTAGTTTCAACTCTTCAAGAAGTTTTAACTACTCTAACCATTGTGTAGTATTTTGTAATGGTGACAAAACTTTAGATAAGATGAAATCTTACTTCAAAATACCTCTCAAACCCTTCCTTTCCTCCCTTTGCATTTCCATGTCTCTCCTCTAGTTTTGCTTTCATCACTTTATGCCTACCTAGTGGCCACTGTCTCCTTCCCAGTCTTCCCATTTTAGTTTTATCCAGCTCAATCTCCATGAAATCATCTGATTTATCTTCCCAAAGTGCTGCTTTCAACACATATATAATGAATGGCTGGCCCAGAGTAGCAGCTCAGTAACAATTTCCCCTTGCTTTAAATAACTCCCCACTGTCCAAAGGGAAAAACTTAAATTCGAATCCTGCATGGTTTGTAAATCTCAGTAGGAGACTGTGGTATAATAAAGATTATACTGGTCTTTTTCCCTGGTTCCTACTCCAGAGCTTTTAAAACCCTCTGCATTCCCTAAGTGATAGAGGTCTGTTTGTTATGCAAATGAAGTGGCTGACCATAGCCTCCTATGTAGTTTCAGGACGGAGGCTGGTTACCAGAAAGACAAACCATGGGATTAGTGTGCTCAAACTTTGGGCCAGCCTAACCTGAGTTAAAAACTCAACTAGTCAGGAGGGGAAGGGGGCTGGAGACTGAGTTTAATCATTTGACCAATAATTTAATCAGTCAAATATATATAATGAAAGCCCAATAAAAACTGTGGACTCTAAGGCTCAGGGGAGCTTTCTGATTGGTGAACATATAGTTACACCAAGAGAGTGTGTGTGTTGAGTCCATGGGGTGAGAGTGTGGAAGCTGTATGGTCTCTCCCTGACCTTGCCTATGTATGTCTTCATTTGGCTCCTCTTGAGATATAGTCTTTATAAAAAGTCTGTAATCAAATCTGTGCTTTCTTGAGTTCTGTGAGTTGTTCTAGTGAGTGACTGAAGCTGAGAGGGTCATAGGAGTCACTAAATTTGAATCCAGTTGGGCAGAAGTGTGAGTGGCTTTGGGACCTCCTGAGACTCATGACTGGCATCCTAAGTGAGGGCAGTCTCATGAAGGACACTGCCCCTTAATCTGTGCCAATTCTGGTAGTTAGTGTCAGAATTCAGTTGAGGTGGAAACAGAACACAGACAGTATTAAATAGCTATTACTGGAATCCATAGAAGTAGATCAAGCCACTGGAGCATGATTCTATAGCATAGCTGCAATGGAAAAACTGATTTACTAATGGCCTGCCCAGGACCACAGAATGATTAAACTGCTTCCTGTAATCTGGCTTACCTAGAACATGTTAGGTTAGCCTCATGCTAAGGAATCATGCCCATGAATCATCTGAAGACAGGAAGAGTCAACATATTTTTGACTAGCTTAGGGCAAGGCATTTGGACTGAATTGTGAACCATGCTTTTAATTTCACAGGGTCCTGCTAATGGTTTATTTAGGCAGAAGACAACATGAGTGTCCTTCATCACTTAGTTTCTCTGAAAAATATTCTACCTAGCCAAAAAAACCCAAGCCTAGATGATAAGTTATAAGTAAGTGGGTATGTTATGTGTGAAGATTTGGATTTCTCTGCTCTGTCTATATCCTAGATAGTAATTCTGAGAAAAATCAAGTTGCTGGTACTGGTGATAGTGGTGTATGGGAGAGGGAGGGCCCTGCCTATTTATTGCTCACTAAGCTATCTGTTTCCAATTTTGGCAGTAAAACATAGCAACAGAGGGAAAGAAAAGAGAAGGCACAAGGCATTGAGTATCCACTGCCTAGCAGGCTCAGAACTAATGCTTTTACTTATGTTAGCTTATTTAACATAAGCTTATGAAGACACATATAACATAAGTTATGAAGACATAGCCTCCCTGAGGAGTAGGTATTCATATCCTCACTTTGTAGGCACTCATAGTGGCCCAGAATTCCCTGAGATCTCATAGTAAGTTAAAGAACAAGCATTAGCATTCAGAGTTGTCTGAATCCAAATTTAAACTTTATGCTCTCCTTTACTGCCTAGTTTCCATCTTTGAGCCTCCTTATGGCATGCCTAAGTCACACTCTGGTTTAATAAAGCCAAGAAAGGTTGTCTTTTCCCCCTAAATTTGCAAGAGGTGGGATGAGATTTATCGACACTCAAGTTAGACTAGAGTCAGCTCCTGAACCAATTTTCCCCAGACAAATCAGAGATTTTCACTGTCAAGACAATAATGAAATCTCTTTGCAACCTCCTCCCTCAATGTTTTCAGGCAAACTGGAGCTAATCCTGGGGCAAGCAGGAACAAGTAATCATCAAAGCCTCCTAGAGATATCCTTGGCACAGTTGCCTGGGGCACACTTGGCTGTGTTTTACAGAACGCTGTTCCCATGCCCCTGAATTAACTCTGTGTAGTTGTAGATGGCCAGAAGTGACCCTTCTAGCAAGAATCCTTGATAGTACATCCCCCCCTGTCTTCCAGAAGACCTGCTAGAGGGCTCAAAATATGCTGAACTCACACTGGGTTGTTGAGGCTGGGGCCCCTGCATTACTGTCTATTTGTCATTAGTAAATCTTCCTGGCACCACTGGCTGGGACCTAACATGAAGGACCTGGCGTATATTGCCCAGCCCCCTGGTGGTGGAGGCACAAGGGAGTAGGACAGGGCACAATGATCTCCACAGTCTCACTTGGCCACCAGCAGGGCGGGCAGCTCAGGATGGTGTCTCACCTGGGCCAAAATTTTGAACAGTCTGTGGACTGGTACCTGGGTTGCAAGCAGAGTGCATGTTCTCGCTAGCAAACACCTTCAGCTGAACACACTCTTCCTCTCATTTCCTGAGGGCTCCCAGCAGTTGATTTCCCATGGAAACAAGCAGAAATCTGTTTTAATCATCTGGCATTTTTAGTTTCCTAATTTGTATGGGAACCTGGAGATAGAGACATATGGTACATTCATTATCTGAGAAAGCTACAGCTGAAAGAAAAATAGTGAAAGCCAGTCTTAAAACTGGAAAGTTTCAGCAGATGCCCTCAAATTACTTTCCTTCATCTCAGGGACTGTCAACAATGCTGCCAAAAGTGTTGTTCTGTTTTAGCTCAGTATTTCTAGCAGGATTTACACTTGAACCTTGGTGTGTGCTTCCCCCATGGCCCTTTACAGCCTGTCAGCTCTCGTAGTTGGATATTGGAGCCCCCCTATTATCTCCTGAACCAGACAGAGAGTTGGAATGAGCACAGGCTCAGGAGTCAGTCAGACCTGAGTTCTAATCCTCAGGAGTCAATCTGACCTTACTAGTCCATTGGTGTTGGGTTAAAACTGAACTTCCCTATGTCATTTTTTTTTTTTTTTTGAGACAGGGTCTCACTCTGTCACCCAGGCTGGAGTTCAGTGTCGTGATCTCAGCTCACTGCAACCTCCGCCTCCCGGGTTCAAACGATTCTCCTGCCTCAGCCTCTTGAGTAGCTGGGATTACAGGTGCATGCCATCATGCCTGGCTAATATTTGTATTTTTAGTAGAGACAAGGTTTTCCTGTGTTGGCCAGGCTGGTCTCGAACTCCTAATCTCAAGTGATCTGCCCATCTTGGTCTCCCAAAGTGCTGGGATTACAGGCATAAGCCACCAGGCCCTGCCCATTTTTCCTCATCTGAAAATTTCATTCATTCATTTAACAAATATTTATTGAGCATATATTTTGGGCCAGGTACTATTTTAGGAACCAGAAAGACAACAATAAATAAATAAAATCCTCACCTTTGTGGGGTTTATATTCTATTTCAGAGGACACAAATAATAAAAAATGAGTAGAAGACATAATATGTCAGCTGGTGATAAGTGCTATAAAGAATAATAATGCAGAGAAAGGGAGTATTTGGACAAGGCAATGACAAATTTTTAAAAGGCTGAGCAGGGAAGTGTCCTCGCTGTGAAGAGGCAGTCGAAGAAAGACCTGAAGGAGGTGTGAGGGTGGGCCTGTGGCTACTGGAGAAAGAACATTTTGGGAGAGGCCCTAAGGTTGGGAGACTCCCTCGTGTTTTTGAGGAACAGCAAGGAGTCCGGTATGGCTGGAGTCAATGAGCGCAGAGCTTTGGGCAACACCAAAGAGAATTTGGCTGTAGTCACTGTCACTCTCATGCTGGAAAGTTTTGAGCAGAGGTGACGTGATCTAAGTTGTGTCAGGGTTACTCTGGCTGCTGTGGTGAGAGCAGACTGCATGGGATAAAGTTAGGATGTTATAAGTCATCAAAGGGAGACTCCATAATGGTTTGCACCAGGGTAATTGATGTCAGGTGGTGAGAAGTGGCCGAATTCTGGTCAACATATTCTTTTGAAAGTAGAGCTTTAAGAATATGTGACAGATTGAATGTGGGTTAAGAGAGGGAGAGGAGTCAGAAATAACTCCAAAGCTTTTAGCCTGGTTACTGGGAAGAAAGGAATGTTAATTTTCTAGGATGCAAAATAGTTTAAGAGGGACAGGTGGAAGGGATGGAAAATCTGGAATTCTGCTTTGAACATGTTAAGTTTGAGGTGCCAATTAGAAATCCAGACTGGGTGCAATGGCTCATGCCTGTGATCCCAACACTTTGGGAGGCCGAGGCAGGCGGAATGCTTGAGCTCAGGAGTTGGAGAGCAGCGGGGCAACATGGCAAAACCCTGCCTTTCCTAAATATACGAAAAATTAGCCAGGTGTGGTGGCACATGCCTGTAGTCCCAGGGGCTGAGGTGGGAGAATCACCTGAGCCTGGGAAGCTGAGGCTGGAGTGAGCTGTGATCATGCCACTACAGCCTGGGTGACAGGAGTGAGACTCTGCTTTTGTCTTTGAGAAAAATAAAAGTAATCTCTCCTGATGCTTTATGGTGAGAAGCTGAGCTGATTGAGAAGTAAATAACTCAGTTTCTGTGCTTTTCTAGCATGGACACTATTATTTCCTTGCAGTCGATCTAATGGAATTTCAAAGGTTCACAAATTTAAATTTAAAGATAAAAAAAAGTCCTGGCACTGGAATGAATAATATAGAAAGTACACATCCCTCACCCCTCGTCCCACTTTTTTTTTTTTTTTTTTTTTTTTTACGGTAGTTACAGGCTGGAGTTGGAAAAGGGGTAATGGGGAAGAGAATGCTTATGCTCATATCAGTTTCAGGAAGATTGCTGGGTCCTGAATGGAGGAGGCATTGAAGGCTAGAGGTGAGTTGTATGGAAATTATAATATTAACCTGCAGCGATGCTCAGATCCTGGCTCAAAGTAGAGTTCAATGAATCGCAGTTCACTTTCTTTTTCTTAAAGACAAGAACTCTGCATTATTAATCTTTATACTCTTAGTAGGTACATAATAAATGTCCCTATTTCCAGACTTGAATTTAGTGACTTTATGTCTTAATATTTCTAAGGTACTGAAGACTTAAGGGTCAGGTCAAGGTAAAGTTTAGACCTTCTTCTAGAGCAGTACTGCCTGGTAGAAATAAGATGCAAGCCACAGAGGTAATTTAAAATTTTCTACTATCCATGTTTTAAAAAGTAAAAAGAAATCAATGAAATTAATTTTAATAATATATATTATTTAACCTAATATAGCCAAAATATCCTTTTAACATGTAATCAAAATAAAAATATTGATCTATTTTATTTTGTTTTTAACCAATTTTTGAAGTCTAGTGTGTATTTTCTGCTTATAGAACATCTTCATTCAAACAAACCACATTCCAAGACCTGAATAGCCACATGTGGCTAGCGGTGATCACATTGGACAGGGCAGTTCTACAGGCAGTTGGGGGGTATTTTTCTTTCTTGCTTTATATTTTTGAGTCTGATATTTGACTGCTGACACATGGTGTGTTTTCTGTCAATCAGGTTCAGATATCACTTGTTCTTTTGCTTTATATAGCGAGCCATTATGTGGCTACTAGTCCTGAGCATGTTGGAGACAGAGGATCAAAAAGTTTTTTCGAGCTTCACTTGCTCTTACCTCCCACAGGTAGAAACATCACGCAGTAAAAACCACCAACGAAAGATTTAATAATACCAACAATATTGTACTTACAAACGTTTGCTTGAATGGGTAGTCATTAAATGGCTACATTTAAAAAATGTCATTTTATTTTATTATTTTTTTCTGAGATGGAGTCTTGCTCTGTTGCCCAGGCTGGCTTGCAGTGGTGTGATCTTGGCTCATTGGAACTTCTGCTGCCTGGGTTCAAGTGATTCTCCTGCCTCAGCCTCCTGAGTAGCTGGGATTACAGGGGTGTGCCACCACGCCCAGCTAATTTTTGTATTTTTAGTAGAGACAGGGTTTCAGCATCTTGGCCAGGCTGGTTTTGAACTCCTGACCTCATGATCCACCCGTCTTGGCCTCCCAAAGTGGTAGGATTACAGGCCGTGAGCCACCGTGCCTGGCCAAAAATGTTATCTTTCTCTGATTTTTGTGTTAAAAATCTCTCTGTGATGAAAAAGCATAAAAAAGCTGAGAGTAGGACACAGACAACTTGGAATTGGTGGCAGGATGTCTTCTAGGAAATAGCACACATAGAAAATACAAACAAGGAGAAAACTGTCTTGAAAAATGTCTAGCCTTTATCACAGAATACATGGAACCTTAATGTACATTTTAGTTGATTAAAATTACCTCTTGGTACTTTCACTGACTCAATTATGTTTCTAATTTACAAAGTCCCTTCCTGACTCCAGAAATGTTAATACTGGCCCTTAATAGGGAGGGCACCACAGCCAATGCTTTTCTAAGCACTTCATAGATATGAATTTATTTAGCTTTAATAACAGCCCATGTCTGTTATAACAAACCTATACAGTAACAGCTCTTAATCTCAGCTCTGTCACCTGCCAGTTAGGAGACTCTCTGAGACTCAACGTTTAAAAATATAAAATATAGAATAAAAATACAACTCACCTCACAAGGCTGGTGTGATAATTAACTTGAGGTAATTGTGAAGCTACACAGAACAGTGCTTGACACACAGTAAGCTCTCAGTATAGATTACTACTGTTATTGATGACAAATAACAAGATTTACTTAGCAAATCTTGAGGGATGAGGTTACAAACATTCTATGGCAAGGAAGCCACGATGTAAGAACCTCCTCTCCTAGCTCAGACAGTGGTTTTTAGCTTGAAGAACTACAGCTTTTCTTCTCTGTATACTAGAAAGTTTTGGAGCCTATATCAACAGGTTCCAGGTCATTAGGGAGCTCCTACTACAGTGCCTAGCAAAAACGTACTCCAACATCACTAGCATTTTTAAAGTAATTGAATTTTGAATAGGAATACATGCACATGGTACAGAATTCGAAAAAATACAAAAAGATATGCAGAGAAAATATACACGTTGTTACCAGGTGTTTTTTTTTTTTTTTTTTTTTTTTTTTGTGCATCTACTGGAGACTTTCTGTGACTATCCAAGCTCACATACACGCACCTTAAGATATTAAATTAGCAAATATATCTAGTAGGAGTCTATTGTTTTTACTGAAATATCCCCAAAACCCCAAGTGTTTATAAGACCTGGAACAAGAATTTTAGTTTAGAAATATGGTTTCCTCAGGGACACTTTCTTACAGGCTCCATTAGCCATTGATTCTGTTAGTGATCATCTCAGCAAGGGCCCCAGAGAGGGCTCAATAATCAGGCATAGGGAGTGAGAAGTGGGTAAGAAGGTTCAAGGGAAGGAAGATAAGGTGATACGTACCTATTGGGTGTCAGATATGACTAAGAATTTTATATATGTTATTTCAATTTTCTTAATCACCTTGAAACATGGTTATTATTCTTCCCCATTTTGCAGATGAGAAAACTGAGCTGTAGAAAGGTTGCCTGACTTGTCTAAGATAACACAGCTGGGAAGTTGAGGAGGCAGGTCTGACTGGTATCAAAAACTCCAGCCCAGGCCGGGCACGGTGGCTCACGCCTGTAATCCCAGCACTTTGGGAGGCTGAGGCGGGCGGATCACGAGGTCAGGAGATCGAGACCATCCTGGCTAACACAGTGAAACCCCGTCTCTACTAAAAATACAAAAAATTAGCCAGGCATGGTGGCGGGCGCCTGTAGTCCCAGCTACTCGGAGAGGCTGAGGCAGGAGAATGGCTTGAACCCGGGAGGCGGAGCTTGCAGTGAGCCGAGATTGCACCACTGCACTCCAGCCTGGGCGACAGAGTGAGACTCCGTCTCAAAAAACAAACAAACAAACAAACAAAAAAAACTCCAGCCCAGTGACTTGTATACTACAAAATGGACAAAAGAGATCAGGTACCCAGAAGGGCAGAAAGTAGCTGAATTGCTAGTTGTTTTGAATGCACTAGGAAGGGAAGGGAGATACAATCTGAAAAACTCACATTTACCACATCAAAACAACACCCAGTAGGCAAGTTGACAGCCCTTTTCTATCTTACCGCTGATGGCACTGGTGGGCCATCCAGAGCAGCCGCTGCCATTGCACTGGCTGCAGCCAGGCGGGACCCACTCCCAGGCCCAGAGCCTCTGCCACTTTGTACCCTGGCCCCGTGTCATAGCTCTTGCCTACCGCCCCTGTGGGGAGGTGTGGGGAGGAGGTGGATTGTTCCCGGAGGAGCCTGCCCCTGGGAGTCCCCTGGAGCCTGCTGCCCTGGGAGCCTCCACGATGGGGCCAGGCTGAATTGCCCCCTGGTGTGGGGGCAGCATGGTTGGGCACAGAAGGGCATGCAGAAAGGAGCCCCGAGGTGGAGCTGGGCCAGGAGTGGTACAGTGTTCCACGGAGCCGGCAGGAGCAAGGAGCAGGCAGGAGCCCCACCCTCCCAGGCGCCTCTACCGCAGCCCAGGTTGCAGCTGCAGACCTGGGCATCTCTGCACTCTCAGGGGACCTGGGAATCCCCACTGTTAGCCCCCGTAGGCTTGAAGGTGTCTGCTCCCACTGCCTGGCCTCTCCCTGCTGTTGGCTCCAATCACAGAGTGGAGTTGAGGCCAAGTGTGGGCACTGTCACAGCCCAGCTGGGTGTACACACACAGGGCAGTGCTGACGTGCCAGGCCCCTGCCGCCTCAGCCCCCTCTGGACTTTGGGCACTGCCAAGCACAGTGGGGAGGGATGCCGAGGGGGGTGCTGAGCACAGCCCAGTGCTGGCCTGCAGGTGTCCCTTGGCATGAACAGCCTGGGTGTCATGAACAGTAGCAGGAGGCCGACTGGCTCCTGGGTGGAAGGGGACTGGTCCCTAGTGAAGCCCCACCCTCAAACCAGGGAGGACTCGAAGCCTGAGGATCGGGCTGCCAGTCCCAAGGACCAGAGGGAGGACTTGTAGTGCTTTTCCTGGGCCCGCCCATGGCCACCCATGGACCAATCAGCACACACTCCCTCCCCTCTGAGGCCCATAAATACCCTGGATTCAGCTAGACTCCAGCAGAGGACAGAGAGAGGATAGAGAGAGGACGGGGAAATGGTGGGATGACCTGCTACAGAGAGGAGCTGCCCACCTCAGGGTCTCTCATCTGCTGAGAGCTGAGAAGAGGATGGGATGACCACCTGCAGAGAGGAACTACCCTCTCTGCTGACAGCTAGATACTCATCAGGATGACCTGCCTAGCAGAGAGGAGCTACCCTCTCTGATGGGAGCTGAGCACTGGCTGAGATGCCCACTGCAGGTCTCCTCTGAGCTGTTCTATCGCTCAAAAAAGCTCCTCTTTGTCTTGCTCACCCTCCACTTGTCTGTGCACCTCATTCTTCCTGGTCGCAGGTCAAGAACTCAGGGCCTGCCAAATGGCGAAGCTCAAAGATCTATAACCCAAAGAGGGCTGAAACGTGCCCCTTGCTTGCCACGTTGTGGGTGAAAAGGAGAGAAGAGCTGTGGCCCTTCGGGAAGCCCAGACCTGGGAGCTCCCAGAGCCAGGGCTTTGACTCCCTCTTTGGGGCTCTGCGGTTCCTGATGTTTCCAAGTTTCTGGGTGCCGCTACATTCCTTGGTGCCAGCCGAGAAAGCTGCTTGTGGTGCGCCTGGTCCAGCTGCAACCTCACAGAGAACCAGTGCCTGTGCTGGCACGTGGAGCTACCCGCCCTGTGGTAGCAGCCGGCATGTCTGACTGCGTGCGCAGTGGCCAGACCCCACGCTCGCTTACACACCCCTTGCCACTCCACGCCTGACTCGCAGTCTCCCTTAGAGGCGTGGGATCCAGACCAGTATTGCGAGCTGAGTGCAGCCTGCCAGGCTGAGTGGGTGGAACAAGACTAGCGGGCCGAGCAAAACTCAGACAAAGGCACCACCAGCCACAGAGGTTTCCGGCCAGAAAAGTGACACCCCAAAGATCCCGTAACACTACCTCTTCAGATCCATTGGCAATTGACCAGGACACGTTTTTAAAATTTTTCTCTTAATTTCTTATTTTTTCCTGACCCATCACCAACAGAAAGGACACATTTTAAACATTCACAGAGACCAGGTCTAAGGTGAGTACACAGTGATGACAAAGTTTTGTTGGGAAAGCCAGACGTTCTTCACCTGATGCTTAGTCCATACAGAGTCCTCACTTCCGTGACTAAGTGGAAAGCAGCTACAATTACTTGAGCTCGTCACTAAGGTTTTTGTAAATAAAAATTTCTGAATAAGAAAATTTGATACATTCTTCAGTTCTGGTGTTGTTACTAATGGTCTTAGTCAGTTCGAGCTGTGATAACAAGTATCCTAGACTGAGTGCCTTAAGTAACAGACACTTTGTTTCTCACAGTTCTAGAGGCTAGGAAGTCCAAGATCAAGGTGTTGGCAGATTCAGTTCTTGGTGGGGGCCCTCTTCCTGGCTTGTAGGCGGCTGACTTTTTGCTGTGTCCTCACATGACACACACAGACAAAGAGCGAGCTGTTAGTCACTTCTTGTAAGGATACTAATTCTAACATGGGGCTCCACCCTCGTGACCTCATCTAAACCTAACTACCCCTCAAAACCCCACCTGCTAATACCATCACATTGTGGGTTAGAGATTCAATGTATAACTTCTGGGGGAAGACACAAACATTCAGCCCATAACACTAACAATCACCAAAGAACTCACATGTACAGAGTTTAGAAGTTGGCAAAGGAAATTCACATAAATCACCTTATTTGAACCTCACAGTTGTTATCTGTGAGATAGCTATTTTTATTTTCCCTGTTTTACAGATGAGGAAGCTAAGTTGAGAAGCATTCAGTGATTTCCCCAGGGTCATCTGACTAGTCAGTGGCAATGGTAGAGTGCAAAATCAGGTTTTCTGATTCCAAATCCCATGTTCATTCAGCTGCATCAGGAATCAGGCCATTCTGCTCCTAGTATTAACAGCAGCAATAACAAAACAGGAACAGCAGCTGATGTTTATTTGGTGCTGTACCATGTGCCAGTCTCTTTAAAAATATTATCTCTCAGGGTAGATGCTAGCATTCTATTTTACATCCCCGAGAAAACTTAAAATTATCAGGGTTAAATAACTTTCCAAGATCACACAACCAGTATATCCACAGATCAAGTATTTGAACCAGGTTTGGCTGAGTCTAGAGGCGATGTTCTTAATATGCCACTTTGCTAGAGTGGCCTTTGAAGTGCTCTTTGAAAGACAGTTTGTAAGATGAAAATATTCTTTTAGATATATTTATTGAGATTTTAGTCAGAAATGGATTTCTTGCCCATTAAAAGCCCTAGTGTCCTACAAAGTGCTCTATTGAAAGTCCTATTTTTCAGGCAAGACAGATGGAGGACAGATGTTTCTTTATGCTCTGAAAGGTCCACTTTATGTAGCTGGCTACAATAAGATTGTATCTGGTTCTGAATGTTTCAGAAAAATGGTATCAGGCAGATCATTTCAAATGAAAGCCAAATCAAAGGCATTATTGCACAGATTTGATAGAAAAAAAAAAGCCAAAACAACAGGATGTTATTCAATGGTATGGGTGGAAATTTTTTCAGAGTTCATTCTGAACCACACAGACATTTTCAGATGTGTTCCACCCTAAAATTTAGCCTAATGTCAGAGCAGTGCATGTATGCTTGATTGAGACTTGTGTGATTGAGTGAGGTGGCGAGGGCCTGGTGGTTGGGTGCCACAGGTGTGGGTAATGCAATACTGAACTTTATTTCAGTGTGATTTGGAATAACATGGAAAGCCAGGAGAATGAGTGGAAACTTTGCTGTGACTTAATTAGACTTCGGATAAACAGGAACTTTCTATGAGTTCAGAAAACTTAGATGCCTGAGTGTATTTTGAATACTCATTTGGGACGAATGATTAGACCTCTAAGATAATGGTTCACAGCTTTTTGTGTGTATTGGAATCATGACTGCAACACCTGAGAAGGATTTTCAGGCCCAATACACAAGTACGCTTATGTTTTGACCAAGCTGACTTCCAGGTTAGAAAGTACATTTGTATTCTACAGAGAATCATAGCATCTCAGAGCCTAAAAGTGGCCTTAGAGTCACTTAGCCCAACTCTCCTCATTTACTGAAGAGGAAACTGAGGCCCCATGAGGGCTAGTGATATGCTGGCATCAAACTTCACACAGTTGGGAGGGGAATACCCTGACGACCTAAAGGACACTAGTTCAAGGTAGCGTACGCAGATGTGGTTGAGTTTTCGCATACTGTTTAAGAACACAAACTTTGAAACCAGATCTAGATTCTAAACCAGTTTCCTTTGCTTATAGCTGTGTGTCCTTTGGCAAATCACTTCCCCAAGCCTCCGTTCCTCCACCTATAGAATAAATGTAAGTTTTCTTCCTTTAACATCATTGTACCCATGCCCTCAAAGAGTGTATCCAAAGTACTACTTCCTTATGCCATTTCCTTACCCACAAGGATTTAACAACTTCTCACTGTTTCAACAATTTGTCCACAAAAGTCTCCACTAGTGGTTTCTGGCATGTGCCTTTGCCCGTAGGCATCCTGGCTGACCCACTGGCCAGCACACACCTTGCAAATGCCCAGCTTTCAGCTATTTATTCATTATGCACCTACAGTGTAGAATACTATAACAAATTATAGGTGCAGATACTATATTAGTGGAAGGGGACACAAATATGAACAAGATATGGTTTCTGCCTTCAGATGACTGAGCGGGAAATCCATAAATAACCTCACTACATTGGTATAAGGGTTCAGAATAACTAACTCCAATTTGGGGAAAGAGGGTGGTCACAGGAGTTATAGAGTGATATCATCTTAGTCTTAAGAATTAATTGAGATTTATTCATATGTGTATGTATGGAAAAAAGGAACTTCTGGTTGAGGGAACAGCCTGGACAAAGGCATAGAGGTTAGAAAGCCTTGGCAGAGAGGACTGCCCTGTAGTTCCATATAGTGGGCTGGCAGGAATGCATGTGGGAAGTCCAGCACTGCCTGGAGGACTTGGATTCTGGTCAAAAGAAAACCACTGGGGTCAGGTCACATTGCTGCTTTGTTAAATCCCACAGGGCACAAAAGGGCAAGAACATTCACATTTCTGGTGAGTCACATGTAAATGGCTGTATTTTTGCCAAGGTCTCTTCCAAAAGGTACTGAGCCTGGGGGCATCTTTCACACAAGGTGACAGAGACATTTCTGCGGCTGACACCATTCCAGTCTTATGCCCTTAGATTTCATTTTATCAAGCTTCTACTATCTATAGTTACAAGAAACAAGACCTCCTTTAAGTCATGCTGCCTGGCTGTGGTGAGAACGGACAAGGGTGTGGCTGTGGCAGATGGTATCAAAGAAGACCCTTACTGCCCCATTCCCCGTAGGTCCTTGAATGGGTGCTGGGTAAGTTCCTGTGAACAATGGGGAACCCAACTCTCCATCCTATGTTCCCTGACTACCTGCTGCTTCTAGGAGATGTGGGTACAGCCCTGGGAATGGCCTTTCTTCAGCCATTTCTTGGCTGTCCCTCCTCTTCATGGTAGGAGAGAGAAAAGAGGGAAGAAAGGACCCATGTGCTCCTGGTGGGCCAGATTCTTCTTTTCTGGTCCAATGTAATTTTCTCATGTGAAGGGGAACATTCCCTTCAAATATCAGCAAGATGGTCAGATGTTTATGCAGAATCTCAAAGCTCGGCATCAAGATTTCTGGTGAACATGGATGCTGTTTACACTAGCTTTACAGTCTAGTCAGGGAAACAGACCCTAAACAAGTCACAGTTATCAAGAGGATGCATACCTCAAAGTATAGTACCAGTTGCCCTGGGAACAAACAACAGGGGGATCTAAGGATGGACTGGTCAGAAAAGTGCCACCTTGAAGAAGTGACCATTTATACTGAGAACTGGATGAACAGAAGTTAGCTAGGCATAGGAATTAAGGAAGAGCCTTTTTGGCAGAAATGCATGTGCACAGACCAAGGCAGGAAAGGCCATGCTTTGAAATATTTTCTATCATCTTTGGAGGAAAACTCATTAAAGCTAACGTAGAAAGCACCCACTAGGGTCAGACAAGATGCTAACATTTTACACACATTATCTCGTGGAATCCTCTTAAGATCTTATGAGGTTTGTTTCTATGAGGAGCGGGTCTTATTTGTCCCTGCTGTCCCCCACTGTATTCACAATACCTTAGGCAGCATCTGGGTAAGTAGCAGACACTCAATATTTATAGAATAAAGCTTACATTTTACAGACGAGGAAGCTGAGGCTCAGAGATACAAGATGACTCAAGAGTTACTGGTGAAAATAGGGCTCTGATCCAGGCTGGAGATGAGTACCTTCTGGGCTGTCAGTCCAGGACAATGGTCTTGTCTTCTTCCAGATAAAGCAGAGACTAGGCCGGGCCTTGGACAGTCTTAGACTGGGCATGAGGGCACAGAGCAGGTGAACAGCACATAGCTATGTCTGCCCACTGCATATCAGATGAGCCTGGTGAGCACATAGTCTGCCCTTGGAGCTGGCACCCAGGTGGGGCTGTACCCTAAGACCAGGCAGAAGTTAACATCTCTGAGTGCACTGAAACCTAGAGCCATGTTTCTCCAACGGGGAGCCTGTTAGCTGACCTGACACTCAGGTCTCAGTTGAACAGAAACTGGAGAACTTAAAACTGTCAGGCATCTGTTTGCCCCAGGTCAGCCTCTGGGAGGAAAGCCAGTGGTAAAGGGTCAGCCTCAGCTTTCAAATTTTGGTATTAAAGCCCAAGACAGCCAAGTACCTCACAGGTCACCTTTATACCTGTGCAACCTCAGGACATTTCTCTTAACTGGGAATTGTAACCTAAGCATTGTGAAGGCCCTGCTGGGAATGTTTCTATCTGTCCTGCCCTAAATAGCTTCTCTTCACTGTCTACTTGGCTCTCCTGATGGGGAGGCGCTGCAGAACAGCCCTTTAAGATAATTCCAACCTCCTTCACTTGCTATTATGCTTGAGGTTCTTTAGTGAATAAAAGTCTTATTCATGTGTCATAAAAGTGAATCATTTCCAAAGCTGAAAAAAGAAATGTATGACATACTCAAGTTCTTAAGAAAATTACTCAGTATTAAACATGATCAACACTTCCCACTCACTCAGCATTTTATGTAGATCAGAATATTGGAGTTGGAAGGCCGGCTAGCAAGCATCCAAGCCCACCCACTCACAAGGCTCAGTTAGGCTGGGACCCTGTGCATGCTGACATAAGGCAGATCACACTGGAAATGGCAGGATCATGAGGGCTGGTGCTGAAGCCCAGAAGTCACAAGAACCCTATTTTCTCTCCCTCTATCAGACAGCCTCCTGCATCCTCGCCATCGCCAACTTCCCCAAGCCACAGCTTACCCTGAGAAGCATGTTAATTTCTTCCAGGCCCTTCTAGTCATTAACTTAGCTGGGGCCTTTACTGATGATCTGAGACAACACCCAAGCCATCTGCCTTATTTCCAGCATGAGAAAATTCTCTGTGGACACTCTGTTCATCAGGAGAAATTATTATACTCACAACAGAAAGAAAGAAAAAGGGAGAAGGGCTAATTTCTTTCATCTTCTAGAAGAAAATTTAAAAATAGTGCAAAGTCCCAGTAAGGTCGTTTGCTAAGTCATCTTCCTTTCATAGAAGAGCTCAGTGGAGAGGGCCTGGGACCCCTTAGAGCCACAGTCCCACTGTATAATGGGCCTTGGGGACACCTGAGCAGGTGACTCACGTGGACCTGACATGACAAACATTTCAAAGGGCTAGCGTTTTGAAGAACCTCAGGGGAAATGCCAAGTGAACCAGTGCTAAATGGCAGTGGATTGTTAGAGCTGGGGTTGAAGCTTTCTTCCTGCTTCATAGTGCATTCAGCCAGAAGGCAAAGCCAGGGTCACAGCATCTTCCAAGGCAAAGAAGGCAGCTTCTTATCTGGAACACGGCATGAATTCAATAAGGACAGCATAACTTGTCCCTCCTCCTCACTCTTCTCACTCTCCAACATTCTAAATCAGCAGAAGAACGAATTTAGCCTGAACTGTGATTAGAAGTCATTTTGCAAGTCTAAAATGTTTGCCAGCATTTTCCTATAATAAATCAGCACTCTCAGGGAGTTAAACTGGAACTTCCATTCTCTAATAAAACCCAAACTGATGTGAGCCTCATTTGCAAATTGAAACAAAAAACACTAAATGTTAACAACTCTTTTTAAGAGGTTGGGGTCATTATCCAACATCACCCATGGGGACAGAAATCCAGCATGACACTCCATTCTTCTAATGAGAGCAAATATACTCATAGATTTAGGTTAAAACATTAAAATATAAACTATGCACTGTAAAATAGAGGTAATGCCTACTTGATATGCTTTAAGGATTAATGATATTTATAAAGCTCATGGCAGGTGCTTTAGTAGTTCCCAATAATGGTAACTACTGAAGGTGTCTCTTTCGGAGCCCAGTTTGTTTATATGTGAAATGGGGAAAATGGCCTAAAGTTCTCTGGTACAGTGATGCGCTGTGCATGGGAAGGGATTATCATTAAGATGCAGATTACAACTAACATACTAGATTATATAGCTAGCATAGCACATGGAAGAGTCAGGTTTTAAACTGGGGACTCCATAGCACCATAGACTCTACTTTTTATATACTATGCACTGCCATGGTCATATGGCTAGTAAGTGGTAGGGTTGTGAGCTGCAACTAAAAGGAATGCAGCTTGTTAGAGAATACACAGATTCCAGAGTTAGGTGGGAGACATGGGTGCTGATCTGGCTCTTCCACTAGGCTTTGGTGAAATGCAGATTATCTGTGCTCTTCAGAGCCAGCCCAGCAGAGTGAAAAGAGCACTCAACAGGGGCATGCACAGATCTTGGTACCATCTTCCTGAATCACTGGGGCTGTGATCTCCAACAAGCCACTTAACCCTTCCTTCTCAGCAAATTCTCCAGGGCTTCTTCTCATTGGGAAGTTCTCTGAATCTAGAATTACATTAGAGGATGAGGAGGAAAATAAAACATATAGGAAGTGACTATGGCTGAGAAGGAGATAGAAAGTAGGATAGATATGGAGCAGGAGGAAGCACTAGGATCAAAGCAGACTGGACGAGACCACTGAGCTCTGAAAACCAGAGTTTTCAAAACACCAAGGTGGTTATGGGAGGATAAAGTTGATGTTTAATGTTCAGCTAAATCTCTGTAGAAACAGGCTATGCAGACCTGTAGGTTGAATATGGTTCCTCTTCTCAACAGTCATGAGACCTTGGGATGGTAGTAATTTGGAAGTCTTCTTTCTCACCTGTAAAATCAGAACAACATACCAAATAGGGTTGTTGGCTGGATTGAGAGAGTACACATGGAAAACCTAGTAGACGGCCTGGCACACAGGACTTGCAAAATAAAGTTATTGTCACATACCACCTCAATACTTCTTCCTACAGTGATGCTCTCCAAACTCAAGGAGCAGGAACTAGTTAGATTATTCTCTTTTCTCAATTTGAAGCCATCAGTGAGGTTCCTGACGTGCATTGTGCTGCTCTGATACCACAAGCCAAGCAGATTTTCCTCAGGCCACTTAATGCGCGTTGCATCAATTCTTCACGTGGCTACTTCTTTAGGCTTTCCCTTTTCACAGAACAACTGCCAGAGAAAGGCTCAATCTATTATGAAAAGGGTGGTTTGATCCACTTGAAAAAGAGAACTGTTCTTTTCTCCCCTTGAGGATCTGAAAAGTTTCTCTATGCATTACTATAGACAAGGGTGTGAATCCAACCCAAGCTCAGGGAAAGACTAGAAGGAAACTCCCTTCACACAGGTGGTGTTTAGTCCCCACTAGTGGTGCAGTTTCAGAAACTCCAGAAGGGAAACCTTCCCACCTACTTCTTAATGACTGAGAAGCATTTCAAGGGAGAAACAGTTTTTCACACCACAATGGTAACTCATTGATTCCTGTTGAGAAGAAAATAGTCATGGCCGTATCCAAGGTACTCACATGCTAGGCTGTGCTGAACTAAGTGCACTTAAACAGGTGCCTGGGATATTAATTTACAAGAAGTAACCACACGTCATTGGAGTAATTGGAAATTTGGTGCCAGTTAACTCAGGTTTCCACATGTAATTCCTTATGTTAGCAGCCTAACAAATGAAACTTGGCCCTTTGCCCATTCAACATATGGAGTAAGTCTCTTATTTTAAATCTGAAACTGTGGCAAGAAACTACCTTCTAGAAAGAGAGAATCTTGATAACTGGGAGACATGTATTTTGGTGAGAACAAGCTAAAGCATCATCCTTGGAATAATAGGTATTTCATATTCTTGAAGATGGGAGTTAGTAATAGGTGAGGATACGTAAGCTTGGAGTATGGTGGTTGGGGCAATGCTGAGCAGCACAATCCTACAGCAAGCGAAAGAGAGTGAGAGCCCATAAGAGTGATTGGAGGGAGTGAGATCTGGGAGGGATAAGGGTGGGGGACAAAGAGAGTAGGATGCTTTGAAAGGGAACAAGAAGGGAGACTTAGCAGCTGACAGGCCTGCTCACAAAGCCTGGGAGTCTGATTGTCGATTGGGGATATTCGACAGAAATGCTGTGAGCTGCAAAACCTCATATTCCCTACAGCCCCTAGGCCCACTTATCTTTCTGCTAAATTATCTTTAAACTCTATCTCATTCTTGCTAGATAGAGTTTCAGTTTTGGAAAAAGGAATACAAAGATAGTTAAAAGGTTCACGATTTTTTCCAACAGAACGCCAGTTTTCCCATTTCTACCAAAAACATGTTGAATAAACATTCTAAGCATGTTCTTTTAAAGGGGCACCACACACTTACCTGCCCAGGGTGCCCACACAGTATGGTCTGATCTTGGTGCCAGGAACCGCATGGGGCTATGTGCATCTCATTTGAGGTAGAGTTACTGATATTAAGTGAGGGCCAATGAATCCTCAAGGTCTTACCTTGGGGGCTGCATTTGATAGAGGCAAGGCAAGGCAAGGCAAGGAGAAACTGAGTATAGGAGCAAGAAACTGGATGCTGTGGTTTAAGGACCATATCAGGAAGGAGAGGCTAGGCTCCAAAACAGTAATTGCAGGGTCAGTGCTGATTCATAACTTTGTAAATCTTTTACACCTGCAATTGTGAGGCTCACACTCCATGAGGAAGAAGGTTGGCCAAGATTTACAAATGTTGATAAACCTAAAAAAGCATTTCCACTGTACCTACAGAGGCTAGGACTGAGAAGTCACTGCTCTTGGCAAATAAGTGATTGGTAATCTGTGTAAGAGAAATTACCAGGAGGGGCAGAAACTGGGACATGTAGAGAGCTGGACAGAAGTGGGTTGAAAAGTGAATACTCAGTGAGGAAATAGGGCTGACCAGAAGGTTTGGTGTTAAAGGAAAGCAGAGAGAATCTGTGATGGCTTCGCAGGTAAGTAAGATAGGCATGAATCTTTTTCCAAAAGAAAGAAGCTAGAGTTATATTAACCTACAGATGGGTGCTGGTGGCATGCTTCTATTTGACATTTTCTCCTCTCAGCAGCAGAGGGAGGTAGAGAGTAAAAAAAATGATGTGGATTCAGCCCTATAGGAATACAAAGGGATCCAAAATGGAAGGTATTTATCGTAAGGAAATAATTTGAAAATCTCACGAGCTAACAGGCAGCTCTATAGAATCTCTGCTATTTAGGAGGCAGAAAGACATAACTCGAGTCTAGGGGAAGATGAGATAACATGGGATAAAGAAAGAGATTTGCATTTTAAAAAGACTACGCATATTAAAGTGGCCTTTTCTGATCCTTCTTTAGCATGTCAATGTAGGATCTTATGTAAATACTGGACTTGAGTTTGAGGTCTGGCTTTGTGCATTTTGGATAAACTGCTTTTCCCTAGACCTCAGGAATGAGGGTGACAAAGAACACCAGGTGGGAACAGAGGAGAAGGAAACAAACCATAACAAAAGTTGCAGCTCCAGAGAATGGAACCCTGCCCTCAACAGCACCGGAGTCTCTCCCTTCCAGTTGAGCCCTTTACCACTTTTTCAAAAGGACATTTTGAAATGTGGAAAGGAATACTGAAGTACATGAAGCCATAATTATTGCTGTGTTTAGCGGGGCATGTCACTGCCGGGCAGACTGTTAGCATATGTCAGCATCTCAAAGCACCTAGCAGTCCCCGAAAGGCTGCTAATGCCTGGAGGCAGGCACTCACTTCATTTCAATAGACTTCCCATTCCTGAACCACTTAGAGATGGGGGAAGCCTTTCTTGAATGACTTACTGCATTTTCAGAGAATATGGCCAGGGAACAACTAAGTTACTTTCCTTCATAATCTGATTCAGTCTACATATATTCCAGCAAAATTCTGGCTATCAGCTTTCTAATGTGGTCCTGAAACTGTGTGTGTGTGCGCGTGTAAGAGACCAAGAGAGGCTGTTTTCTATCGAAAAGTTCAAACTATCATGTACATATTTTATCCAGTAATTCAATTTTTTCACCTTTGACTAAACCATCTCAGAATTGCCTATCTCGCAGTTCTTTAGCTTTTGCTTATCTGGTTCACAATTCAGTGTTAATGTTAAACTAACAGGAAATGGAGAAACAGACACCAAGAAGAAAGGAGAGAGATGAGGTGTTCTATGAACATCTGTCCCTGATGAATTCCAAGGAAAGACGGGCCCACTCATGAGAGATCTACTAACCCCCCCAACCCATGTATTCTAGGATCCATGCAGCTCTTTTTAGGTGCTTGTTATTTTGTGGCCATGGTAGCATATTTTGAAAACTCATACCGCTGTTGTAAGATTCACATGTAAATCTGAAATCTATCATTTGGTGAATAACAGTACGACGGTACAAGAAAGCATGAGAAGAGAGAGGGAATCACTTTTGGAACTTGGTTAAAATTAGTACAGTCAACTTCTTCCAGCATTTACTGTTTTTATTTGCCATTTGTTATAAAAATTGGATCTTTATTTTACACAAAAGGTACTTTAAAAACAGTGAAGTTTACCAAAAGCTACTGAATCTGTGGCAAAGGGATTTACCACCAAAAATGCAGATTTACACGGTAAACCTGAGGGACAAAAACATTGAACAAAATCTTCCATTTTCTAATAATTCATTACCAGAAGCAAAAACAATTGTACACAGATAAGTATGTGAAGGTTAACAAATGCTAGCTTTCACTCTTGCACTAACCAAAGAAAATGTCTCTATTCCAGATTGGCCCATTATTTCACTAAGTGAAGTATTTGAAGAATTTTTAAAAAATCTTCTTGTAAACGTTAATCTTTAAACACAACACATATTTGCACGAACACATCCATTCTAACTCTATACCCCTTTGTATTCTTAAAATTGCACTATCTCTGTTAGAGATAATGTACAACATGCAGAAGGCATTCATAATTGTTTTTCTCAGCAGTAGTGTATCATACAAGTCAAATGCAAAAGTTAAATATGAAATTAAACTCAACTGAAAGCCATCTCGACTCAGTACTTTGGCTCATTATTCTATGTTAATGCTTTAGTGCTGACGAAATTATTCATATAAAAAATCTGAAGAGAATGTAGCCTGTTACCAAAGGTATGTAGTAGATAGCTCCCTGTGGATACAGAAGTGATGGACAAGAAACAGAAGGAAACCAATGAAATAGGACTGCAGGTTTTCACTGCTTCAGCTTTTCACATCCAGCTGAAAAGAAATAATTATATCGAGGAAATTCTGCAACAGTAATTAGTTTATACTATTTCAAATATATATATGATGACTTCATAATACAAACTAGGATGCAAAATAACTCCTTCCCTCCCCCATCATTCTGTCTGTTTCCAGATAGAAATAAACAGATTCTGATGCAATGTATGGTTACTGAAAACAAAGTGGATCTACAGTTACATTGTCCTGCTTTGGGTAGAGATCAGCTCTAAATACTGCAGGATGGGCAAAGTAAAACTACTCAATGAGACATAATTACAGGCACTGGCTTCCTCCTAAATAAATACATGCTCAAATATCATTGCAAATCTTCTGGCACAAATATATTCTGTTACTGTACAAGTGCTGATCAAATTTAGTGCGGTAGGTGAGTGGAGAAGAAAAACAACATATCTTATGTGCATAGGATGATGCTAAGAGAATGTGAAGATGGAAAGATGAAAAGAAAATTTTATTGAAAACACAAGAAAATAATATTAAGGCCACAGAATAATTGTTTGATTATTTTAATGGTTTTTGAACCCATCAATATTATGCAATATTTTAATTAAACATAAAATTTTAATCACAAAACACTTGAACCGAAAAAAAATTTTTCACTATCAAACAATGTTATGCAAATACATCACTGCAGTGCACCACAGCACACCTACTGGAGCTATGCCACAGCACTGAGATACTGAGGATCTCTATTTACCCTATTTAACATAATGTGGAGTGACATAAAATACAGTGACATACAGGGGAAAGAAATTAAGACTGGCAGTGAAGAATGAAAATATAGTATCTATGTGCCACACAGATGTACCCTGATGTAAGTTAGGAAAAGAACACTACTCCTTTACCGGAATGCTCAAAAACACTTAGGTTCTCAGATGAAGGTTGAGCATGTGATTTCTTTTAAATGTCATAACTTAGGGAATAGAGCACTTCATGATTAATGAATTAAAAAACTCGCTATCATACTTATTTAATCTACAACCTCTTGCAATTTTGGGAAAAAAAAAACACTAGATATATCAAAAACTAATGTTATAATTTGCATACATGAAGTATGTATGTCTGTGTGTGCATGCAAATAAAATTAATCCATGCTATTACTACCATAAGCTATGAATTTTGTTCTGAATAACCTCCGCATTTATTTTTTGGAAAATGCATATGTATTCTTGAAATCCAATGCCAATGAAAGTCTCATAATTATAATTTAACAAACTTAATTTTCTTCATTTAAAATTCTCTTACGTGAATATGAATACTTGTAAAATAAAGATCTGCTCCAACAGTACAGTAAAGGTGGTATTAACACCCTATTTTTTATGTGAAGTAGTAGCCTCATTGTTTCTTGTATCAGGGCTACCTTGTCTCAAAAGCGACCTAAACACTGGTGTATAAGGTTTAAATTAAAAGATGTAAAACCATGGCATCAAGAACAACATAGATTGCACCAATAATTATACCCTAGTGTGTGGAAAGCAGTTTATAATATTCATTATTAATCCCGCTAGTAAATTCCTCTAGAAATTTACGTAGGTGATAAGGATAATTTAGCCAATGACTTTTGCAGTTGAACCAAACCAGTGACGAGCCATGGAGAAGTTCGTCAGGTGAATGGTGGCAAATCTGAATTTTGATTTGAAATTCTAGCTAGTTATGTGGCCAAAAACATTTAAGCACTTTTGGCATATTCATGTCCAAAACCTAATCATATGCCACACTGGAATCAGTATACATGATAATTTTATTTTGAAACACTAAAATAAACATCAACTCACACTTAAAAAATGAAAATAACAACAAAAAACATGGATATAATTAGAATCTGTTTTCTGAAGTCCTAGAAGTTTCATCAGTTATACCTGCTTCCCTGAGAGCTGAATGTTCTGACTAAAGGCAAGTTTTGGTAAGTAGTTTATTTTTACACTGTTCCTTTCCGTTCAGAATGAACAATAATGTGCGAGGTGGTGTGTTTGGTGTCCTATATTCCTGATAGCTAATATTATTCAAATTTCATTTGATTTGAATAATTCTTTTCTCTGAACTTTAGTGCAGGAGTGTGTGGCAGTTGAGGGAAAGCTCTATTTGCTATGCTTTAAAGACTCACTTTCATCTTTCTGGAACAAAGCAAGAGAAAACACATACCACGCACCACAATTCCATATACACAGTACTGTTTACCTACAGTGTTTTCCAGTTTTGTGTAGGTGCAGTTAATAGATTTCTTTATAGTTATATCCAAAAAGAGGTGGCATCATAATGCCTAGAACCTTAGGGAAAAACACATTAAAGATGTATATTTCCCAAAAATGAGTCAGTTGATTTTATTCATTAAAAATATGCATAATAAAAGGCCAAACACAAAGCTCTTTATAAAAAGGAGCAAAATGTATTTTCCAGAAGAGTTAGATAAAGGCATGAGATGAATTTCAGTTAAATGGATCTATTTCTTTGTGGGTTTTGAGAACTCATTTTAGACACTGAATAGAGGCTGTTTTACATTATAATCATAGCTAGAGATTACATAGATGGAGGGAAAAAAAGTCTTTTGCTTTAACTCTCACTAAATTTCTATAAAGTATTTTAAAATCAATTTAAAAACCAAATCTGTACCTCTCCCCTCTATCACAGTTTTTGTAATTAATTAAGAATTGTACCCGTACGATTGCACAGCAACTAGGGAAGAGAGAGGTAGATGATTTGGCCACTCTCTCACAAGGAAACCCCCAAATACTTTAGGGCATTAAACACAGGCTTTTGTTATCCAAAAGTAATTAGTTGCAGAGTACAAAAACATTTGGAGCAGAATGTACATAAACATGAGAGTCATAAACAGCCGAAACCAAGAACACTAAGTTCATAAAGAAATGCATAAATTCTATGTATCTTACAAAAATGATCCTCACAGATGTTGAATCCAAGATTATACAATAGAAAATATTTATATGTTTTACATTTAATATAAAAATTCTTAACAAATAAAAAAAGGCCTTGATGATAGACAAGAAGAAATTTTAGGGAATACATTAATTTTCAGGATGCCCCGAGGATAATACGTCTTAGATACTTAGCTCCTGTTCTAGGCAAAGGCCAAATGCAGGTATTTTCTCAGGGTTCATCATTGGTGTTAAGAGAAAACCAGGTTAAGGAAGACTCAAGCAAGCTGGGAAAGGAAGTAAAAATTAAGACAAAAAAGAATTCTGCCACACCCTATCTAAAAAAATTTAGGAACATAAATCAAAGACAGTGGTGAGTATACATCAAGAAAATTCATATTGATGAGTTTATGGTCTTGGTGATAAATATCAAAACAGGAAGTCAGTTAAAACAAGTGTGCAAATAAGTAATGGGGACTGGGGGAAGAAGAGGAGAGAATACCTACATAATCTTGAAGGTAAACACTGCAAGGAGGAATTTAGTCATTTCATAGCTCCCAGTCCACCCTGGATGTGCATTTCTTGCAACATCTCAGTAAGTTAAAGAACAGTTATTCACAAAACTTCAGGTTAGTGTTAACAGTTTTTACCTGGTTAATTTAGGGCTAGACACTGAGTTGTTTTAATAAGACATTTAGTTATGATTCATCATAATAGTCACCCATTCTTCATCTTTATTAACTTAGAAAATTTTACTTCTCATTTAAAGCCCTGGAGCATTTTTTTTTTTTGAGATAGTCTTGCTCTGTCACCCAGGCTGGTGTACAGTGGCACAATCTCGGCTCACTGCAACCTCCACCTCCCTGGTTCAAGCAATTCCCCTGCCTCAGCCTCCCAAGTAGCTGGGATTACAGGCGCACGCCACTACGCCCGGCTAATTTTTTTGTATTTTTAGCAGAGATGGGGTTTCACCAGGTTGGCCAGACTGGTCTCGAACTCCTGACCTCAAGCAGTCCGCCCATCTTGGCCTCCCAAAGTGCTGGGATTATAGGCATGAGCCACCATGCCCAGCCAAGCATACTTTTAAAAATGATTTTGAAACTTGGGTCTCTTTTAAGTCAACATTTGTCTAAGCACGTCTGTAAACGTTCTGTTACAGGGAGAGGAAGAGTATTGAGTAAGTTCTCCTCAACAATCAGACAGCTCCGTTTTAGGGACTGACATCCTTCCAGTTCAGGAGGAAGTGTTTCCAGGTAATTACCAATGAGCTCCAGATGAGTAAGGTTTGACAGCTCACCCACGTGAGGGGACAAATTCATCAAGCTATTTTTCCCCAAAAGTAAACATTGCAGCTTTTTGCACTGAAACAGCCCATCTGGTAGCATCTCAATCTGGAAAGGGAAGAAAAAAGAAGCTGGTAAAATAGGTTTTTGGTGGCTTATGATAAGACATTTACCTTTTTTCCAAAAAAAACATTTCTGGAGGTTTATAAGTGATGCAGACTACAATGATGATAAATTTGAAGTAGATGAAAAGATAGAGGGAACATGAAGACAGGAGTACAACGAGGAGTGAGGACTGTGGCTACCTTGGACACCTACATCCTTGCTGTATATGGGTGAGCAACGAATCTGGTTTTAAACACTCTAACAAGCAATTCTTAAAGAAAATGTAGTTATACACACATTGTCGTTAAGATAAAAAACCAGTAAGAAGAATCATAATTACTCTTGAGTCCTCGATCAGAAATAAATTACCCTCAAGAGTCTTCATAAAAAGTTTACTGTGTAATGTAATGAATAACACCCTAAAAAACATCCTAAGAATCTGACAGCAGACTGAAAACTTTATTCTCTTTTTTAAAAAAGCCTACAGAAGCAGAAGCAAAAAAATGATTATATATACATGCACATTTCATTCCCCTCTACATACACATACACCTGAATATTTACTCTTGTTCCTTCCCTCTGGCATGATTTCAACTAAATAATTTATAACACAGATAATTTTATAAATATAATAAATATTATGCAAATTAGGTCAACTCCTAACGCTGCTCCCATTGACTGCTCCCCTATATGGTAGATAGGTTGTATGTCAATTTCTAAGGGAGCCACAGTACATCCAAGAAATAGGGTTTATTGAGGAAAGACCTCCAGAGAAGAAGTTGAGCACATACACAATCCCTTCAACTCGTCACTTCACTGAGGGATAAGTCTGGCCTCAGCACAGATAGACTGCACATACCACTGTCCCCCACCTCCCATAATACTCTACATATTGGCTGGGGACAGGGGCCACCTACAAAAACTACGAAATAATGTAGGTTCCTTGGTTCAAAAACTGGCTTTGTTAGAAACAGGGATAAAAAGGGCACTCAGGGACTTGGCCTATATCCTCTGATGGGCTAATGCAGACCGGCTGGAAGACAAGTTTCTAGGTCCATCCAGAACTGTCTCTCCTCATAAAGATAAATAGCTTTTATATAAACTAAAAAATGACCAAATTCCATTAAAAATGTTAATGATGTTGTAAACTCCATTCTCCTACATCACCCCTCCCTCTAACACACATTCAGTGCTGTATATCCTTAAAAATAAATCTAATGATTGTCACTGCTAAGAACAACATTCCATACAGATCATCATTGTACACCAAAATATTAGATATAAACAAAGGGAAAAATATCTACCCTTTACTTTCATTTCCTTCCCAAGAGCAGATGCAAACCCTACATATGCAGACTTACACTGGGAGATGAGGCAGAGATGAGAAGAAATGCAACCTCCTTCTAAGGCAACCCCTTCTGCACAGAGATACCTGTAGTTCAGAAGTAGGGTCAGTGATGTCCAAGTGGAGGAAAAAATCAGTCCTTTGCAGTGTGCATTATTAAGAGTGCTTTTTGGTGCCTATGAAAAGACTCAGGCAAACTGGCTAAAAAAGAAATTAGGCTTGGCTCATTTATATTTAGTGAGCACGTGCTGAGTGCCTTCTGATGTGCCAGGCTCCCAGCTAGCTGCTGGGATAAAGTACTGAGTTAGAAAGACTGCCTTTGAAAACTTTAGCCTAATGCAGGTCACCATGGACATCTCAGCCTCAGCATTGTTGACATTGTGGGTGGAAAAATTCTTGCTGTGGGGCTGTCCTGTGCAGTGTAGGATGTTTAGCAGCATCCTCAGCCTCTACCCAACAGTTACCAGTGCCACTCCCCTTCCCAGTTGTGACAACCAAAAATGTTTCCAGACAAATGTCTCTTGGGAGGCAAAAATCATTCCCAGTTGAGAAGCACTAGTCTCCCGGAAGAGAGAAACATGAAACGATTACACAATTGTCTGTAATGAGTGGTATGAAGAAAAGTGCCCTAACCTGAGCTGCATTAGGGAATTCTATATTTCCCTTCTTCGGTCAGCTTCAGATTCCCAGCAAGTACCTCATTTAACTGGACTGATTTCCTACTGGGTGATTACCCTGAAGCCACTGCCCTCACTCTCTTGTCTGGCTATCAGCACTACCACATTCCCACCAGTCTCCTTTCAAATCTCTACATCTGTGATTTTAGTGAACTTCTCAGGCTCCAGTGAAGACAGGGATTTCCCAAGGTAGTGGGAGTGAGCCTCAGGGCCAGCCCCTTAGCATTGCTGCTGTGAAAGTGAGTCAAGGGGCTGCGCTGGCGTAACTCCTCCTATGTGCGAGGGTCCATCTCCGAGGCTTTCTCTCCAGCTCTCTGCCCAGCTAAGGCACAGGATCTTACCTCACCTACTCTCATTCAATTTTTCTAAAGGAGCCTGGGGAGTTTTGTTAAAAACTCAAGACTTTCCTTCAATTCAGCAATTTTATCCTGAAAAATCTACCTATAGCTTTAAAAATAGTTTGCCTTGAAGCTTACAAGAACTCCAATTTTGCCTGGGTCAACAAATTTTATAAAAACAAATTTTATTAAAAATGTTAGAAAACAATTATTTAAAACTAATTTATTTAGCATGCCCTTTCTTAGACTGTATGACACATGAGCCAGAGAGCAAAAAATTACCTTAGTGGATCACTGATTTCTTCTAAAAAAACCAATGGGAAAGCTTACAGACTATTACAGGGATGACATACTTCAACAATAAAATAGTTTTATGGAATAAACTATAACATATAATACACACATACATAAACTATATGATAAACTACAAAATAGATGACAACAACAAAAACTAATAGCTTTACAATCTCTCTACATCCTAGAATTCTCTGACAACCAAATGTCTTCAGCAAAATTAACTGAAGTCCCCAAGAACAGGATGGTTTTCTTTTACATCTATGGCTGACATTGTTACTTAAATACCCCCGGCTTTTTCCCAGAGGCTGGGCTCTTACTTTAGAATCCTTCTCAATACCAGATTTCCTTTTTTTTTTTTTTTCTGGCCAATGACACATGCTATCTCAGGAAATGCTTACCAAACCCTAAAGTCCGATCATTTCAAGAAACACAGCTGAATATTTCTGCTTCTAAGTAGTGATGCCAAAAATAACAAAACCCAGTGTCACGTAGATGATCTTCAGAAGGAATTTCTACATTATTCACCTTCTGGCTAGGAGTCTTCAAACTAACATAAGAAAAAAAAAAAAAAGCACAAATGTGGAAGTAAGACAACCTAGGTGTAAATTGGACTGGTCTAAGATTTCAGCAAACCTAGCTCAATCCTTTCCCATGCCTTGTGCTTCTCTCCATTACAGTCAATGCCACCATAATCCAATTACTCTTTGGCACTGTGATAGGGATGCATCTTGCCTCCATTTCTCCCACCTTCCATGGCCACCCGCATATACCACTGTACCCCATGTAGAATCACTTGGATTGATGCATAGGAGACATAGTAGAAGAATAGTAGAGTAGAAATCAGAATGTTTTGGTTCCATCCTAGCCCCCTTGCCAGGAAACTTCAGACCTCAGGTGAATTGCTCTGAGCCTCAGTAAAATAAGGGCAGTGGACTAGAGTAGGGGCTGGCAAAGTTTTTCTCCAAAGGACCAGAAGAATAAGTATTTTAGGCTTTCTGGGCCAACAGGCAAAAGTGAAAATATTATGTAGGTCCTTATATAATAGAAAAAAAATTCCATACATTTTTAAGTAATGAAATTCAAAATATAACAATTGAATATAATTTTGTTGTAATACAGGCCCACTAATAAAAACAATGGAATCTATTTGTAGAAATTGAAATTTGAATTTCATATAATTTTTATGGGTCACAAAATATTCTTTTGATTTTCTTCCCCCAACCATCTAAATATGTAAAAACCTTTCCTAGCCTGGGCTGTATGAAAACAGGCAGTGGGTAGACTTGACCCCCAGGCTGCAGTCTGTGGACTCAGTGTTCCTTTCAGGTATGAGAGTCTTTGTCTCTTGTTTTAAATCTATATTCCTACTTCTAAATCATAACTGATTCAACTTTTCCATGGGGTTTTGTTTCTTGGCTGTCCTCTCCTAAGCCTTTTATATGCTACAATCAGAGTCTCCTTTGAAGGTACCAGTTCAGGCTAACTAGCACTTTTAAGCTCAAGTCTCACCCTAGTCACTATCCAATGAATCAAACATGAATTTGACTGGCAGACTTCCAGGCACTCTCCATTCTGACCCACCTTACTAAATGGTCTCATCTCTTATTACGTTTGGTTATGTGTTTTTCAGTCCTCTGTGGATGACCTCTATTTTTTAACACTTCCCTAATCCAGTGATCTTAAGGTATGCTTCACAGAACACAAGAGTCACTCTATAAAAAAAGGTGTCTTGCTCAAACACATTTGGCGAATATTGCATACCATCTCTCCTTGGAGAAGCACAATGCATATTCATATGTTAAAGGCTTTGAAGAGTCCTGCAGCAAAAATATGATCAAAAGAAACATTTAATGTTTTTTGTGGTGACACCTATTACCGTCCTACGGAAGACACCCTGAAGTGCCTGCTCAGTGAATATCTGCCACCCAGGGACTGCCCAACACGTTCCCATGTCGAGGGAATTCCCTACCTTATGAGTCTTGGTGGGTAGTAGAGTTCACTTTCTACTAGAGAAACTACTGCCACCAGATTCTTGTGTTCTCAGCTCTCCTATAGCCACAATGTGGGCATTCATCAGCTGTGCCAATCAGCTGCTCAGACTCAGACTTTGAACTGGGGCTAACATCACAAAGAAGTGGACGCCACGAAGAATCTATTCTGTGGGAGGCCCAGGGTCACAACAGCAGCAACATCAAGTTTTCAAGAACACAACCAGTGCTCTGAGCTGGTAAGGTCCTTGGCAGTGTACCCTCACCATCGTGCTTTTCTGCTCTGATTCTGGCTACAGTCCTCACTGCTGCCTGACTTACTTTGTGCCTGATTGTTTTCCAAGCTTGGTTTTGCAGTCTTTTCAGTGGTAATATGAGATACCTAACATCCTTTCAACTAATGTCTTTTCTGCTTAAGAGGTAGTATTTGTTGCCTCCATCTATAAACCTGATACACTGCCCAAGTCTTGAGATCAGATGTTTAAAATGCCTCTTATAGGAATATTTATTAACTGCCATTCCACATGGATTAATTGGCTCGAATTTTTTTGTATATGCATATTTAACTATGTATGCAGCCAATGTGGTATTTTCTTTTTTTCCTTTTTTGAGATGGAGTCTTGCTCTGTCACTCAGGCTAGAGTGCAGTGGCGCGATCTCGGCTCACTGCAACCTCTGTCTCCTGGGTTCAAGCAATTCTTCTGCCTCAGCCTCCTAAGTAGCTGGGACTACAGGCGTATGCCACCATGCCCAGCTAATTTTTTTATTATTAGTAGAGACAGGGTTTCACCATATTGGCCAGGCTGGTCTTGAACTCCTGACCTCATGATTCAATATTTTGATCTAACTCAGAATCATGAGACTCTGAAGGTTGTAAATAATCTTGAAATTAGTTAAATCCCCACATGAAACATGAATTCCTGATGCCCTTTAACAACATTCCTACTATCTGGCAGTCCTTGTCTGGAGAGCTTTATTAATAAGAAAATGACTTTTCCCTCCTCAAATGCTCATTCAATCTTTGAATGCTATATGGGAAAGATGAGAAATCTTCCCCTGATGGCCCTAGTTCTCTCCACTTGCCCTAAGTTCTAACACTGTAGCTATTCCCAGCAAGTTTTGTTCTCCATGTAAATTTTTCAAATATCTGAAGACCAATATTGTGGACAATTCTCCCGTCCCACCTATAGTTCCCATCATGAGGCTAAAGTATTCCATCAGAGTTTTCATCTTCCTGGTGGCTGTCCTCTGATGAGTTTTACTTTATTTATATTGTTGTTACATAGTCTCTGCACAGTGCTTCTTTCACCCTAAGTTCACCAATTCAAAGATGTCATGTTCATCATTTTGGCTCCAAAGATGCTCAGCAACTACTTTTTCTCAGATTTCTGGGACAACCCACTCAAAAAGATACCATTCTATTTTGGTTATAAAGTATTTTCAGCATGAGACTTTTCCTGTGCTACAAAGTATCCTTTCTTATTCAAGAAAGCATGTGTCTGATATTCACACTTATTCTTTCAGATATGGTCCAGGATTCCATAAACTTCGTGTCAAAAGTACTAATGGTCTTAAGGTTTCTTCATTACATTAACTTGGTGGAAACATTCACCTGCTCGTACATTTAAATAATGCATGGCCAGCTAACAACTGAATAAGCTCCAACTTTCAAAAAGCCATTTTTGAAAGTGATTTAACTGTGTATAACTGCTTAGTGGAACCAATGCCTTTAAAAATAATTTATATTTTTATTATAAATTTAACAATGGAAAAAATGTGACCAAAATATTAATATTAATCAGCTGCATAATTAAATGGCACTGACACACTTCTAGACCTGTGATTTTCAGAGTGCAGTCACTAGGCTAGCATCATCAGCTCCACCTGGGGACTTTTTAGAAATGCAAACTCTTGGGTCCTACATCTGGCCTGCTGAATCGGAAACCCTGGGAGCGGGGCTCAGCAATCTGTGTTTCGGCAAGCCTTCTGGGTAATTCTGATGCACACTGTTAGTCTAGGTCAATCCTAATGTAGTTTTAAAATCTCATAAACCTTTAAGATCTGAAGATGTCTCATTTATCTAACAATGGACTCTCTCCTTTTATATATGAATAAAGTCTGAGAGTTCTAAAAATCAGCATGAATTTTGCTCTCATCCCCCAATTTTCTGGTATTTATCTAACACCCATGGTTTTCAAAAATAATGTATGATTAATATGTTTATTAGCCAACAGCATGCTTATAGCTATATTTACCATGACATATGAACTACAAAAAGTCTAAAAGATAATATTCTTTTTTTTTTTTTTTGAGACAGAGTCTCGCTCTGTTACCAGGCTTGAGTGCAGTGGTGGAATCTCGGCTCACTGCAACTCCACCTCCCGGGTTCAGGCGATTCTCCTGCTTCAGGCTCCTGAGTAGCTGGGACTTTAGGTGCGTGCCACCATGCCCAGCTAATTTTTGGATAATATATTTTGAAGTGTGGTGGAATAGCTGTACCCGTTTTCAAGTAGAGGAATGTCAGTTTCATCCCTTGGTAGATTTGATTTCTGACCAGATTTTCCCTCTTTCTTCCCAAATGGACATTAGCCTCACTCTCTTGCCTTTAGACTACAGTGAATTTTTCCTTTTTCCTCCTCCTCCATATCTTAACCTAGGAAACTACTCATTTATTTTGTTTTTTCATGGTTTGGTAAAGTTAAGTTTTCTTTAACTTGGTTTTACTATTGCAAATTTGGTTCATTCTAAAGCATGGATCCTGGAAAATGCTTCTAAGAAGCCATAGTGTTGCATTATAGAGGCAGGCCTTTCATTTTGAATTATCTTTCTAGACATTCATGCAGATTTCAAATCTTTTTCACCACATCACAAAAAGGATTTATGAATAATTCATAATCCCAGCATTTTAGAACAAGAAGTTATTTTATTATGACAGATTTGGAAAGCTGAAAAGTTTTACCAAACTCCCTAAATACCTAAAACCTTTATAAAACAAAAAGTAAGCTCTACCATAACGAATTAAAGTTTAAAATACTTTGTGATGTTTATGTAGAAAATTGGGAAAAAAACAAAGAGAAAAACATTTGCTGAGCAACTATTATGTGCCAGGAACTGTGCCAAATGCTTATATGTTTTTTCATAAAATCTCCACGACAACTTGTAAGTTAGATTAAAAATGGATGCTCAGCGTTTTGGTAATTTATGCAAGATCGGATTGGGCTTGGCTTGAGAACACACAGTATGATTTGAAGTGTGTTTTCTTTCCCTATGTAACACACTACAAGTATGGCAGATACTGAATAAAAGAAAGAATGGATTTACTTACATTGTTGTTGGTCACAGCAAAGTACTGCAAATTACTCAAATACTGGATTTCTTCTGGAATGAAGGTCAAGTGGTTATAACTTAGATCCAAATAATGTAGTTTGGTGCATAGGAAAAGCTGCAAGGGCAGATTCTCAATATTATTATGGTCCAAAGAGAGCTGCTCTAGGTTAGATAATGCCCCAATCTGTGCAGGAATATAAGCAATGTTATTGTGCCACAACTTTAAGCAGGAAAGATTCTGAAGATGCTGAAAGCTAATGATCTCTTCCACAGTTTTAAGGTTATTTTCCCTTAAGTCTAACTCATGCAAATTATTCAGGCTGAAAATGGAGTGTGGAATGCGTTCCAGGTCACAGCTGATCAGTTCTAGGCTTTTCAGATTGACCATCTTTTTCAAGTTGTTCAACACAACCAGTTTGCTTCCCTCATTATCAAGGGACAGTTTCTGCAATGAAGGCAGGAGGTCTGTAACAACTTGTGGGATCCGGGAGAGGCTGCTCTTCAAGTAGAGGGTCCTTAGATTTTTTAAGTCCTGAAAGCCCTCCAACTGCATAGTACTCAACTGTTCAGGGAGAACACAGCCCGAAAGATAAAGTTCCTTGAGATTCTTGAGGTGAAATACCCAGCGTGGGATTTTTCCCATTTCAGTAAATTTCAGGCGGAGGATTTTTAAATTCTCCTCTAGAAAGGCCAGTGCAGGATGGTCTACAACCAGAGATGAATGGTACACACGAAGCTCCTTGAGGTTGACCAGCTGTGAGACTGCAGACGGCAGCTTCACTTCTGGAATAAGCTCCAGGCTTAGCACTTCCATTTCAGTTAACTCAAAGACATTGTCTGGAAGACCACTGAGCATAAAAAGATGCAGTTCTATCTTGTCCTGGGCATTTTTCACAAGCTTACTTTTCAGTTTCTCAACTGTCCATTCATTATTGAGGTTGATCTGTTTCAGTTTGTTCTCACTGACCTCTGATAGGAATATGGAGAAGCGTTTGGAATAAAGAGGATCATACTGATCAGCCAGATGAAGGATGAAGGCAAAGTCATTCTTGACATCAGGGATGTCACTGTAGTTGCTTTTTTCTCTTAATGCCTCAAAGGAATATTGCTTCAGGGAACTCCTCAGCATCCACCACAGGCTGTAGGAAGAGGTCAGACCATAAAGTATAACCAAAATGACATAAAATGAAGCCAGGACCTTAAAGATTTCTGCCAAGGAATAGACACACTGGTAGCGCTTATATCCTGTAAAAGCCTGCACATCAACTGAACAGTCAATTTCAAGAGTGATGTAGGTTAAAAAATATGGAACGTAAGTTATGATGAGCACAAATAAAATGACTTTGACTATTATCTGTTTCAGATACACCCTATAAATGATGTCCTTCTGCTCCACATGCAGGCGGAACCTCTTCACTTTTTCAAAGATGGCTTTGGCCTGTTCACCCTCCTTCTTGTCCAGGACGCTGGAAGTTGGGCTTTCTATGCCAGCCGACTCCAAACCTGGCTGCGGGTAGGGCATTGACTGTTTGCCGGAATCGATGTCAGCTGAACACCCTGAGGACGAAAGCAAAATCTTGGACTTGGAGAGTTTCAGAGGCCTCACTGACTGCTCAGCCACTGTTTCTGACAGGGCGCGGGTGGTCCATGGAGAATCGAAGCACTTGTGAAGGATGGCCACAAAATGCTCGAGCCTGGAACTGGTACTGGGGTAGTGAAGCCAGAAGTTGCTGCAGGCTGCAAAGATGAGCGTGTGCAAGAGCACCAGATAGGGGAAAAACTTTGCAAACCAATGGAGCTGTTTCTCGTAACAGACGGCATCGATATAGGAGTACTGCTGTCGGTGGAGGTCATTCTGAATTCGGAGGGGGAGCGGAAGCGGTGTCCCAGGATTAGAGGATGTGTTCATGCTGGCTTTCAAGATGTCCCAAGGCACGGCACAGTGATTGTCAAATTCCACTTTGCATGGAAGACAGCACAGAACCCTGCTCTGCGTCAGCTGGAGGGCTCCGGCCAGCACGGCCACCAGCAGCATGATCAGTGTGATGTAATACCAGAAGACGTCCCACCACGGTTTTAAGATGTGATAAGATGACTGGGCATCTGCTAAGCATTTTAGCTCAGTTAGTGTAATCATGACTTTCCCTTGTAGGAGGACAGAAACTGGAAGACGAAAATAAAAGAAGCACTACTGAAGCAAGTACTGAAATAAGCATTTTACTCTAACACTCATACACACATGCCCTCCTTCCCAAGTAGGATTTAGCTCTGGGGTAAAACCTAAAAGGAAGAGCTGATTAAGGGGCACATAAGTCTTCTGGTTTCATTTGAAACCGTAGGCCATCCAACTCTGAACCACAGTCTCTTACATGGGGGACCATTTAGTGATAGTGACTAGAAAGAAATTTAGGGGTAGCCCTTGAGGTAATTATCTCGTTACCTCTTGTATCTCAACTCCAGGCTAGGCTACTAAAAACCAGGAGCCAATTTTTCTTCAACTGACATTTGAAAAACTTGTTCCTATGCTACTAATATGTTTTTTCTTTCTTTCTTTCTTCCTTTTTTTTTTTTTTGAGACAAGTTCTCACAGGCCTCGGGCTCTTGGCCTCAAGTGATCCTCCCTGCTTGGCCTCTGAAAGTGCTGGAATTACAGCTATGAGCCACCACAGCCAGCCACCTAATTTCCAATGGTCACATTTTACCTTCCAAAATGTCTGAGTAAGCTCCTTTCCACGCCTCGTCCCATGTCTGAAGCATCACTTACAGCCCGAGAGTTGTTGTAGTCACCACAGGGAGCCTCCTTGAAGCAAGCTCTGCTTTGTGAAATTACCCCTTAGGCTTAGAGGGGTCCACAATTCTATGCCCAAAACAACCTGCCACTGAATGCATTATCTCCTTTCCACACAAGCTTTTGCTTTGTAATTTAAGTACATGAGTATTAAAAAACTTAGAGTATTTAAAAGTTGGGAAGTATTTAAAAGTTATGGCTTAAAAAAGAATAAGAAAGAAAAGCTCTGCTAGAATATTCTATCACGGGGACTCCCTCTCATGTTTAATGTTGTGATGGCAAAGTACTAAAAGCATAAACGATTAAGGCATATTCCATTATTAAATTATTTTTGCCTTCAAGAAAACAAGATTATCTTGTATTTTCATACTGAAAAGTATGCAGATAACATTCCTGAGAATTTCTATGTTGAGTCTTACATATATCAATTGTTTCAAAAATTGCTAATCAGTAAAATCCAGATGATCTATAAGATGGCACAGAGTAAGGTAAAAGGAAATCTGTGGGTCTTAGAAAATATCTGGTAAGAAAAAGAAGAAAAATAATAATGGTAGCATGGTGCCCCCCTTGCTGGTAGTCCAGCTCTAATCTATTTTCAAGGGCTTCTCTTGGATTTTCTTGAGTCTGAAGTCTTATCATTTATTCTGGGCCAGAGTTACTCTCTAGACGCTCTAGTATTAGTAGCATCCCCAAGGAAGCCTTTTTTTTTTTTTTTTTTTTTTTTTTTTTTTTGAGACAGAGTCTAGTGCCGTGATCTCAGCTCACTGAAACCTCCGCCTTCTGGGTCCAAACAATCCTCCCGCCTCAGCCTCCTGAGCAGCTGGGACTACAGGCACATGTCATCATGCCCGGCTAATTTCTGTGTCTTTCTAGTAGGGACAGGAGACAGGGTTTCACCATGTTGGCCAGGCTAGTCTCGAACTCCTGACCTCGTGCTCTGCCCACCTCGGCCTCTCAAAGAGCTGAGATTACAGGCCTGAGCCACTGTGCCTGGCCAGGAGGACTTTTTTACTCTCATTTGCCCTCTTTCTGGGGTCTGGTATCCTGCCTTGACCCTTTACAGAGTCCCTGCTCCCTGTTAATAAGTCTCATCCTCAGCATATTCCTGACCATCTGACCCTGAACCCTACAGCTTCATGCTCTTGTACCTGTTAAGGCATTTTACAATTTCTGAGCTTAACTGCTGGACTGGAGCACTACTTTCTGCTTGAGTCCTCTCTGGGTATCACATAATATTACATGGATCCACCTTCCTCCTAGGACCTACAGGTGGATTATATAACTCTTCAGGGCTTCTCTCCTTCACTCCAGTTTAGTGCGTCTATTTCTAACTCCCAAATCTTCTCATTCTGCCTCACCTCTCTGCCTTACATAATTGTGTGTCGAGGTAAGACAGAAACTAAAATGAGAGGAATACATGAGGCAAACAAAGTCCTGGGCTTAGACCTTAAAATACTATAAATATGATGTGGCCAGGGGTGTGAGGGATGGTAGAAAACACTGCTGGATGAAAGAAAGAACATGTGAAAAATACTTCAGCATTTTAGTTGACATGTATGTACACTTTCAGCTAGTCATGTGATAGTTGTTATGCTGAAATATTGATTATAACTTCTGGCCTTATTAATAGGTGAACCCAGATAAAGGAGCTGCAGTCCTTCTGTACGTACCTCGTGAGATCACAATACTGAAACCCAATGCTCAGTTACAGGTTAAAGATAAAACGGGCAAAAAACCAACCAGGAGCTGTTGTTTCTAAACCATTTCCTACAGAGGAACACAGGCAACTGATGATATTCAGCTGAGATAATAGAGGACTAGGTGAGCCCGAGAATTTATCTTTATGTTTTTGTGCAACAACCTCACAGGTGAAAGAATAGTAGATTTGTTCCCAAGGTAGAATGAGGTAGGTGGAAGCTTTAGAAAATCACATTTTGATTCAATTTGTGGTGGAAAGTCATCGAACTGGCTACTCTGTGAAATAGTTCAGCTCTATGTCCTGAGCGGAATCTTGATAAATAAAATGACCATCCATCAGGACAGTTGCAAAGGAATTTCTTGTAATGGATAAAAAGAGTGAAGCAGATAATTTCAAAGGGTTCTTTCAGCTCTAAATTCATGTTTCATTTGTCCTCTCAAAGGTCCTGAGAATTAAATTCATTTAAGACATGCAACTGAAATTGTAGAAGAATGAAAACAACAACGGCTCTAACAATGATAAGGGTATTTGACAGAGTGAATATTTATTAAATAAAAATACAAGTCAACATTGACCAAAAGAAGTGTTTTAAATATTTATACTTACTATAATGAAAAAAATTAAATAAATCCAATATGCTTCAGTCAGGAGGTCTACACCTTTTGAAGTTTCTTAGACACACCATCTCTGTGTTTGTCTTCATTCTATGAGAAAACATAAATATCCTGAAATAGCTATAGTCATTCAAACAAACAAACTGGAGATACTGTCTCCAGAAGCCCTCTCTGTCATAAGACATGATATGGCAAATAGATTTTCACACTCTGGGCCTCAAGCAATCCTTCACCTTGGCCTCTCAAATGTTGGGATTACAGGTGTGAGCCACTGTGCCTGGCTTAGATTTTCATAGGTCAGTTTACTTTTCACACTGGGGCACATTCAGGCAAAGCTGTATCTACAGGGCCCCACTCACATTCATTAAACCATACTCACTCCCTGAACTTCCTTTCAATTACAGGTTAGTTCCTACAGCAATTTAAAACAACATATTTTAAAATTCTGTATCTACAACACTTAGATGAACACAGCTTTTCTAAGTAGTCGACATATGTTAATTTCTCTCACTCATTCCTCAAACACAGTCGTTCTTATTTGCATTTTTCAGACGGCTTGTCACACCAAGTGATTTCTGTACCCATATTTAAAACCAAACATCTATCCAAATAAGTCTCAGTGCTCCTAAAATTTAGCCTACCAATCTCATTAGAAAAAGTGACGAGTTAATATGTTTTTTCAGATACAGCTCAGAAATACGGCTGAAATTACTTGAAATTATGTTATTAAACATACTTAGGCTTTATATTAGATTTGTTTAATTGAGGTTAATAAAAGCCATTTACAACGTTTATAGTTCAATAATTTGTGATAGTTAAATTACATATATATTGATAATTTGAACTGTGAGAAAATTATAAAATGCTAGAATTTGTTTTTAATTGAAAGTAAAAATTATATCTTTCAGTGCCTATGAAACCTCAAAAAAAAGTTTCTAGGGAGATTTTATATTATACAATCCTTTTTAAAAAGTACTTCAAATCTTCCTAAGAGTACTGACCCCAAATTGTATTTAAGATACTTTTAGCAATAATCTTTTAAGCTAGTCATTTCAAATATCAAAAAGTTGGGTATGTCCGAAACTTACTTTGGGTTTACCAAGTCATGTGCAAAGCCTATTTTACAATTAGTCACCAACCAGCATCAAATTGTTTTGCAGGTTAGAAAGCACAGTTAGTATGTATAAGAACCTAGTCGTACACTAATTCATAACTACAGGGCACCACTGGAGTAGGAATTTCCCATTCACAATTCACAAACCTTTATAAAAGTCTTACAACATATATCACAGGACTGCATTTATGTGCACTGAGCATGATAAAGACATCTGATATGTGAAACATTTTACATATCCTTCCACAGTGGCTGCATTTGTAACATGCCAGAAAAGAATTTATTGCATAATTCAAAAATGCTACTCAGCCATGATTCTTCTTATACAGTTCTCCTTCAATATTAGAAATATACTTTCTACTTTATTAATAATTTAACGTTTTTCTACCTTCAAAGCATGTCTCATTTACAATAATTTTATACTTAAAACAAGCCATTGAAATAAATAGTATTACTCTTTATGTTTATATGCATAGAAATTAAGGCAGTCCCAAAGAATTTACCTTGCCCAACGTGACAAAACCTGCAAGAAATAAAGTTGCAACTGGAACCTAGGTCCTCAGACTCAAATCCCAACCTCATGCACACAGACCACATGGCCTCAGTCAATAATCCAATTAACTACGCCACAGTCTTGGGTCTCTCAAAAGCTGAAGAAAAAGCTAATTAGCGCTCTTTCCCAACTCATCCAATATCTGCATTATAACTGGGTTATAACTACATTATAACTGGGTTTGAATAAGGATGCAAATGTAGTTTTCTGTAATGTCTTCCGTTACATATAATCTACTTTCTCAGCTAAACATTTTCCTACTAAATATTTTCTACTGAACTAAAACTTAATATTTAAATATACAGCATCTGGATTTAAGTATATATAAAACATCTCAGCATTCCTATGTATAAAATAATGATAATTTTCCTATTTGAAGTGCTTAACTAGAGAGTTTAAGCATAGCTATCCTTTGTCATTATGCCATTTAATACTGTCTGTCCAGGAAATTGTTTCCAGACCATATTTTAGTAAACAATGATGATTCAATCCAAATAAGATATCTATTTCCAATATACAAACACACTAAATCAATCCAAAGAAATGTTAAGAGTAATGGATTTTACGGTTCTAATCCCATTCTTTCAGCTTTTAAATCTCATTAAGAAGTCATAAAAGCTTTTTCAAAACACACGAATTCACTTGACAATCTTACTCCCAAGTCTCTAATACTGTAACATCAACATTCAAGTTAGGCATCTTTACTGCCCAGTAGTCCTTATTTTACTTTGAAAGCATTTCTAAAATAACAAGAGAAAAAATAAACAAATGATGATCAGATGGTATTTAGTGTCATTATATACTGAGAACTGGATGCTACTTCAAAGATCTGTCTCTGACCCCAAGCAGGGATTATAGCTGAACAATTCCAAATAGCGGTTCTCTACACTACTCTCATTGAAAATTGGTTTAAAAATCACCTTATATCCCTTCAAAATGTTTAGTGCTACTTCTCATTAAGGTGTTTCTTGGGACTAACATATATCTAACTGAAATTTAAATTCACCTTTTGTTGAGTTCTCTCTCTAGGAAACAATGCATCAGTATCTCTGATTAATTTGCCCCTTTTCTTTATGCTAAGTAACTCATTTACCCATTCTTGAGAGATTTAATGACAAGCATTAAACATATTTCAAGTACTTAAATGATCACCGGCAATAACATTTGATATACCAGTTGCCTTATGTCCCTTTCCAGTTCTTTCAAATCTTGTTAGTACAGTGATTTTCAAATAACAAACACGCTTCCCAAACTCAGTTGTAGTTTTGAGACCTAGAAAGATTTTTCTAATAGTGGTTCTCTAACATTAACGTACATAAAAATCACCAAGAGCTTATTAAAACATGAAGTGATGAGTCCGTCCCTCAGAGTTGCCAATTCGTAAGGTAGGAAGTAGGTCTCAAGAATTGCATTGCTAACAAATTCCTAGTTCATGTTGATGCTGCTGGTCCAAGGACCATTTTTCAAAAATCACAAACCTAAGACAGTAATTCTCAATCTCAGCTTCACCTTAGAACCTCTTGGGGCACTTTTAAAAGAAACGTAAACCCAGGCCTTACTCCCAAAGAGCAAGTCAATTGGTCTAGGAGAGGCCAGATTTTTTTTTTTTCCCCGAATCTCCCCAGGAGGAGAAAGCGTACAAAATAGACAATAAACTATCTGAGAGAAGCGCCTATCTTTTAAGTCTTCTTGGAAGTTGCACTAGACTTCTACGATGCTCTCTCCCCTCTACGGACTACAAAGTAACAGCTAGCTACCATCTCCACATGAATCCTTTAGAGACTCAGGAAAGTGAAGCAGTAGAACAGTGAATCACTGAGCTATGGAGAGATGCAGGATGGATTATGGGAGAGGGATTAGAAACAAAGGGAGCGGCTGAAAGGCTATTTCAATCATGCGGGTGAAAAATAAGGCTAAAGTTTGCAATATGTTTAAAAAGAAAGCAAAGAATAAAATAGTCAAGGGAAATTAAGATTCAGTACCACTAGCAACATCAGATAAAGAGGTCCACGGAGAGGTAGGAGTCAAGTGGATTCAGATTTTGATCCTATGATATGATAGTATCTTACACAGTTTCTAGCACACGGGGCACAATAAATATTTATATAATAATTAAATGTACAAAAATGAAGAAGATCCCCTAACCATTCAAACTTTTAGGGTGTATTCAGGGTGATAGAGCCTTTCCTAGGGAGAGTTAAGAACTCAGCAACAATAGAGATGGAAGGGTTTTTGCTAACTGTTCTGCATATTCCAAGCCTTAATGGCTTAAGAAAAGGTTTTATTTCTTGAGATTCTGTGGGAGGCTTTTTACTCCATAGTGTTGGCTGGCACACCTTCCAGATGGTTGGAAGGTACAAAATGTCCTCACTCCTTAGGCTGGTAGTTGGTGCTAACTGCTGGCTGGTAACTCCTTCATGTGAGACTCCATGTGGCTCTTTGAGTGTCCTCACATAGCATGGTGGGTGGGTTCTAAGACAATACATTCCAAGCACAAAAGTAAAAGCTACAGCTCTTTTAAGGCATAGGCTTGAAGCTACACAGTGACACATCCACCAAAATCTACTGGCCAAAGGAGTCACAAGGCCAGTCCAGACTCAAGGGGAAGGGAAGTGGACTCTACCTTTCAATGCAAGGAGTGGCAAAGAGTCTGCAGCCATGCTTCGTCCACCACAGTCTACTCTCTGGCCAGAAGTGATTTACATTCCTCTTACATGGAAAGCACACTAAACCTCTTCCCAAGCCCCCCAAAAACTTCATCCCCCTATGGCATCAAACAGGTTTGAAGTCCAGGATCTTGTCCTCTAAATCAGTTCCAGAATGCTGTGAGACAAGACCCTTTAAATTATTAGAAGCCCTTCCATCTAGCTGAGAGGTTCTATGAGGCGCTCCCTTCAATCTTTTTGACGTTTTAACGAAGGGTCTTACAGCTATGCCTTTGCTTTTATTTTCACCTTGAGACCAAGTTTTACTGGCAGTAATGTTCTGGGGTTCTGATCTTTGGACCTGAGGCCATTTCTTTCTTTGAGTATCTTTTTTTTTTTTTTTTTTTGAGACGGAGTCTCGCTCTGTCGCCCAGGCTGGAGTGCAGTGGCGCAATCTCGGCTCACTGCAAACTCCGCCTCCTGGGTTCACGCCATTCTCCTGCCTCAGCCTCTCTGAGTAGCTGGGACTACAGGCGCCCGCCACCACGCCCGGCTAATTTTTTGTATTTTTAATAGAGACGGGGTTTCACTGTGGTCTCGATCTCCTGACCTCGTGATCCGCCCGTCTCGGCCTCCCAAAGTGCTGGGATTACAAGCGTGAGCCACCGCGCCCGGCTCTTTGAGTATCTTTTGCTGGGTAGAGGAACTGGTCTTTTGCTGGGTAGAGGAGCTGGGGATGAGAAACAGTTGGATTTACAATCTGAGAAAATTCAGGATTGGAAATACTTCCTCTAAAGTCTGCTTAAAATCAAAATAGTTTCTTCTTTAATTGGTCTCTTTCTTGAAATACTTTGATCATAGTATCAAAAAAAAAAAAAGGAGTTAAAAAAGGAGTTAAAGGGGTCACTCGGAGCTTCTGATATTTTGCTGGAAAATCTCCTAAGCTAGAACCACAAGTTCATTACGTTCATTTTCTATGTTCCATGTTACTGTAGGTCATGGTCTTGCTGACTTTTTTCTCAATATAAAACAAGGGTACCATTTGACATCCTCCAATAGCAACAGTATTCTAACTGCCCTTCAGGCCTTCAGTGACACCTGGTCTCAAAGCCAAAATGCCAGATTTTTTGTTATGGCAGCACCTTACTTCTAGGTACCAATTTTTGTTTTGATTCTTTATTCTGTGTAACAAGTCACACCAAAACTTAGTGGCTAAAGTAACAATTCATAATTTCTCATGATTCTATGGGATGATCTGGGAGTTCACATGGTGTCGGCTGGAATGCTAGAATACTCAGAAGGCCCAAAGTGCCTCAATCACAACACTGGTGCTTCTACTGATTGCTGGCTGGGAGCCCAGCTTGGGCTGTCGACCAGAGGTCTTGCCAGTCCTCTATATGGCTAATTGGGCTTCCTCACAGCAAGAGACTAAGATCTAAGAGGAATGTTTCAAGCACACAAAGGAGATGCTACAAGTCTCTTAAGGCCCAGCCTTGGAAATTACTCCACACCATTTCTGCCACATTCTATTGATCAAAAAACCTACCATAGCCAGCCAGATTCCAAGGGTGGGGATATCAACTCCACCTCTTGATGGGCAGAGTTGCTAGGACTTAGCAGCCATGTTTAGCCCACCACAGGAAGTCATGAACATTTAAGTGGTGGTCAGTGCCACAGAAATGAATTATTTGAGAGACAGAATTTAGTGAATGAAGGACAGAATTGCTGTCCCCTCTATAAAATAGATAAGGAAGGTTTATTAGATAAGGAAGGGTGAAAAAGGATAGAGAAGCAGGTTCAGTGAGGTAAAGGAGAAGCACAGTATTTCTGGAACACAAAAATCAGAATTCAAGGAAAGAAGCTGACATCATCATAAAATAATACATAGAAACCAAAGGAGAAGAGAGACACACAACTGCCATTCCAGAGCTTCTGACCCAAAACTGTAGTAAGATAATGGGTCTGGGAAACAATTTGATGAGTACTCTAAACATGAGGAAAATTACCCTAGTCATCAGAAGCCCTCAGAGAAAGTTACTGAATAAATGAAATAAAATAAATAATTACAAATAGTAAGTAATAAATTAAATAAAAAAGTTACTGAGTGAATTAAAACCATGGAAAAATTCTAGAAATCCTAATGACATCTGAGTTGTTCTTTTTTTTTTTTTCTTTTTTTGAGACGGAGTCTTGCTCTGTCGCTCAGGCTGGAGTGCAGTGGCGCAATCTCGGCTCACTGCAAGCTCCGCCTCCCGGGTTCACACCCTTCTCCTGCCTCAGCCTCCTGAGTAGCTGGGACCACAGGCGCCTGCCACCACGCCCGGCTAATTTTTTGTATTTTTAGTAGAGATGGGGTTTCACCGTGTTAGCCAGGATGGTCTCGATCTCCTGACCTCATGATCTGCCCACCTCAGCCTCCCAAAGTGCTGGGATTACAGGCGTGAACCACCGTGCCTGGCCGGCATCTGAGTTGTTCTAAACTTTACGGAATATTGCTTCACTTTTACTTATTTCTGGCAGTTACAGAATATATCATATATTTAATGTAGATAATATTTTTCTCTTTAGGAAAAGATCTCTGAATTCTTTGAAGTTTTTAGTAAGCTACCATATTTTCTAAAATCTATTTAAAATAAAAGAAGTTGCAGCCATATTCTTGCAATATTAACACAAGCATAAGCCACTAGTTGCTGGATAATTCTTACAGAGAAGGTGTAAACAGAAGGCAACCTCAAATCCTTCTCCATCACCTTTTGCTATTTATAAGACTATTTTCCTGACCACCACCCCCCACCCCCCACACCACAGTAAGCAAGCCATAATACGTAGAACAAAACCCACTCCCTATGTAGTCCCTTCTGAATCACACTCTCACCTTTCAAATGACAGGCAGACAGCAGAGACCAAGTGGACGAAAGAATCTCAACGTTGGAAGATGGCCTTTCTGAATGAACAAAGCCTCCAAGAAATATGGGATTATATAAAAAGACTGAATCTATGGCTGACTGGTTTACCTGAAAGAGATGGGGAGAATGGAACCAACCTGGAAAACATATTTCAGGGTATCATGCATGAAAACTTCCCCAATCTAGCTGGAGAGGCCAACATTCAAATTCAGGAAGTGCAGAGAACCTCAGTAGATACTTCACAAGGAGAACATCCCCAAGACACATAATCAACAGATTATCTAAGGTTGAAATGAAAGACAAAATGTTAAATAGGCAGCTAGACAGAAGGGTCAGGTCACCTACAATGAAAAGCCCTTCAGACTAACAGCAAATCTCTCAGCTGAAACCCTACCAGCCAGAAGAGATTAGGGGTCAATATTCAACATTCTTAAAGAAAAGAAATTTTAACCCAGAATTTCATATCTGGCCAAATGAAGCTTCATAAGCATAGGAACACCCAGATTCATAAAGCAAGTTCTTAGAGACCTTAAAGAGACTTAGACTCCCCATCAAAAATAGTAGGAGACTTTAACACCCCACCGACAATATTAGACAGATCATTGAGACAGAAAATTAACAAAGATATTCAGGACCTAAACTCAGCACTGAATCAAATGGACCTGATAGATATCTACAGAACTATCCAACCAAAACAACAGAATACACATTCTTCTCAATGCCATTGCCACATGGTACAAACTCTAAAATTGATCACATAATTGGAAGTAAAACATTCCTTAGCAAAAAAGAAAAAAAAAAAAAGAAAGAAAGAAAACCAGCACACAACAATAATCCCCTCTCTCACCACTCCTATTCAACATAGTATTGAAGTCCTTGTCGGGCAATCAGGCAAGAGAAAGAAATAAAGTGCATCCAAATAGGAAAAGAGGAAATCAAAGTATCCCTGTTTGTGATGACATGGTCTTATATCTAGAAAACCCCATAGTCTCAGCCCAAAAGCGTCTTAAGCTGGTAACTTCAGCAAAGTCTCCAGATACAAAATCAATGTGTGAAAATCACTAGCATTCCTATACACCAACAACAGTCATGTTGAGAGCCAAATCAGGGACAAACTCCCATTTACAACTGGCACAAAAAGAATAAAATACCTAGGAATACAGATAACTAGGGAGAACTACAAACCATTGCTCAAAGAAATTGGAGATGACACAAAAGAAATGGAAAAACATTCCATGGTCATGGATAAGAAGACTCTGTACCATTAAAATGTCCATATTGCTCAAAGCAGTAAACGTATAGATTCAATGCTATTCCTATTAAACTACCATTGAAATTCTTCACAGAACTAGAAAAAACTATTTTAAAACTCACGTGGAACCAAAAAAAGAACCTGCATAGTCAAGGCAATGCTAAGCAAAAGGAACAAAGCTGGAGGCATCACATTGCCAGACTTCAAACTATACTACAGGGCTACAATAACCAAAAATAGCATGGTACTGGTACAAAGCAGACACACAGACCAATGGCACAGAATAGAGAACCCAGAAATAAGACCGCATACCTACAACTATCTGATCTTCAACAACACAAAAACAAGCAATGGGAAAAGCATTCCCTATTTGATAAATGGTGCTGGGATAACTGGCTAGCCATATACAGAAGATTAAAACCGGACCCCTTCCTCACACCATATACAAAAACTAACTCAAAATGGATTAAAGACCAAATTATAAAAACCCCAAATTATAAAAACCCTGGAAGACAACCTAGGCAATACCATTCAGGACAATAAGCATGGGCAAAGATTTCATAATGAAGATGCCAAAAGCAATTGGAACAAAAGCAAAAATTGACAAATGGATCTAATTAAACTAAAGAGCTTCCACACAGCAAAAGAAGCTATCAACAGAGTAAACAGACAACCTACAGAATGGGAAAAAAATTTTGCAAACTATGCATCCGACAAAGGTCTAATATCCAGCATCTTAAGGAACTTAAACAAATATACAAGAAAAAAACAACCCCATAAAAAAGTAGGCAAAGGACATGAACAGACGTTACTCAAAAGAAGACATACACATGGCCAAGAAGCATATGAAAAAATGATCAGCATCACTGATCATCAGAGAAATGCAAATCAAAACCACAATGAGATACCATCTCATACCAGCCAGAAAGGATATTATTAAAAAGTCAAAAAACAGATGCTGGTGAGGTTGTGGAGAAAAAGGAATGCTTATACACTGTTGGTGGGAGTGTAAATTAGTTCAACGATTGTAGAAGACAATGTGGCAATACCTCAAAGATCTAAAGACAGAAATACCATTCAACCCAGTCATCCCATTACTGGGCACATACCCAAAGGCAGAGAAATCATTTTATTATAAAGGCACATGCATGTGTATATTCATTGCAGCATGATTCACAATAGCAAAGACATGGAATCAATCTAAATGCCCATCAGTGATAGACTGGATAAAGAAAATGTGGTACATATACATCATGGAATACTATGCAGCCATAAAAAAGAACAGTATCATGTCCTTTGAAGGGACATGGATGGAGCTGGAGGCCATTATCCTTAGCAAACTAATGCAGGAACAGAAAACCAAATGTTCTGCAAGCCACATGTTCTTACTTATAAGTAGGGGCTAAATGATGAGAATACATGGACACATATAGGGGAACAACACATACTGGGGCCTATCAAAGGTGGAGGGTGGGAGAAGAAAGAGGACCAGGGAAAATAACTAATGGGTGCTCGGCTTAATCCCTGGGTGATAAAATAATATGTACCACAAACCCCATGACACAAATATACCTATGTAGCAAACTTGCACATGTACCTCCGAACTTAAAAGTTAAAAAAAAGATAAAGAAAAAAATAGAAAATATGGTATGTATACACCATGGAATACTACATAGCCATAAAAAATAATGAAATCATGTTCTTTGCAGCAACATGGATGAAGCTGGAGGCCCTTATCCTATGTGAGCTAAAGCAGAAACAGAAAACTAAATACATTTTTTCACTTATAAGTGGGAGCAAAGCATTGGGTACACATAGATATAAAGATGGGAACAACAGACACTGGGGACTCCAAAAGGAGAAAGGAAGGGAGGGAGGCAAGGGCTGAAAGTTTTCCTATGGTACACTATGCTCACTACCTGGGTGACAGGATCATCCTTACTCCCAACCTCAGTGTCATGCAATACACCCTTATAACAAACCTGATCATGTATATCCAAATCTAAAATAAAAGTTGAAATTATAAAATTAAAAAAAATTTATAGTTAACTCAATGAGTCAGAATGGAAATGTGAATATACCTAAGAAGTCAAAGGATCTTCACCTTCATCTGTAAAAAAAAGGGTGTTTAGAATGTAGTAGGTGACAGACCCCCTGTCTTCACCACCGATTCACCTAGACTGTATGTTCAGAGCTGGGTGACACTTTTAAGCTGTATTCAGAACATTAGAGAGTTGTGCTATTTCATACACTGTACAAATTCTTCATTCATTGTGTCAAAGTTAAAAGCACTGCTACAATCTAACTTAAAATTAATCTTCTGCAATTACAAAAGAAGAATGATGTTTGCAGAAAGCAACAGAGTATAGGGCTTGTTTATTTCTGGCTTGCCTACGCAAAGAAAGCATGGCCATCTTTTACTTAATAGAAATATGCAAACCAAGTCTATGGTAGCATTAAAACCAAATCTATGGTAGCATTAAAAATCCTACCTTAAACAAAAATCACAAAAATACAGACATGGACTCTAAGTCTGCCATGGCCATTTATTATATTCCTTAGATTTTACTGTTAAAAAATGACAAGTATCATATACACATATATTTTCCTGCATACAAAATCCACAAAAGGTAGGAAGATGACATTTTTACTAAAAGGTATACAGATGTAATTTTCTGTTTATTAACTGGTTTAAAAACCTCAGAAAGATTTTACTCAAAACATCTGTAAGAACAGTAATCTCTTTTACATACTAAGTATTCAGTATTTATTTGCCCCAAGCTACCAACTTAATTGTCATTATCTTTACCATGTGTTTATAATTCAGGATGTTAATCTTACCCTATGAATGCTGGTCAACTGGAACCTCTGCAATTAGTCTCAATTTGAAAAATTCCTAAGGAGAAATCACAAGCATATTGTTATATTTTACGCATCATAGGACTGCAAGATAATTTATCCACTGATATGGTTCTAAAATTTCCAACATATGTAATAATTTTATGAAACATACGAAAGATAACTTAGTTAAAAAGAAAGCATTAAAGAGATCACCTTCTGACTTCTCACAGAAGAGGTTAACTATTACCCCGGGAGAGAAACAAATCATTGTCACAAACTACACATTTTACTTCATCACAACAGTAGCTTACAAGGCACAAAACATAAACACTGAATTTTTAATGGAGAATAAGATAGCATTACACATGAGTACCACTGATTTTACAAATGTAAGACAGAAAAACAAACTGAAAGTATCTATGCTCTTTAAATAGGGGAAACGTGGTGAAAGACTTAACATTTGGGATAGTTTTCTTTGTCCAGTTTTTAATTTTTGCTGACCTACTAGTTTTATACAATTATGCCATTGTAAAATTCAATGGCACAATACTGAGGCCTTTTTTTTGCCACTTATATATCACAGGCTTTTTTGATACTGCTATGAAGTTTCTTTAAGCATCATTTTTGATGGAAGCATATAGTTCACACATGGATATGTCCTAGTTTACGATATCATTCCCCTACTAAATTTTCAATTTTGCTTTTTTTATTACTAATAATGTTGTAAACATCTCAGTACTCTTCATATGTTTTTTTTGCATATACTTCAAAAATGAAGGAATTCGGTCAAAAGAGCATAAACATTTTAAGGCCTCTGATATACAGCATCAAATTATTTCTCAGAAAGTTTATACCAATTTTCTTTCCTGTCAACAATGTATGAGTAGCACCTCACCAGATTTAGAAATCATTATTTTAAAAAAATTGCTAATCCATACGTGAAAAATGATCTTATTGTTGCTTTATTTGGCATTTCTTTGAGTTGAATTGAACATTTTTCAGTATATTTACTAATGCATTTCATTCCTCTCTCCTATTTAACATTTACCTAAACCAGAGGAGTATTTTGCTGAGAAGATATAAATGACAGCTCTCTCATAATGACAATTTGTCATCTCAGGGTGAAGCCACTGCTGTCAAGTAAAGTAAATAACAAAATATAGCTGAGTTTCTTTATTGAGGATAAAACCAAATAATTCAAACCAATTTTAGAAACTATAAGTAAACTTATCACCTTTCTTCCTCCTTAGCAAAACACAAAAGTACCAAGTTGGAAGAATGAAATGTGAAATACTAAATGACAATGCTTCTTAGAATAGCATAAATAGTCCATATTAGGCAGGATAAAAAGAGGACAAAGATTGTTAAAGCAATTCTGACCGACCCAGCTGCTGAGGCAGGCGGCCTGCGTCAGCAAGTCCGCCAGCTTGCTATGCTAATGAGTGTTACACAACTAGCTAATCTACTCCCTTCAAAAACATTCTCTCTCCAGAGGAAGGACAAAAGACGGGTGTATTTTAACTTAAAAAGTCAATTCCAAGATAACCTAAAAATAAAAGGGTATTCTGGAAGATTTGGAGATAAGTATAACACTGAGAATTCTCTTCTTTCTCAAATAAGAGCTTCCTCCAGAAAGGAAGGCTCCCAATGAAGGACATGTAAGGAATGGCTCCCAAGTGACTGAGGATTAAGGAACAACACAGCAGCAATCAGCTTTCTGATAGAAAAACAAAAAGCCCCAAAGGATCTTACTCTTGATGTTCTTGTTTCTTTCTGGTCAGGAGAGATGGTGGATTTGACAAAACAAACTTTTCGTAGTGCACAAAGAACTACTATACAATTTTGGAATTTGAGCCTGGTTTTCCATTTGGGTATATTTGTCTTGTAGGGATAGTTAAATCTTAGGAAAGATCTAGCAAGATATCAAGAATCTCTGGTCAAAGGACCTGAACTGGGTTAAAGGCATAGTCACTGGGACCTTGTTTGGCAGGACAGCTAAGGCAGGAATCACTGGAATATCATACTCATTCACCCTGCCTCGGGCAATTGTGTAAGTTTAAGGCTTTACTATGTAAAATTAAAGCCTCCCATTTCATCAGTTTGAAAAATTCAAAATCATAAATAACGGATGGATTTAAAAAAAGAACATCCCACTGCATCATCTGTCCCATTCTGGATCAAGTGGAATCACCTCTATGAGCCATCCAGACCAGCACAGGCTGAATTTGTTGCTCCTTCATCTTTGTTCCAGGAAGTCATTTACTAATATTTCGTTTACATTGTTTATTAATATATGTGAAGCTATTGCCTGCAATTCTTTGAGGGCTGGGGCAGTATCTCATTTATCAGCATCCCAGGATGTATCCCAATGTCTCTTTCATGGGTTAGATTAAGGTCCTGGATATTATAGCAGCTACTACATATGGATTCATCAATGGGGTATTTAGATCTCTGGAAACTTAACTAGATTAAACAAAAATAGTACCTACTGAACCTTTCTCAAGGATGGTATTGAACGTGGTTGGAAGAAAATACCATGAGTCTATTTCCTTCAGGTCAGAAACTGGCGAAAGGAGGACCCAGAGGGCTCTTTTGCTACTCTTTTTCCATATAGTGCTTCACTACTCCACTTAAAAACACTGTGAACAAATATTTAATGAATACCAGTGTGAAGTGGCATCAAATCCTTAGCCTGCCCAGAGCTCAGACTGATTGGTGATGAGCCCAATCCCCTTCTGTCAGTCTTGTCCCTCTTTGTGCCATGAATATTTAGTAAATCATTGTTGAGTGAATGAAGGACAGCAGATCATGTTTCACCACCTATTTAGGAACCAAGGCTAGAGAGGAGAAGGCCTGGCTTTCAGAAAGATCTGTGAACACCACTGGTGCAAAGACATGGTCATGGTGGGTATGGAAGTGTGGCAAAGCAAATGACAGCGACAGAGCCTCAGGCATTTCCATCACCCCATGGCAGGGGCAGAAATTCGGAAGCAGAGGCTAAGTCTTCATCCTTCAGGGAGAAAGGAGAAAAATTTATATTTGCCAACTTACTCACCAAATGGGAGGTTTCACAAATCTGAATGGAGAACTGCTGTCAAATTCAGCATGACTGGCTGCATTATAATGACTGAGAGTCATTTTGAATCAGTGTTGGCCCAATGGATAAATGCCACAGCATTCCAAAATGACCTTAATATCTTATCAAATTATGATTTCACAATTATTCCCTTTTCCACAAGTTAACCTTAGTATAATGCAACAAGAACAATACTGGGACCAATGGAATTATCAAGGTATCATCCAAATAAGCATGCTGCACATCATATCATTCTGTGCCCACTTGTCCTGAACTCTGGAGGGCAAAGACCTTTCTAGTCTCCTGAGAGCCTGCCACATATTAGGTGCTTCATAAATGTTCTAATTCCACAATGCTGTGAGCTATGATTGAGCTGACAATATTGCATGTCCTTAGACAGCTTTAGTCTCATAAAACCAATAACATTTGATAATGATCACTGTAAAGAATGCTACATCTGCTATAACATACTCTTAACTCAAAGACAAAATCAAATTGTCATGCATTGCAAATCAGTCTAGTGCTTGAGCTAATTTCTGACCATCAAATACAAACATTTAATGTTCAGTATTTAAGTGACTATTAAACGCAAAAGATGTTTAAAATAAACACTGCTACCCTACTTGTCCCCCGAAACAAGTAGTTAGTCCTCCATGCTTCTTTAGCATTTAGGGAATACTGATAGTTCTATTATGCTTCCATTAAACTGTATCACCAATATCTGATTTGATGCCTTCCTGCCTCAGCCTTTGAGCTCAGAAGAGTTGGGTGTGCAGGAAGAACCTGACACTAACAGTCTCAATAATTATCTGTTGAATGGAAAGGGGTGATAGAGTTAGGGGAAGGATAACATTTACTGTGTACCTGGTGAAGTAGGTATTATTAGCCAACTCTAAAGGTGAAAAAGTTGAGGCTCAGAGAAACAAACTTGCTCAAGTTCATAAGCAGACCCAGCATTCACAACAGAGCTGACTAAGAGCCATCTGCTACACAGCCTCTCCAAGGAGCTATATAAAAAGGAGTTTTATATAGAATGTGACAGCTCTCTCCTTTTCTCAAAGCTACAATCTATCTTTTAGAAAAACTAAAAGAGACAATTTAAAAATGAGATCTATTTTGTTTTCCTAGCTCATTGCTCAGTATTCCATCTAGTGAAACAGAATCAACAAGTGCTTCCTCCATCCTGGCTGCCTATTAAATAATTAAAGTCGACATGATAGATAGCCAGAGCAAGGGTACATCCTGCTTGCACAGCCTCTTATGAAGAAACATTTACCAACAATTTAATAACAAGATGTATAACCCAAGTTTAATCTGTAGTTAAACGATAGTGTTTTACATGGCTTTTCTTCCAGACATATCGATTAAAATGCGGTTAAAATAAATCAAAACCATACTACCCATATATGACCTTCTTTTTGAAAGACTTTAAAAAGAAGTATCACATGTTTTCAATGTATTACTTTGTTAGGCCTAGTTCTTACCCTAAAACTGATGAAAATGTGAGAGAATTGGAAGGGAAGGTAGCAGAATAGTTAAGATTGAATTTTGACTTTGTTGTTTACCATCTGCTTGATCTTAGATAAGCTGAGTATCACTTTTCTCAACTGTAAAATAGGGATAATAACCATAATAATGGTTTCAACCTAATGGAGTTGTTTTAAGAATTAATTGAGGCAACTACAATTCAAATGCTTAGCACAGCAGCAGGTACAATGTAAGCACTAAACATGGTTATTTATTAACACAGTAGTAACTTTATCTAAAATTAATCCTTTAAAGGTTGCCTTTAAAGTGTTACCCTATAAACAAATACCAGATTAGATATTAGGAGGTTTGGTTTTCCACCTAAGTTGTGATTTCCATGCCAGTTCTCACCATATATCACAAGACTCGTGACTAGAAAGTGTGGTGAAAAGAAATGTAACTTTCCTTAATAATTTATTATATGGCCCATAAGGAAGGCAAGTGTTGTGAAGCCTTTAATATACCTTGATGCAACCTTTTAAAAAAGTTAACCTGTGCAGGTAACCTCTACTTTTTGATGCAATATCTATAATCCCAGTCAAGATTTATGCTGCAGACGGGTCTGATATGACTGTTACCCAAGCAGAGGGTCATGACTTAAAATCTATAATCATGGTTGTACAACAATATAAATGAACTTAATGCCACAGAATTAAAAAGTTGAAATACTTAGAAAAGTAAAAATTACTTAAAATAGTTTAAAAAGTAAATTTTGTTACATATATATATAAAACCACAAAAAATCTATACTCATGTAAAACAGGAAAACTGTTCTTATTGCTTTAAAATGAATATAAATGAGGGACACAAATTAAATATACTGTTGGTCTCAATATACTAGAAAACATACCAACACAAAAAATTTTAATGTGTTGAATTTGCCTTGTTAATAATTCATAGGTTACCATAATAAATACTAAATATTTAATTATCAATTTTGTTTGTTACCTTGAATTCCTCCATCCTGCCTGCCTGCTAAATACTTAAGGTTGACATGCTAGATAGCCAGAGGAAGGGTACATCCTTCCCTGGGTGGGAAAACATCCTGATTTGGTTGGGGGAGAGAATGTGATCCCCCAAATTTGTCTAGAAAAGGTTTAGGTCTTCTTTATTAAATAGCAATATGGCCAGGCAAGGTGGCTCATGCCTGTAATCCCAGCACTTTACGAGCTCAAGACGGGTAGATACTTGAGCCCAGGAGTTTGAGACTAGCTTGGGCAACAAGGCAAGATCCTGTCTCTACAATAAATATAAAAATTAGCTGGGCATAGTGGCGCCTGCCTGTACGCCCAGCTACTCAGGGGGATAAGCCAGGAGGACTGTTTGAGTTCAGGAGGTCGAGGCTGCAGTGAGCTGAGACTGCACACCACTGAGCTCCAGCCTGGATGACGGAGTGAGACCAAGTCTCCGAAAGATTAAAAAAAAAGATAAATAGCAATATATGAAGTTAAGAAATTTAAAAAATCTTCTGGTGACTATTAAGGTAACTGAATATGGGAGATCTTTTTTTTTCCTAAAATAACAATTGAAGCTCCCACATGTTTACAAAATTCACTAATAATTTAATGGATATGGAAAGTATTTGATCCTCTTGTTAATCTTCTGTTAAGAGGTCAATCCACTAGAAGGCATCAAGGATGGCAATAATAGGGCAGGTAAAGGCAGGGAAGAAAAGGAAAAGATAAGAAGGTGGGAGGATGGGTGGTGGTAATGCAGAGGTTGTGTGTGTGTGTGTGTGTGTGTGTGTGTGTGTGTGTTTTGGGAGGTGGTTATAAGACAGTAACAGCAATCCTTGGCCTTAGTGATAGCAGACACACTTACTGGGTGCCTATGTGAAATAAATAGATCAATCCATCCATCCATCCACATATCCCTGAGACTTTCATAATAAACTCATTTTGCATGATTGCCTTGTTACTTCCATAGTCTCTGGATATGTGGGGTCGAACTACTCACCTAAAGCACGAGTTGATAAAGGCATATCAAAGGAGACAAACGTATTAAAAGATACACCAAATGAGATAGATATATTAAAAGCCTTATCAAATGAGTTAATAATAGAAAAACAGCTGCTCTGCCTCCCCACAGAACTATATTGGTGGAGGAGGGGAATGTAGTAATGTGATTAGATGTTCAAATGAAGGAAAGGAACCATTACTGAGATATAGGGAAGGATCAATACTACAAGGCAGCATGACCTGATCAAATGAATACCCAACTAGGTGTTAGGAAACCCAAGTTCTACTCCTCACTTTACATCTTACTGATGGCATAATGTTGGCCTTATCACCTCACTTAACCTAACTTTCCTTACATGTAATGTTAGAGAGAACAAATGATTGATAGAGTCTCTATGTCCAGTTTCTCACAATGCTATGAGTTTATTAACTGTGGTTGGAGCTAGGGAATATCTAGTCTGAAAGACTCTTCTGGAGTGGTGAGGATTGAGAAGGGGTTTAAAAGTTAGAACACCAGGAAAAGCAATGGTATGTTTTCTTGGAAAGGGAGTACAATGTCTACAATTGTCAACTCATAAACTGGTCTCACTGAAAAAGAGACTAAAAATTGGTTATAGCAAGAAAAGGTCATCGAGCCAAGCATATAACGGAAGAACTAATTTTTAAAATTTATTTACAAGTTTACAAATAAGTAGGACAACAGGATGCTTCACCATGTGGCTTGCTATGGGCACTCACTCTGCCTCACATATACACAAAAATGTGTGTGGGTTTGTGTATGTGTGTACATATATATGCATGTGTGTGTGTATGTGTGTGTGTGTGTGTGTGTATATATATATATATTTTTTTTTTTTTGAGACAGGGTCTCGCTCTGTCATTTAGCTGAGTGCAGTGTTGTGCTCATGGCTCAATGCACCCCACCTTAGCCTCCCGAGTAGCTGGGACTACAGGCACACGCCACCACACCCAGCTATTTTTTTATTTTTTTTGTAGAGACAGAGTCTCACAATGTTGCTCAAACTCCTGGACACAAGCAATTGTCCCACCTCGGCCTCTCAAAGTGCTGGGATTACAGGCATGAGCCACCACACCCGGCAGGAAGTACTAATTTTAACTGAAGATAAAAAGGTATTAGGACCATGGAAGGTTCCTAATACTAGCTTACCCCTTAAGCGTTTGGGTTCAGTCTTGGGCCTGTAGCTTCTCTACTCACGCATATGCTCTGCTCGGGTGACATCCTGAGCATTATGTTTAAGGTTTCATCCACCACCTCTGTGTATATAGTGAGCCCAGCTCCCTAACCCCAAGCTACAGAATCATCTCCCCAACGTCTTCCTGGCTATATACCAAGATGTGTGGAAGCAACTCAAACAGCATGTCCCAAACTGCATGTACCGTTTCTTCCCACACCTAGATATCATACCTGCCCTTCCTTGATCCCCGAATCCCAGGTTGATAGCAACATCAAGGGCTAAGGCACTGACTGCTATGGTTTGGATGTTTGTGTCCCCTTCAGAATTCATGTTGAAGCTTAATCCTCAGTGCAACAATATGAAGAAATGGAGCCTTTAGGAGGTGATTAGGCTATGAGGACTCTGCCCTCATGGATGGGATTTAGTGCCTTATAAAAGGGCTTGAAGGGGTAAGTTCTCTCCTTCTATCCCTGTTGCTCTTCTACTCCTACACCATGTTCAAGGTCCAGAAATCAAATCTGTAGTATCTTGATCTTGGACCTTCCAGCTTCCAGAGCTGTGAGGAATACATTTATGTTACTTATAAATTACCCAGTTTTAGGTGTTTGGTTACAGCAGCACAAACAGACTAAGGCAGGCACCTAACCCAGAAACTTTCTCTTCCTCTATTCCCTCAAACCCAATGGTCTCTTAAACTAGCCCCTTCTACAATCTTGCTACCACTGTCTTGGGTGGGGCCCACGTCATCTTTGGGCTGGATGACTCTGAAATTGCCTCCTTTCTTGCCCTCCTTAGTCCCATTTCCATACTGCAGCCAGAGAGCTCTTTCTAAAACATGTCACCTCTTGACTTGTTGCTTTGTTATTATAAAGACAAAGCAATGTCTCAGGGAGGGTTGGGGAGGCTTGCCAATGGGAAGTGAGGGGAAAGGGTGGTGATCTCCAGCTTCTCTTGCTTTCTGTTTTATTGGCTCTTGCCGTTTCCTTCCCAGGAGTGCTAAGTTTCACCCAAAATGCAGGGCAGATTGGATTATGAATTCTGTGATCATAGTGATCACTGATCACTTGAGAACAGTGCAAACATGACAATAGGATGCTTCACCCTGTGACTCGCTGTGGGCACTCCCTCAGCCTCACAGTTAGCTATGGCCACCTCTTGCTTTATCACACTGCCTGTCTCACGGATTCCAATCAGTTTGGAACCCTGCTGTGATGGCAAGGGATTTTTTTTTTAAGTCTCTGGCTTTATTTCTATCTATATTTCACTGGTGTCTATGCTTACAGATACTAGGCATTTTTACAGAAGCTTTCTTGACTTACTGGTTAGCAGCAGTTATTGTTGTGAGAGTCAACCCTGCACATGTTAGAGCAATTGCTCTACTTGCTGATCTGTTACTGTGTAAATGTTCTAGAGCTGTTTTAGGTAAGTACAAATTTCCCAATTTCAATGTTCCCCAAGCCCTAGCAGGGGCACACACAACATAAAAACACATAAATAAAAATTAGGAAAAACACATAAATAAAAATTAGGAAATTTTTATGTGTCTGCTGCTGACTGAGTAGAGTCTCATTTTGTTTCTCCACTCCTTGCACTAGTGAGAGTGAGAGGCAGGGGCTGGTTTTCCATGGCAGCAGTGTGGAAAATGAACACTGGACTGAGTCCCAGGCCTGCCTCCACCATCATCTGCATGGGCTTAAATCACTCACCAAATACAGGCCTCCATCTCCTCAGCTTTAAAATACAGATAATCATACTGGCTCAAGAATTGATATAGTGGTAAAATAAATATCATGGAAGCACTCTGAAATCACTGCCGTAGCAAACAAATGCAAAAGAGAACTCTTATAAAGAAAGCTAATTCTTTTACTAGCAAAGTGATTTAAAAAGAGGATGCTTTTGGCCTTGGGACAGTATCTTTGAAACAAAACAACCCAGGAAGTGAGCTTTATTTATGCCACTGTGGTTCCAGGGAAACAAAATAGCAAGTGTTGCAAAGACATTGACATTTCATCACATTTGGGTCCTATTGCGAAGTCAAAAAGAACTCTTCAAAAAAGGCATTGAGGCCCAGGGGTTCAGAAGAACTATGTGGCCCAAACATAGAATGTCACTCATTTGTTTCACTGTGACAAAACAACAAGCTCAGTAGAAAATTCTTCTCCAAATCTGCCTTGCAATAATGGAATGATAATGGATCCCTTAAGGTCTGTCAACTGGGGATTTGGAAAAAGACAAAAAGAGAATGCACACAATCTCTGGCTCACTGTGCCAATGGAGTGCACACGCCTAACTGCCCAACCCAGAGAAGGCTTTTTAAAAGATTCCAGCCAGCCAACACTGCTTATCTGTTCCAGCTCCTATTTTCCATGGAGGAAGGTGTGGGGAATGAAGCATTGGGCAAGAGCATTCAGAAAGAAATCAGTCTGTTTTGAAAGAGCAAGCTCTTATGTCACTTATGATTCACGTAAAATGTCCATTTTTTACCTTGGTGTTAAATTAATGCTTCATATTTGTAACTTGGTTAATGGCTGCTGGTAGTCAAACTCACTGGTTGCCATTTGCTCCTCAGCTGGAGAGGGAGAATGTCTGGTTTACATTTAGGGTAAATGCAGCGTGAGATGTCTTTTTTTCTGATATCACTCCCTGTAACACCAACTGGGTGCCCTAAAATTCAATCCTATTCTGACATTAACCACTCAGAGTTAGCATCAGACTCCACAGGTTTAAGGGCTCCATTCTACAAGACTGCCCCTGCTTCAAACTCAATCACAAGTCCCAGGAATCCAGACTGCCTGCACTTCTGTTTGACTTGACTATAAATTTGAGGGTTCCCATAACGCTCTCTTCAAATTTGATAATTTACTAGAGTAACTCATAGACCTCAGGAAAACACTTTACTTACCATTATTGATTTATTATAAGGGATACAACTCAGGAACAGCCAAATAGAAGAGATGCAAAAGGCAAGGTATTTGAGGGCAGTGGGAGGATGGAGCTTCTCTGCTCTTTCCAACCTCACCGCCCTGCCAGCGCTTCGATGTGTTCACCAACCTGGAAGCTACCTGAAGCCCATTGTTTAGGGGTTTTTATGAAAATTTCATTATGTAGGCATCATTGATTAAATAACATTGGCCGTTAGTGACTGAAAATCTCCAGTCCCTCTCCCCTTTCCAGAAGTTGATGGTGGGCGTAAAAGTTCCAATGCTGGAATCACACGGTTAGATCCTCTGGTGACCAGCCCCCATCCTGAAGCTACCCAGGTGCCTACAATGAGTTACCACATTAGAGCAAACTTAGGTATGGTTAACAGGGGCTCGCTATGAATAACAAAGGACACTCTTATCAGGAATAGGGCTCTGTGATGTGACATGGGGGCAAAGGCCAAATATGACTTTATTACACACATAACATGATGCTGTATAAGAAAAGTCTCACAGGAGAGCGAATTCTTATTCCAACTGGCTGATGCAATTTCAAACAGTGCCAGATAGTTCACTTAAAAGGTCAAGCTTGCTTTCAAGGCCAAAACAAGGCAGTCATTTAAGTCATTGATGCCCTGAGTCAATGACTAACAAAGTTATTTCCTAAGGGACACCTCCTTGACATGATGACAGGTCACTTCACAACATGCTCCTGTAGTTCTCTATCCCTTCCATTCATGACATTTATCACAAACCTATAAGTAATTGTTTGATTAAAGGTTTATTTCTCTCTGAGGTCGGGTCTACATGTATCATGCTTATCAATGCATCCCAGGGCTTAGCTTGTAGAAGCTGCTATTAAATATTAATTGAACAGATTCAAGAGTTTTAATTAGACCTCCTTGTTTGGAAGCAAAAACTGCAAAACTATCTTACAATCTTCATATCTTCTTACCTTCAATTTACATCCCAAATTCTATGTGACATGCAAGGCTTCCTGAATCCTTTAGCAGAGACTAAAGACTCCATTTGAGCCCCATCAGCAGAGAAGACGAATTTGGCTCAGCCATAGCATTCAGAATAAGTTGGGGTAGCTCTGGGCACTCTGAAGTGATAGAGTAAGGTTCTTCTAAAATAACCCACAAATAACTAATATGAATCACATAGAATGCCTACATTCCAAAAAAGGTGACAGGTCATTTCTCCACATTAGGCTGGCTTCGGGCTTCATAACTCAGCAGGATTCTGCAGCTTCACTTGGTCTTAGCAAAGGGGAGAAACATGGGCCCTTTGGAAACAGAGTTTCAATGGTTTTCCAGGAGACAAAAGATATACTCCCCATCTGGAAGTTTGACACATGACTTCTAAATCAGGGTGGGGCTCAGTCATAGCTCAGTGACAAAATCAGCTGCACAACACACAGAGTCTCTAAGTTTCTCCTTTATACACAGCAGATGAATCTATGGTTATTTCTTAGCAACCAAATTTGAAGTGCAAAAAGATTGTGCCAAGAAAACTAAAAGTGTAGTTTTTTTCCTGTCTTTTCTCTCTCATCCGTGCACAAAAAATAATATTTACCTATTTATATTTGACAATACCATCTGTTTTTATTGTGTGGAGAGTCTTATCCATTTAAGGAAGGCAACAACTTTGTCACTCTCAGTTGAAGAAAGCTAGAAATGAAGAGAGCCTTAGGTAATACCAACTTGTGTCATGGGGCACCAAGAGAAAGTGGAAATGTTACATCTTGCACATGCTCTGACACTAGGTGTACTCGACAGTCATGATGAAGCTTCTGCTGGGTGCAAAGAACTGGCCCAGGTGATGAAGGCAATCGAAAGGTGTCACACTCAGACCTAAATCTCAAAAGGAGCTTATGCATTGGTGAAAGAAGGCATAAGTACGAGAAAGATCAAACAAATGAATTATACAGTTACATCTTAAGGTAATACATGCTAGAAGAACAATAGTCACTGCACAGGGTTTATGAGTTGGACCAAGAAAGATGCGTAAGATTTATATAGTTAGGGGGTGAAGGAATAAGGGGTAAAAGGGGTTGGTTAATAACAGGGCACATAATATTTTATGTGGAGGAATGGAACAACAAATAAAGATGGCAAAAGAAAGCCAAGGTCAATTTAATGAATTAGTGAGCAGATACATAGATTGAGTGGAATTTATGAGACAGAAATGATGGGGATAAGAGTGGGAAGGTGATTAGGATCAAATGCTAAGTAAGTCTCAAATGCCACACTAAAAAATTTTCAAGACTTAACTCAGGCCCAGAACATAACAGGCACCTGAGAAATTATTGCTTTAGGGGGTAAATACATCACTTTTAGAATATTCAAATCCTTTTACAAGGAGAGAGGAATTTAGGCTTGATATAAGTAGTAGGAAGTCACTGGTGGTATCTGAGCAAGGGAATGATAGAAAAATACATTTAGGGACATACTATTATATATCAAGAAAATTAATTTGAAAACATCAGAAAGAATTCATTGGAGAGAGTTCAAGATTGACAGCAGGAAGCCTAATTTTATATTAGGGTATATATCTGGGTACCTTGAGAAACAAAACATAAATGGACTTCAAAATTAAAATTCTGAGTAGAAAAATAGTTATGCTTTAAAAAATTAAACTTTCAGATTTAGCCAGTAAACTGATGCAAATTGACAAAGTAATTAGATTTTAAGGAAGCAGACGTTTCCTGAAATTCTTAACTGACTTTTTCAAAAGAGAAATAAATTTGATTTGTACTTTTTTAGACTAGGTAATACCTGAGTACTCTGGTGGAATTAAATACTTAATGGTAAAAATACCACTTTTAGAATAGGCAAAGATTTTGTATGAAGCTGTAACACAGAAGAACAGTCATTTACAACACACACAAAAGGGTGCCAGATATATTCTGGCCAGGTTAAACATGCTGAAAGCAAACGACCAACTTAAGAATACACTGGGCCCTGAATCAATGGAAAAATCATTTGGCATTATGACACTCACCATGCAATCAAACCTCTGTTTAAAATCAAGTTACAATTACTCTAATTATGGACAAACATTTCATTTGTTGCACAACTGGTTCCTAATCAAACAGTTCTGTAGAAGAGATGATTTCACCACAAGGTAACTTAATTTCAGTGCGAAATAAGTCTTTTAAATTATTTTTAAAGAGTGTTTTTAACCAATTTACATTTTATTTCTATAAAAATTACTACATGAACTAAGTCTAAATCAAACGAAAATGCCTGCCTCTACTTTGAAACAATAGTCTTCTCTCATAAACACTTTATTCAAATATTTCCCAGCAACAGGCTTGTGTGCACTAACCAGGAAGTGAAACCAAATATGATCATATTGTGAAAGCAGAGTAAAATGAAAGAACACAATTGGAATTATCTGAAGCATTATTAAAATTTCATCTGAAAATCCATTCCCTTGGAAACAACAATTTAATCAAGGCAGTAATAAAAGGAATTTCGAAAGCATAATTCTTCATTTTGTTGTGTGGCAATGTCCCCAATCTTCTATGCAAATATCTTTTCCTGTAGCCAGGCTGGCTCATCTGAAACACAAGCTTTCACCCAACCCGCCTGGTGAACACAGGGAGCAGGGTTAAGCAATCATTTTCATGCTAGTAAATCAACTCTGGTATAAACAATTGCAATCTTTAATGACTTACTTTGGAGAAAAATGTATCTTTTGCTTCTTAGGTAACAAGTAAATCACATTTCTCTTAATTATTTTGCTGGGGTTACTGTCATTCCCTTTAATCTATTGTCAATTATAAGCTCTCTAAAACCAGAAAATGTATTTTACTGATCAGTCTGCTTTTAACTGACTCAGTGACCTAAACATAGTGAGAGTTATTATAAGTACCTAACGATTATTCTTATTGTCTAAGGATAGTGTTAGCAAACAAAACTCACTACTGTTTATATTTTTCTGCTAAGATGGATACTAAGTAGGATCACGAATTTCTGGGCTCCATTACCATATCTCTTATTCCAAGGAGACTGGGTGTGGAAGAAGGGGCTAGAAGACACTATGCAAAAATAGAATATATTCTCATTTACTAATTATTATTCTTTATACTTATTTTTAATTTTAAGCAGGATTTAAGTAAGTTTAGTATTATATACAGTACACTATTTTTATGAAAATGTCCTAGCAATCTAAATAAGAAGGTAGTTCCTGAACTACCTATGACTTCAGCAAGTGATCAGGTAGCCCCTATTAGACACTGCACAAACACAATGCAAATCTGAATATTAGTGCTACTCTGCAGACAAAGCAGACATACTGCTGCTCTGTATAAGAATGAAATTTAAAAGGAAAAAAACTATGAATAAATAAGCAGTGACAGTCAAATCTATTAGCATGGTACATGCATGTGTATAAATATATATAATATTCAAATCATGTGGTTAGCGAATTCTAGAAACGCTTGAGAGCCTACTATGTTTTAAGAACAGTGTCACACTTAAGAAACTGAGTCAATTCTATTGCCATGGTGTTAAGAGGTTGAAGAGCCTGGCTAGTGGGTCTCATTCAAAGCTTGTCTGTGGACGCACCAAAAGTATTGAGGCAGGCCAGACCCCAGGTCAGTCCCGTTTTCTTTGGGCACCCTCTTTTCTTGTTACTCCCTCACTCACTTTATCAAATACTGCACTTTCACCACAGAGCCTGATCCTTTATATTTATATTCATTGAATTCTCTTGACAGGGAGAATTCACTGAGCATTTGCTGTGGTATGGGCTGAATAAGATAAGAAAGTATATTTCATTTTCTATCTATCCTTAAAACACTTATGAAGTTAGGAAAATGGGAAATTTATACAAAAAGTGAACAGGAAAAAAATAAAGGATTAAATAGTGGAGTGGAACAACTCTGAACATCTATATAATGATCAAAAGTTTACGGAGCATTTTTTCCACAGTCCTTTAAATCATACACTTGACTTTAGGATAAGGATACAAGCTCAGAGAGAAAAAAAATTAGCTGCTGATGACACATGGCTGGTGAGCAAGAGCTTGATCCTATAACTGACACCAAACATGGTGCTCTTCCAACCATCCAAAGCTTCCTCTCGTAAGGTGAACAGGTATAGCTCAGGGAATGGAGAAGGCAACATAGATAAGGTGTCTCTGAGCCGTTAGGGATATGCAGGGGCTGGAGCAGGAAAAAAATCTCCAGTGGGGTGGTGGGGAGGGAAAGAGCAGAGGGGTGTTGCCTGAGGAAGAGCAGTGAGGCTGCAGAGGATCTTCACGGCCAGAGGGAGACGACTTCACAAATAAACGAGGCAGTGAGGACATTTACGGTTGGAGATTCCAGAATATGAGAGTATGGCTTGAATCGACTTACAAAAGAGAAGAATTATAGATTCTAAAATAGAATGCAAGCAATATTTTGGGAAAACTAACCTGGTAAGGCATGAGAGATACAATGGGGCAGGATTGGGGGCCAGGGGAAATGAAGGTAAGCGAACCAGGCAGGAACCTACTGCAGTCATTCAATGCTGAAGCAGTGAGAGTGAAGACCATGGTAGTATTAATGAGACTGACCAGGAATGATGGAATTTAGGCAGAATTGTGGGTTCTGGCTGACGAGGAAGCTGGGAAAAGGGAAGAGCAGTAAAGTTGGGCTGGTGAAAGGCTCTGTTATAAAGTGCTAGTTAATATTCCAATATTCAGTGGAAGACCAAGGAGCTAACTGGTGAATTTTGCCCTTTCATTTCAAAGCAAGGCTAATAATTAACATAATTAATCTTTTATGCTTTATTAAAGGTTTGGCATAGCTAAGGTTTGACTGAGTACTGTTCTCGCAAGTGAACCTAGCAGGAAAGCTGAAGAAGGTGACATGAAAAGGCCATTTAAGTCCAGACCTAATGAGACACAGGTACCATTCTATTGAACCCAAAAAGGTATTTGTGAGAGGGAGTGACTTAATCCAGTCAGAGTCAAATCTTAAATTTAAAAAGTTAGAATTTGCCACTTTGGTAGCAGCATGAACAACTCGTTAAAAAGGAGAAATACACATAGGGAGGAGATCAGGATAGATCAATTGTCCAGATGGTAAACAGGAAAGGTGGCTTGAACTAAGATGTGACTGAGTGTGAAGAGAAGAGGGGATAGAAGCAAAGATATTATTACTTTTAAGTGCTTTCAAGCAGGTGTTCCGCTAACTAGCTTATGGGCATAGACGCTAGGGCTCCTTAGGTATCCATTAGAAAGACTTGGTAGCAGATTAGATGTTAAGGAGAGTCAAGACTCAAGGACAAGTGACTTACCCTAGCTTTGGCCACAGGGTCAATGATGAAGGGGGCTAATGAGTGTCTTATTTTAAACACTGAGTTTGCAGTACCTGTGGGCCATCCAGGTAGTGAGGTCTAGTAGGCAGCTGAAAACACAGACTGGAGCCCTAGGGAGAGGAAAAAATATAAATGAGTTTGTTAAGCTGTTTTTGCTGACGACTCGGGCCAATGTTGGACTTAAAGACCTGCACTTGGTAAAATTTTAAAAGTTATTTAAAATAAATAACTCAATGCAGCCTCAGTCCATCTCCCATATAAAAGAACTCATTTAATACCTTCCTTCCAGAATATTTCCATTTAAAGTTGGGACAATTTAGTTTTTTATGAAGATGACTGAATTCATTAAAATATAAAGTTTATATGTTCGAAAACACCCACATATGCAAACCTGCATCCACATAACTACAAAACATCTCTTCAAATGACTTCTACTTGATTGTCCAACTGGAGATGAATAGAATTGGAAGTAATCAAAGACATTCTTTTTAAAAATAACTTCCAGCCTCCCTATTGCAGGTGCTCATTGTCTTCCTGATCATGAACTGTCAACTCACTAACAAAACATAAGGGCATATTTTTCATTTCACTTCAGGGTAAAGAACTGCTCCCTTTCCCAAGCTACTTCATCTTTACTTTCTTCTCTAATGGTTGTAGAGATAGTGAATATATTTAGTATATCAACAGGGTTAATAGAAACATGAAGGAATTTCTGATGTGGTATGTGTTATATTTTTATAAATACCAATCTCCTTTCTTTGCTAGCTTTGATAGAGTTGGAAAATGTTATCCTTTGGGAATTTAATTTTGAAGAATTGCTCTGGTTTTGTTTTTCCTGCAGAATCTGTCTCCGTTTAATGTACTATATACTTATGTTGTTTATCACTTTTCTCTGCACAGTAAGCAGTAAGCTCTGGTAGCACAGGGCTTCTATTTGTAGGGCTCACTGTGGTATCCCATCACCTAGCCCAGATAGTAGGGGCTCAGTAAATAGTTTTTGAGTGAATAATCACAAGCCTGTGATTACCTCACTTCAGGAACTTAATATGTGCTTTTTTCTTAGCAATCATACCCCAATCTTCATGCTCCAACTTAATTTCGAACTATGACTTCTACTATATTTATATGCCTCAAACAAATTCTCAGAATGTATGTTGTGGTGGGACCCTGCAGAGCCCTGAAGGGTATTGGTACAAAGGAATTAACATGGGAAAAACTGCAGCGAAGTGTCAACAAAGGCTCCCAGTTTCTCCAGGTGATTTTTCTGTCCAGCTCTGTCTTATGAGGAGAAGTTATAATGATTTTTCTCCTACACACACTCTTCTGACTTCTGGCTTCCCTGATCTCAATTGCTATCTGCAGCATCTGTTTCAGCCCAGGGTGAAACAAAACTGAGGGGTCAAAACAAACCTGAGTTTGCATCTGTTGTTTTCATTGCTTGAGGCTTTGAATTTTTTTTGTCGTTACCTTAAGAGAATAAGCCTGTATTTCTACACAGACCAGAAACTCACATTAACTTAATATTACAAGACAGAATAGACTACTTTCCCCCTCAAGGTTCTGATTGTCCTTCTCTGTCCCCATTATAAAACCTAATAATTTCCTCACTACTCTGTTTGATGGGATAATCATAGTGACCACTTGCATTCATTATGCAACATAAATTTTTTTCCATGTCAACTGGATTTAGTTATGCATTATTGCATAATCAAATCCAAGGAGAAACTACTACCATACTCCAAATTGATATAACTTCAAACTTAAAAAAAAGATGTATTCTGAGTAATTCATGCTATAGCTTTTCCATTTGATGTCTAAATATATGCTAGAAAAAATACAGTTATTTTGTGCTCTTTGTGAAATGTAATCAATATATAACCTAAGCGAGAACTTTTTAAATCATTTGGATTAGGACTAATTTAATTCATAGGGCAATAATTCCAAACAAATCACTTATATCAGCAAGGCAATATTTAGAAACGCTGTCATTATCTGCATAAAAGACAATTCACTTGACAGCACTCCTTTTTTGGGCAATGACTCAAATCAGCTAGACTGAAAATAAATCTAAAGGGTACACAGCTGTCATGTAGCCGCAAGTAGCCTTCTGAGCAATTACTTGGTTCATTTTTCCCTATTCATACAACTGGTTTTGCAAACAGGATTGCAATCCAACAAATGAATGCCCCGCACCCCCTCCCCTCCCCGCCCACTATGAAGAGAGCTTTTTGCTGTCCTTGGGAAGGCTCTAGTGGATTCCATTGCCCTGATGGGCATGATAAACTGCACATAGTGGTTTCTTGATTTATTTAATGAGAAACAGATCTTTAAAATCAATGACCTATGTAAACCATTTACAAAATAAGTGCTCCAAAATTTGAGAATATGATTTTATCAAAGGAATGCTGGCATCAAAGTTTGAAGGACAGACAGGTGCCAGACGGGATTGCTATCTATATCTACTAGGTAGAGGCAATTTATTTTCATTGTAACATTCCATAATTGCTGTTTTAACATTTTATTATGGAAAATTTTAAACATACACAAAAGTTGAGAGAGTGGTGCATTGAAACCCATCTGCCCACCACTCTGATTCAACATCACAATACCCACCCTCATTGGATTATTTTGAAACAGATTCTAGATATAGTCTGTCTTATTTCAGTATGGATCTCTAAAACAGAAAGAGTCTTTAAGATATAACCACAATATCGTAATAACATCCACTGGCATGCTGGTAAATATTTAACAACCAGTTTTCTGAGGAAAAAAAAAAAAAAAGGACCCTGGTTCTTTGCCATTTTCCATGATTCCCACCATGGCCAATTTCAAAGTACCAACACGATGTCACTGAATGTGGAGTTGAGAAGAGATGTGTCACACGTCATTATATAGTACTTCTACTCTGCAGATACCTTAGACATAAATAACCTTAAGAGCACAGATAACAACAAATTACAGCAAAATAATTAGGGAGTGAGAGTTTTGAGTATTTATTTTACGTTTAATACTTTAAGTTTGTATAATTTAGTTTTTAATGACTATGTTTAACTAGCTTGCAAAATTCCTATAACACAACAGTTTTCACAAGCTTACGTGTGTCAGCTCTAGAATCATTACTGAATCATATACAAATAATTAACAATTCCTTAATATTATCAATTGGCCAAATTTCTGATACATCTCTTGTCTTTTGTACTTAGCTATAGAGAAATAGCTTCAGCAAGAAGGAGGAAGGAACTTTGCTTCAGAAAGCTACACTGAGGGCTCCTTTCTGGGTATAGCTCAGTCGGCTGTTAGTCTGTTGCCAGGAGGTTGAGTCAGATGCCATTGTAATTATGTACCTTCATATCACAAAGGAATCATAGTAATGTGTTTAATTTGCTTTTTATTACCTATTCTTTGGCTCTCAAAAGAAAAAGAGTTTGAAAGGGAGTAGTAGAGAGACTTGGAAGAAGGGAAAATATGTCTATTCCAGGTAGACAACCATGAGCTGATGGAGTGTTCTGACAGAAAGAAGATTGCTAAGAAGATGTGAGTTACTCTTCTGTGCTTGATATATCCCACCATTGAAACCTGGTTCGCAAAAAGTCCTCTTTAAATGTGCTTTCCAGAACTGAATATGGCACATTAGATGTGACAGTCCTGAAGCAGATGGTAAAGTGGAGTTACTGCCTTTCTTGATAAGATGCCAACACTGGACTGCGACTCCATTTTGGGCTCACAGTCAAGCAGAACTCAAGTCCAACCAATGAACCAGTGCCTACTAGCGCTCACCAAGGCTCCACAGCATATATTCACAAATCCTCTCCCACCATCAAATTTGGTGCCAGGCTGCTTTTCCAACCTTTCCCACGATGCCTTTGAACATGCTCTCTGTTCTGATAGGCTAGCCTAACCTATTGTCCAAAAAACACATAATATACCATTTTTATTTAAAAAAATTCTTACTATGGAAATTTTCTAATGTATATAGAAGTATGAATAATATTTTGGCCGGGCGCAGTGGGTCACGCTTGTAATTCCAGCACTTTGGGAGGCCGAGGCGGGCGGATCATGAGGTCAGGAGATCGAGACCACAGTGAAAGCCCGTCTCTACTAAAAATACAAAAAATTAGCCGGGCGTGGTGGCGGGCACCTGTAGTCCCAGCTACTCGGAGAGGCTGAGGCAGGAGAATGGCGTGAACCCGGGAGGCGGAGCTTGCAGTGAGCCGAGATTGCGCCACTGCACTCCAGCCTGGGCGACAGAGAGAGACTCCGTCTCAAAAAAAAAAAAAAAAAGAAGTATGAATAATATTTTAAGGGTCCCCCATATACCATTTACCCAGCCCCAACAATGATCAATTCATATCACACCCATGCCAGGTGTCTTGAAGCAAATCCTGAATGTATCATTTCATCCACAATGATTTCAGTACTCCATACATTCTTTCCTATACACCTCTGCTCAAACATTTCCCGTCCACCCCCTTCTTCATCTTTCCAAATCTTATCACATCCTGCAAGCCTCACCTCCTACGATGTTTCCACTGAACTTGTGAGTCATATGCCTTCTTGGGACATCTGTCTTATTGTTGTCCTCTTGTTCTCACCTCTTAAGTTGGACACTCACTGTCATTGGCCTTGAAAGCAGGAAACCTCTCTCACCATACATACAGTGCAAGAATTCACATTTAACAGGGAAAGAACCAAAGGATATCCACTTGGTTTTATAGAGTTTATTAAAATTTGACACGATAATATTATTCAGCATATTAACCAAATTCTGTATGTGGGAAATGCCTTGGTAAATGCCTTGGACAGGGCACACAGACACGGCATGACAGGGTGGAAAGAAGACTGGACACAGAGCTAAAAGGCCTGGTTCTTGCCCTGCCCTTCTGTTTACATTCTATTTTGGGTATATTGTGTGACTTCTCTGAGGAATAGGAATTAATTGCCGTCATTCTTCCTCTCTAAACTGTCAGAATCAAATGTGATTACTATGTAAAGATGATTTTATAAATGATAAAGTACACTGTTGATGCTCATCTTTACCTGTAAATGCAGAAATCATTGACTGTATCACTAGACAACAAGAAAAGTTATTGATTTGAATCCTAAATGTATAAGGAGAATAAATTTAAACTCCCAACAGGAAAAAAGGGAATGTGATAGTGCAGAGATCAGATGGGATTAAGAATCAAGAAAACTCACCCTGGGAGGAATGTAACAGCATACCTAGTATCTTTTTTAGACCTCAAAAACCACTGCCTTATAATTAAAATAAACAAATTAGAAATTACAAAGAAAGCACTATATGTTTTCAACTATGTAAGAAAACTTCCTATTACGTTAAAAATTGAATTAAAAGGCAAAATTCAACATCTGATTTCCTCTTCAAATAAAACTTTCCAATTGTATCCAATAAAATGGTTATAATTTTGAGTTTATGCTCTCCTAGGACATTCTCAATGTCTTTGGCTTCTCAATTTTGCGTTCTGCTTTGCCAAAGGAAAATCATTAATATCAAACTGCAAAGATCTATCATGTTATACCAAACAGTACTTAAAGTCAATGGAATTGAGGTTTTTTCTTCCTCCAGTAGAAAAGAGGATAGATGGATTTATCAAGAAAGCACTGTTCTACAAACCATCCTGCAAACTTCACTACCATCCCGTGAGAGATCTGCAAATAGTCTTAGCCTATCTAAAGTACCCATTGGGATATTATCATTATAAGGTTTCTTGCAAGCAAATAAAAATCACAGGCATTGGAGAAAAGGCTTACATTTTATAAAACTCTGAATAATCTAGGCCAACATAGGAAAAGGATTTTTCAACTTTGAACATTAATACGACTTAGCAATAGTCGACAAAAACAACAGCTGCTGAGCCTGGTAAATCCAAATGAGATTATTAGGTCAAAATCATAGAAATACACAGACAACATTCCAAAATTCCCAGCACACTGACAATAAAGAACCCAAACCAGAACCTCATTAGGGAAAGAAACATTTTGTTTAGAAATGATTTTGTTACTACGACTTTACCATGTGTAACATCTCTGGGATGTTACTAGAGAGGAAAACAATAAGAATCAAAAGTGTAAACTACTGAACAATAGCTTCCTTCATTTCCCTTCCCTTCTCATGAAACCTTACTGCACACGCCAAATAACTATGTATTCTTACACCTTATTCTGCATAAACAGACATTTATAGAGATTTTACAAATCATCTGGGCGCAGTGGCTTATGACTGTAATCTCAGCACTTTGGGAGGCCAAGGAGGGAGAATCACTTGAGTCCAAGCGTTCAAAACCAGCCTGGGCAACATAGCAAGACTTCATCTCTACAAATAATTAATAATAATAAAAATTAGCCAGGCTTGGTGGCATGCAACTGTAGTCCCAGCTACTCAGGAAGCTGAGGCAGGAGGATAGCCTGAGCGTGGGAGATCGAGGCTGGAGTGAGCCATGACAGTGCCATTGCACTCCAGCCTGGGCAACAGAGCAAGACCTCATCTCAAAAAAAAAAAAAAAAAAATGGCCAGGCACAGTGGCTCATGTCTGTAATCCCAGCACTTTGGGAGGCCAAGGTGGGTGGATCATCTGAGGTCGGGAGTTTGAGACCAGCTTGGCCAATGTGGCAAAATCTCATCTCTACTAAAAAAAAAAAAAAAAAAATTAGCCAGGTGTGCTGGCATGTGCCTGCAGTCCCAGCTACTCGGGAGGCTGAGGCAGGAGAATCACTTGAACCTGGGAGGCAGAGGTTGCAGTGAGCTGAGATTGCGCCACTGTTCTCCAGCCCGGGTAACAGAGCAAGACTCCATCTTAAAAAAAAAAAAAAAAATCAGTTTTTCAAAACTTAGATAATACTAGAATAAATTTTTTCTTGTATAGATTGTTTTATAATAAGAAAACTACCACTCGCTGGTGTTTGTTACCTTCATGCACAACAGAAAAAGAATCAAAGAAGTTCTAAGACCCCTAACAAATAAAATATGAATTTATACCTTAGACTTATGTTACTTTGAATACTTTGAGTATTGTTACCCATGATGACCAATTAGCATAAGAGACTTTTCAAGGTTATAGTCTACATGTCTCAAAATATACATTAAAAATGTGAAGGACCATAGTTTTCTTTTACTTGTCTATTTACTGAATAAGGCTGAATTTCAGAAAATGTGAAGATTGAACAAGTTTCAGGCTATAACAAAAATTTAGAGGCTTTTGTGATCTGGTCCTGAGACAGCTATAATTTTTTCTATTTTTTCAATAGTGTTTTTATTAGATCAACAACTACGCAAGCCTAATTTTTCAGCATTAAGTAATTTGACTCTACTTTAAAAATTACCAGGAAAAAGTAAATTTAAGTCTAGTTAACTGAACTGAAAACTTACAAAAGATAAATCAGGTGGAGCTTGCCTTAATAGTTCCTCCCAGTACATAAGACAAAACAAGTCCAGTGTGAGGACACATAGGCCCTAACAACTAGCTGATGTGAGGTTGAAGTAGTTGAATATGCTTGTATATTATAACAACAATGGATGCCAATACTCATGATGAGATAACTTTATGTTAAGTATTTTTATAAGTGCTTATATAAATTATTTCAAACTCTCAACAACCCCATGAGATTTTCTCCACTACAGATTGGCAACTGAGACAGTTATGTGACTTATCTAAACATGCACAACTAGTAAATTCATAATAGTAAAACGAGCATCAATATGAATATTCTTCAAAGAGATCTCTGAGAAAAATAAAAAGTACCTTAGCTCCATGGAATGAACAACAGGCTAAACATGGATTCATTCATTCATTCATTCATTCACTCACTCATTCAGTAAATATTTAGTGGCTGTTACGTGGTAAATGGCCCTGGAGAAGCAACAAAATAAACAAGACCCGTGATGTCCTCAAACAGGTGCTATCTCTACCTCATGGAATTTATAGTCTGGTGACAGAGACAAAGATTAAACAAATCCTCAGTTATTTTATTATAATCATAATAAGTGCTTCAGATGCTGCGGGGCAGGTAGAGGAACTACCTTGAAGACTCTGAAACTCAGAAGAGACTGAGCCACCGTGAGAACTGAGCCAGAGAGCTCAAAAGCTTGCCCTAGCAGATGACACTCTTCTCTAGTCCCTTAGCTAAAGGTAGGTGCAGGTTCAAGAAATAAATAATAACCAAGATGTCATGAAAGCAAGACATGTTCAAGGCCAGGAGGTCTCTGTCTAGTTCCACATTTTTGGTACATGACAGTAGCCTTGGGTTTGTGTTCAAGTTTCAAATGCTCCCAGGATTTTACAACTTTTAAAGGTAAAAGCCATATATTACATTAAAAAATTTTAATCCGTGAATTAGTCATTTAAATAATATAATTTATAGATTATATCAAGAGAACAGTTATTAAAATTATCAGGAAAATTCGATTCTTGGTATAGTCAATGCTTTCTGTTCCGAAGAATGTGTGAAGGTGGCTACTTCAGGCAGGTGGTAGAGTAGAAGGCAGCAAAAAGATGGAGGAGACTGAGTTCTTATCCTGCCTACCATCTGCCTTAACTTTAGCCAAGTTATGCAGTCTCTCAGAAAGCCAGCTTTTTAATTGATAAAAATAGAAATAATTCTATCTGGTCTACTTTCTACATTCACAGTGATGACAACATCAAAAGTGATGGGAACTCTCTCCGCCCAGGAGGTTTTAGAGAACAGCAGTCCATGAAAGAAAAAGCTCCTCACAAATACAACTTCTATTCTCTCTAGGTCAAGAAACCCTACCCAATGAGCCCATAATTTTTTAGCTTTCTGGAAGACAATGAGCTACGCTGCCTGGAGGGATTACCTGGTTTCAGCAAACCTCTCCTGTGCAAAATGTCATTATTCTTCCTAGAACAAATAGTACTTACCCCAAATCTTTTCCCATTTCCAGTCAGAAGACATCCATGTTTAGAAGCTACAATTTTAAAAGTTGTGCTAGTATAAAGCACACTCACTGGTAACCTGAAATTTGACAATTTGACCCCAAATCATTTGGTTCAAAACTTAATCCACTCCTTCTCTGAAAAAGTTAGAAGCTATAGGAAAACTAGTAAAATGTCAGTAATCACAGTTTGACTTAAGTAATTACCATAGGATCTTCCGATAAAAGGAAATAGAATATTTAATCCTATGACTTTTTTCTAAACTAACTTTTCTACTAGTCTCCTCTACTTCATCCCACTGCCCTACGTGGTCTCACAATATGATCTCTCTCATCTTCAGCACACCCTCCATACAGTTGCCAGTGTTACTTCCCAAAACAAATCTGATATAATCTCTCAAAACCTTCCTTGGGGCTCCTGGGCTCTTCCTCGTGAAGCCATATGCTGTGTATAGAGATACAAATGTATCTCCAAGCTCACTCCTGGCAGAGGTTGTGCCACGGTCAGCACTGGCTGTTCCAACTCCCACTCCAATGCTCTTGTTCTTTCATTCATGTCACAAAGGGGAAAAGCTGACATGACTGGGGAAGGTTACACTGTCTGGGTTTTTTAAAACTCAAAGTGTGGGGTTGATTCAGACATATTTTCCCATCACTGTTAGGGCCATTACAACAGATAACAAAATTGGCAAAGTATACTTCTTTTGCTCGTAAAAAGAAAAGAGCCACATAGGCAAAGAAACAAGAATTTAGAGGTAGAAGGAGTTTCAGGCCCTCATACCACAATGCAATGGGCACATGGATCATTCAGCTTCTATAGCTCCAAACATTTGATTCATGTATCACAACTTACATTTTAAACATAGTATTATTTTAAAATTATACAGGTCCCCAAACATAAAAATATAAGCAACATAAAACTTAAAAAATAATAAACTTAAAAATAATTGTCCAGGTGATGTAATTGAGTAGTTGGAACACTTTATTTAATCTTAGGTAATTGATTAAAGATATCTGAAATGATACATGAAGATGTAATGAATAAAATAATAGACATGCATGTAGAAGGTTAAAAACAATTTATGGACAATTTCTCCTGGATCTTATGAAAAACTAACTTTCACAATATCTGCTGAATATGTAATTATAATTCTAAAACAAGCACAAAATAAGCATGCATTAGCTGTTTAACTACTTATTTTAAAAAATTCAATGGCCACAATGGCCAGGAGCAAATATTGCAAGTGATGAGTAATCCAGATTTATTTTTATTTAATTAAAAAAAAAAATCTAACATAGGCTAAGTACCTTGAAGTGGGAGAAACCTAGCTCATAAATCTTTCTATTGAAAGGTTAAGTTGAACAATGCAAAATCAAGCAAAAGGATCAATGACTGGTGCACATTACAGCTGGCTCGATTCCCTCCAATGGAATATGCTTCAGCAGAAGTATCTGTCCTTTGCAATGTGCTGTTTCTGTGGCCCTAATTTCTATATTACACTTTCCATGCAGACTCCCGTTAGTCTTTCTTCACCTTCATGACTCCTGGGTAGAATAAGGACTGATAAAGTAAAAGACGATGGGAATTGTAGGGTCCAAATCAGCCCATAACGCCAGTCCCTATATCCCCACAATGTTGGGCTGGTCCAGTTCTATCATCAATGAAGAAAAGGCAATGCCTGAAAATCCTAGATCTCTTTTTAGCATTGTAAACCATGTAGGAGATGCTTATTACATCTGCTTTGTTCTCTATTTCTATGGTGCCTGTCACCATAGTAACAGGGCATACAGATGAAAAAGTAGGCTAGAAATACCCAAAAATGGGGGGCGGAGAGGGCAATATGGGGGAAAGGGCCTTTCACGGATTAGGAAAGAAAAGGCTAGAATTTCTTCTTTCAGAGTTGTCAATGCATTAAGGGGTAATTCTAACTAGAAAAATAGGTTTTCTTTGCCTTTAAGAAAGCAACAATAGAAAATACCCTAAAATTTCAATAAATATCAATGTTTCTAGGAGGTGGTCTTGCTAGGCTTCTGAGATTTTAAAGCCAGATGTATTAAAAACCTTGAAGGGACTGGGTGCGGTGGCTCACACCTGTAATCCCAGCACTTTGGGAGGCCAAGATGGGTGGATCACCTGAGGTCAGGGGTTTGAGACCAGCCTGGCCAACATGGCAAAACTCCATCTCTATTAAAAAATACATAAATTAGCCAGGCGTGGTGGTGGATGCCTGAGTCCCAGCTACTTGGGAGGCTGAGGTAGGAGAATCGCTTGAACCCGGTAGGTGGAGGTTGCACTGAGCTGAGATCACGTCACTGCATTCCAGCTTGGGCAACAAAGTGAGGTTCTGTCTAAAAAAAAAAAGAAAACCTCGAAGATGCTAATTGAAACCTTTAAACAGCATCTAGTTTTGAAAATGACATACTCATGCTGCAGTGTGGATGACTGCCACTTAAAATGTTTAGTTACTTTGTAGTACTAAAAGTTGACACATCTGTTAAGGAAGTGTGGTTGGGAAGATAACTTACTACAATGAGTTATTTCCCTAAAAGTGACAAGTTTATCTTCCAAGTCTCTGTACAAAATGTCCCCAAAGGAAATCACTGGGGTTGGGGTGGGGGATGACGGTCGCTTCACTCTAAGTGAGTCACTGCTTCTATGAAAGAAAGAGGGCCGGGCGCGGTGGTTCACACTTGTAATCCCAGCACTTTGGGAGGCCGAGGCGGGCGGATCACGATGTCAGGAGATCGAGACCATGGTGAAACCACGTCTCTACTAAAAATACAAAAAAAAAAATTAGCCGGGCGTGGTGGTGGGCACCTGTAGTCCCAGCTACTCGGAGAGGCTGAGGCAGGAGAATGGCGTGAACCCGGAAGGCGGAGCTTGCAGTGAGCCGAGATTGCGCCACTGCACTCCAGCCTGGGTGACAGAGCGAGACTCCGTCTCAAAAAAAGAAAGAAAGAGGAACGTTCTCTCCTGTCTACTGGTTCAGACCTTCAAAGGCACTATCAGTTCCTAACTGTTCTTTGCCATGCCAAAATTTCATCTGTAAGAAAAGAGAAATCTTCCCACTTCAAGACCTCTGTTTCTTATTTTGCTTTTTTCTCTCCTGGCACCAGCCAGAGTTCTCCCTGCTCATAATTTTCTAGGACATTTGGAATACTTGAAACGTTATTTATCTTGTGATACTGGTCTCCTGAGTAGCTGGGATTACAGGATCCAGCCACCATGCCTGGGTCCAAAAGAGTGACATGTTCTAACCATGCTCTTTCAGAGTAAAGTTTCTTTCAGAGTAAACAGGACAAGGAGCCCTACCAGCCACATACTTGGGGAGGTTTTACTCTGTGTAAATAAAAATGATGCATGTCTTAATCCATTCAGGCTCCTATAATAAAATACCATGAACTAGGGTGGCTTATAAATAACAAATATTTATTTCTCACAGTTCCAGAAGTTAGGAATTCTGAGATCAAGATGTCAGCAGACTTGGTGACCAGTGAGGGCCAGTTCCTTATAGATGATGCCCTATTGCTGTATTCTCACACGGTGGGAGAGGCAAACAAGCTCCCTCCAACCTCCTTTATAAGAACACCAATCCTGGATAGGCGTGGTGGCTCATGCCTGTAATCCCAGCACTCTGGGAGGCCGAGGCGGGTGGATCACTTGAGGTCAAGAGTTCGAGACCAGGCTGGCCAACATGGTGAAACCTCTCTCTACTAAAAATACAAAAATTAGCCCGGTGTAGTGGCGTGTGCCTATAATCCCAGCTACTAGGAAGGCTAAGGCAGGAGAATCGCTTGGACCCAGGATGTAGAGGTTACAGTGAGCCGAGATCATGCCACTGCACTCCAGCATTGGTAACAGAGCAAAACACTGTCTCAAAATTAAAAAACAAAATGAAACAAAACAAAACAAAAAACAAAACACCAATCCCATTCATGAGGGCTTTGCTTTTGCAATCCAATCGTCTTCCAAATGTCCTACCTCTCATCACTGTCACCTTGGGATTAGGTTTCAACACTTGAATTCTGCTGGAACACCAACACTCAGACCATAGCAATGGATACACAAAATAATCAGGAAAAACATCTAGCTACTTGCACATTTTGTTTTTAAGTGACAGGGTCTTGCTATGTTGCCCAGGCTGAAATGCAGTGGCTATTTATAGCATGATTGTAGTGCCACAGCCTTGAGCTCAAGCCTCAAGCCTCCCCTACCAGACCTGGTGTTACTTACACATTTCAATAGGAAAAGCAATAAATGACTTTGTGGGAATCTTAGGTCCTTGATTCAGTCACTAATTAGTTGTGACACTGTGGAAAATTTTTACTTTGCCTTTCTCAATCTTAGTATCTTACCAGTTAAAAGAAATGACTGAAATAGAACAGGTGTATGAGCTTGAGGATTCTAAGGATGATTTCAAGGCATGTTGAAATTGTACACATATGAGTATGTGTGTATTCTGGGAAAGACCTTCAAGTATATCTATAATATAAAAAAGTTAAAAATTAAAAGTACCCTCTGAGGTTTCTTCCACACAACTTGGAATACCATGACTCGAATCAACTTACCCAAATAAACTCAAAGCTTGAACTCAGACTCAGGGGAGCATCATACTCGGTATCAAAACTGCCCACCCCAGAAATGCTGTCCCTGATTATATACTATCTAATCCCCGTCAAGAACCATTCTCTAGTCCTTCATTCTGTTTTACTGTTCTTCATAGCACTTTATTGCATGACATTATACCTTGCATTTGCTTATTTCCCCTCCTCTAGCATATATGCTTCATGCAAAAAGGGTTTTTTTTTTCTGTTTTCTCTGTTGGATTTATTCCCTGTGCCTATAAACAGTGCCTGGCACATATTAAGTGCTCAAAAAAATCTATTGAATGAAAACTCTAGGGCCTGCTATGAGCTATGCACTCTACTAGGTATTTTATGAAATAATCTATCTCAATCTTCATACTATCACTTTAAGGCAAGTTTCCCAATCCTTAGAGATTTTTCTAAAATAATACACCTATGAAAAGGAGCCAGGCAATATATTATAGAAAAAGCTGCTTTATCAGGATTCAAGTGCCAGATCTGCTGGTAACTGTGTGGTTCACTTACATAAGCCCACATATCCCCAGAGGAACTCAGTTTCCACGTTTGTATCATGGGGATAATGCTTGTCCCCTCTACTGCAGGTCATCAGGAGAATAAATGTGAATATAAACACTTAATATGTTAGCAGTGATGGGCAAATGTCTATCACAGTAAGTGATGTGTTGGGGGGGGGGTTTCTGCAGAGATTTGCTACAAGTTGTTTTCCTATATGAAGGCAAGAGAGCAGAGGACAGCTGTCCAGTACCCTCTTACACAGGAACGGAATGTCCAGAAACCCAGAGGGCCCCAGGAAAGGCTCCCAACTCAATAAGGTGATGGCCAGGCCCAACTCCAAACTGTTGTCCACTCCTCTCCCTCTCGATTGCATTTATTTGTAAAGAAAAAAAATATCCCAAATTTAGCCTAGGACCAAACCTTCTTGCACGCTGGAATTCACAAATTCTTCCAAGAAATTAGCTTTCTTGATAAAATGCTTAAGCATTTTTTTTTTCCAGTGGGATTAAGACTTGTTCTTAGAAACCAGTCACTCACTCACTCAGAGGACTGTCAGTCAAGCGTCTGGTTATCTTTAACTAATGTTCTTTTTCTATCTAGTCTAATAATGGGTATCAAAGAATTGTGTACAATTTCTTACTATTCTAGGTGAATCTGTACATTCTTAAAATGGATGATGCTAATTAAGTCAATTTGGTATCAAATTAGTTTCTACTAGGTATATTTATAAAGGTGATGTTCTTTTTTGTTATTGTTGTTTTTTATAAAAGAGGGTCTTTCTCTGTCACCTTCGCTGGAGTGCAGTGGTGCTATTGTAACTCACTGCATCCTTCCACCTCGGTCTCCTGAGTAGCTGGGATTACAGGCTCCAGCCACCATGCCTGGGTCCAAAAGAGTGATACGTTCTAACCATGCTCTTTCCCTATCGGATATCCCTGTGTACACCAAGGGGGAATCTTTAAATTGGCCTACTAGGGACCTAACAGTTGATAGCTAATTTGACTGAAAAATTTTCTTTGGCATCCAAACCAGTGATCTTCAAGCTGGGGTATGGGGTTTGGGAGTCTTATTGGGAGTGATTGACAATGTGGTGGAATCTACTTCTAACTCAATTAACCCTGCCTAAGAGGACCTCCTTCAAAATACATACTGTTCTGCTGGCTCTTTCCAGCCATATTCTTTTTCCCCTTTTCAAATTCACCCTTTTACTGCAGCAAAAAAGAAAGGCAAACATCTTATTTCTCAGAAGTCCACTTATGGTGCATTGCCTTGGGGTGTAAAAATCTCCAGGCCCCTAAGCAGAGGGCCATTGTGAAATACCCACAGGATTACAGATACTGACAAAGTGAAAGACTTTCAGGCCCGAGAAAATTCCTTTTCGGATTCAGAGTAAAGTTTCTATTTCTTTGCTTAGATCAACACTGGAGGAAGACCTAACCAAACGTCAAGCAACAGAACATTGAAAAATCGTTTTTGTGATAAATCACTAGATATCTTTGGGCATATAACTCAGGGGTTTAGAAGATAGAATGGAATTATACTGACTTCATTCCCATATATTTATATGGAAAGATTTCTTAAGCACTTCCATTTAAAAAGAAACACTTCTCTGATGGCCAGTGATGATGAGCATTTCTTCATGTGTTTTCTGGCTCCATAAATGTCTTCTTTTGAGAGGTGTCTGTTCATGTCCTTTGCCCACTTTTTGATGGGATACCATCTCACACCAGTTAGAATGGCCATCATTAAAAAATCAGGAAACAACAGGTGCTGGAGAGGATGTGGAGAAATAGGAACACTTTTACACTGTTGGTGGGACTGTAAACTAGTTCAACCATTGTGGAAGTCAGTGTGGCGATTCCTCAGGGATCTAGAACTAGAAATACCATTTCACCCAGCCATCCCATTACTGGGTATATACCCACAGGAGTATAAATCATGCTGCTATAAAGACACATGCACACGTATGTTTATTGCGGCACTATTCACAATAGCAAAGACTTGGAACCAACCCAAATGTCCAACAACAATAGACTGGATTAAGAAAATGTGGCACATATACACCATGGAATACTATGCAGCCATAAAAAATGATGAGTTCGTGTCCTTTGTAGGGACATGGATGAAACTGGAAAACATCATTCTCAGTAAACTATTGCAAGGACAAAAAACCAAACACCGCATGTTCTCACTCATAGGTGGGAATTGAACAATGAGAACTCATGGACACAGGAAGGGGAACATCACATTCCGGGTACTGTTGTGGGGTGGGGGGTCGGGGGGGGCGGGGACAGCATTAGGAGATATACCTAATGCTAAATGACGAGCTAATGGGTGCAGGAAATCAACATGGCACATGGATACATATGTAACAAACCTGCACATTGTGCACATGTACCCTAAAACCTAAAGTATAATAAAAAAATAAAAAAAAAAAGAAACACTTGCTTTGATTATACGTGTTGTTCTGGTCAATTGTGTACTAGTGAAAAATCATAACAACAATTCAAAAGAAATGTTTTTCAACGTTTAGAGCCTATTGTCACAGGTACTTTTTTAAAAACAAGTATACTGAGTATGTGTGTTTGTGTGTGTGTGTGTGTGTATGTCACAAAAGACATGATAATCAATGAAAAACTTTCAATCATAGCAGTGTTATATTGGGATTAAGTTTTACAGAAAAGGAATAAAATGAGTTCCATGAGAAAAAAGATCTATGTAAAATTCCTGACTTTTCTAAAAGAGCTTATTTATATGTTTCTTAAATGGATGATGAGAGATATCAAATTACTTTGGTATTTAATTTAACTTCCATTGGGTACATTTAAAAGAATGATTTTTAAAACCCAATAGTTATAATATTAGAAATGTAACCGTCGGCAACTATTCAAAATTATGATGAAAAATTTCAGACATTAACTTTAAAAATGTATGAGAACAAGTCGTTTTTCAAAATCCTTTTAGAGGATACTCAAAAACATTCAGAAATACTGTTATAAACTACTTGTAAGCCAAGAAGAGCCTGTGTTAACCACCTAAAATTTTGACTTCTAATAGAAAGCCAAAGTCAGGATTATTTCATTGAAGTACAAAAGCCATCTCAAGCATCCCCTACAAGTTGCTAAATCTGGAACTCTGAAAACAGTAAATATTCAATAAACACTAGCTCACAGACAAAGTACTTTAGCTATTCAACTGATACCTATCAACAGCATGTATAATGTACCTTGTTACTTCTAACCTTCGAGGAGATACTCTTTAAAATTTTATGCAAATACCAGTCAAAAGTACGTTATTGAAATGAAACCCTAGACCAGGTAATAATTATGCTAATTTTATTCCCTAATTCTCTCCTGGATATCCACTGCATGCCTACGGTATGCCATGTACTAAGTCTGGCCCAGGAATCCCAGGAAACGAACAAAATATATTGTTTTTCATGAAGAAGCATCCAGGAGCAGGCCACGCTGTTCTCTAGCCTAGGTACTATGATAGGTATAGCTTAGAAGCAGCACAGAAGAGGGAATGAGGAGCTGTGGGGGTGAGAGGCAGAGAGAAGGTGTCAGGAAGGGTCTTTCAGAAAAGGTACGCTTTAATGGAGCCTTGAAAGGTGGTTGTGTGCTTGTCAAGAGGATCCCAAATAAACGGAAGGAACAAAGCTATGGAATGAAGCCATCTGGCTATCTAGAACCTTCCTCCCTGTATTGCAAATAGTTTAGGACAGCTGGTGTATGGGGGTGTGACTGCACACTGTTTCCATGGTACATGCACTGGGGACACAGAGATGACAGAGTGGCAAGAGATGAAGCTGAAGAGCTGCAGAAACCAGACAAAGGAAGACTTTCTCACATGCCACACCATGGTGTTTGGACTTAATCCTGGGACATAGGCAGCTGTTAAAGGGTTATTGAACCAGGCAATTATGGGATGAGATTTGTCTTTTAGAAAGATTACTTTCTGCAGTGTGGACAATAAATTTGTAGGTGATGCTGGCAGATAGACTATGCTCAAGACTACAAAATCATTATCAGTTAGAAGATAACTGGCAGTGTTCCTGGAAGACTCATGGTAGGAAAGGGGCTGTAGAGGAAGGGCAGTGATAGAAGGACCTGAAGGCTATAGACTCTAGACAAATTGGTTACCAATCCTTTAAGAGGACTGTAGGGAGAATAAAGCAAGGAGAAGCCCAGAGTGAGTTCCAAGAAACTTGGGGTACATAACTGGGTAAATAGTATTGCTGTTGGCAAAAATACAGAATCTAAAGGTGAACAGCAAATTCTGAGGAAAGTATCTTCAATCCACTAACTCCAGGCCCTCATTTGTTCTGTGAGGTAGGTGGCATGGATATTATTATCCCCATTTTATGACTAATTGGTGTATTAGTCCATTCTCACACCAACGAAGACATACTCAAGACTGGGTAATTTATAAAGGAAAGAGATTTAAATGACTCACAGTTCTGCATGGCTTTGGGTGGGCCTCAGGAAACTTACAATTATGATGGAAGGCATCTCTTCACAGGGCGCCAGGAGACAGAATGAGTGCCCAGTGAAGGGGGAAGCCCCTTATAAAACCATCAGATCTTGTGAGAACTAGCTCACTATCACAAGAACAGGATGGGGGAAACTGCCCCCATGATTCAATTATCTCCACCCAGTCCCTCCCATGACACGTGGGGACTATGTGAACTACAATTCAAGATGAGAGTTGGGTGGGGACACAGCCAAACTATATCAGTGAGGTAATATTATTCACCCACTATCACATGCAGCAGTTTTGGCACGTTTACTACACACCAGGCTTAAGAGCAGTTAAACAAGGGAGACAAAGTTCTTGCTTTCACAGAACTTATATTCTGGTGGGGGTGAGGGGAATAGAGCATAAACAAGCAAGCAAACAATAAACCAAGGTTTGAAAGACTATGACGGGAACATGGGTGGGGGTATGGGTACTTTACCTAAGGTGGCCAGGGAACGTATTTCTGAGGTCACATTTGAGCTGACTCTTGAGCAGAAAGTAGTCAGGGAAATGTATAAGGGAAGAGCATTCCGGGCAGAAAGAACAGCAACTGAGAAGCCCCTGAGGTAGGAAGGAGCTTGGTGTGCCACTGAGGTAGGAATCGCAAATACCCAGGCAAATCTGAAGCAGGAAGTCCAAGTTACAAGGGCATTCCAGGAAGAGCAAGGGTGAAAGACTCTGGCACCTTAGGGCACCACTGGCCAGCATAAACTCTCTTGTGATTGCCTGCGAACCTGACTACCACGCACAACACTGGGCCTCTGAGAAAGTGCATTATGATTGAAGGAAACCAAAATATTGCACCCCAAAATATACTTTGACATATTTTGAGATGGCTGTTCGGAGGGCAAAACAGAAGTAGGCCTGTAAAGCTGTCATTTGTTGGGGAGATTTGTGTCTGTAGAGTATCTGCACTGATGCAGCCAGGCTTTCTCTGAGGCCCCACCTTGTGTCTGTCTGGATCTAGGAAAGACTAACTGAGAGTCTGACAGCTTTAAAGGTCTGAAAGAAACATTTACCATCTATTCTATCTGAGGGCTGCTACCAGAGAGGATCATCTAGATAACAAGACCGCCTTTGCTAGCCAGGCCTCCTCTTCTCTCCTTCCCATAACCTGTCTTGCCACCATAACCTGCTTTACCACCATTACCTGTTTTTGGCCATGCTCTCAGCTCCTGTTCTTTCTGTTACCTCAAGATGGTATATAAGCATTAACCATCTGGCCATTTCTTTGAGTTTTTAAGATATTTTATATGGCTCCTGTGCATACATGTGCACATAATAAAATTTATCAGCCTTTTTTTCCTGGGAAGCTATTATCGCTTTGTTTCATAGACTCAAATTATCAAACCTTCAGGGAAAAATTTAAACTTCCCTACATGATCCACAAATGCTTCTGAAAGACAAGTCATTGCTTAGTTTAGGACTGCTTATTTTAGCATTGAAATAGGGCCAGGAATAAACTCAGTTTTGTTAAAAGAAATGAACTTAAAATCTTTAGATGAACCGAATTTATCTTAAATTTGTCCACTCAGAGCAAGAAACATTCTGCAGTGCAATGGCTGATGGCTCAACCCCCAAGGCTCAGTCACGCCATACCACAATACATGGAAGATACCACAATACGTGGAAGATGCATGGGAGTAGAGTGTTCCCTGCCATCCTTCAAGGCTGTTACAGGGATTAGAGAGGCATCGTTTCCCCACAAACTCCCCTAATAGCTCAGCAGGACACGGAAAGGAGAAACAGTACCTCCTAATGCACCTGCCAATAGCACCCCCTGCCATGCTGGTTCCTGTCTGTGCAAAATGGAAAGGTATGGAGGGACTGGCCGTTAGGGGTGTCCACCGTCTTTGAGAAGGCCATCCCAGGCATAGTCCAGTCACCCAACCCTCTGAAACACACTGCTCATATTTCCCATCCTGTGGTCATTTTCCATTGCTGCTTTATGGGCTACTGATTTTTTGCCAACAGTCTTTCTTCATTCAGCTGCATGGTTTCAAATTCCATTTGCTAAGGATGATGCAGATCAACCCTCTGAACCTCTATAAAAATATCCTACTTTACAGTGCCCTGTCTCAGATGCATCTGCTTGTATCAAGACAGCTTCTGTATTTAAAGTTTGCTAATAGAGCCCAAACTGTAAAAGAATTAGATTATTCCTGAGTGTCACATTGAGAAGTTATATTATTATATACTCTTATTTTATTTATTTATTTGCTTATTTTTGGAGACGGAGTCTTGCTCTGTCACCCAGGCTGGAGGGCAGTGGCACAATCTTGGCTCACTGCAAGCTCCGCCTCCTGGGTTCACACCATTCTCCTGCCTCAGCCTCCCGAGCAGCTGGGACTACAGGCGCCTGCCACCACGCCCAGCTAATTTTTTTTTTTTTTTTTTTGTATTTTTTGTAGAGACGGGGTTTCACCGTGTTGGCCAGGATGGTCTCGAACTCCTGACCTCAGGTGATTCGCCCACCTCAGCCTCCCAAAGTGCTGGGATTACAGGCGTGAGCCACCATGCCCGACCCATGTCTCCTTTATAACAACCTCACAGTGACAACTTCTCATCTGTTTGCACTGAGTGATTGATTCACCTGTCCTCCCCAGTATGGTCCCAGATCTCCATGAGGGTGGGGACCATGTGCATTTTTGCTCATCATCATTGCATCCCCAGAACATAGTACAGTGCCTGGCACAAACTAGATGCTTAATAGCTACTGAAAAAAAAATACTGTGAAATATATTAAATGGTGGTAATGTTTAGCTTCTGAGAGTGGATCAGCCAAAAATAATTCAAGGCTGAGGAAGGTTAAGGCTTAACCATTCTGTATCATTAACCATTCCGTATTTTGTTATTTTATATCAAAATATATAGAAAAAATTTTGCTGTCACTTGGGTGATAAACTGATTTTAGAGATAATTTTCTAACTTTCTAAAAGTAGAGTAAGTACTGACTTTTGAAAAGGCTCACACAAGTTAGGCCAAATTAAAAAAGAAAAGCTACCACTTTACTGAGGACAGTGTTAAGCACTTTATACACTTTTTTTCTTTCAATACTAATGGTCAGTTATTATCCAGTTTACAGGTAAAAAAACAGAGAGAGAGAGAGAGAGAGAGACTATGGTTGCATACTGAGGGAGGATTTGTGTCCAGATCTATCTGATTCCAAAGGCCATGTTTTTAGGCTAAGAATAAATGCTGACGTTGAGTAATAATGTCTTGCTCCCTGACACTCAAAAACCTCATCTCCTCCCATGACACGGTACAACACTGCAGTCTGGTAACACCAAGTGGGGTAAATGCCCAAGTATTTAAAATATTAATAGGATTTGGGGGCCAGTGATGTTGTAGCAGGGAAACTAGACAATTAAAGGAAAAGAAATAAGGAGGAATATAAACAGCATTTACTGAAAGCATGTTTTATGCCAGATACTATATTAGATATGTTAATGTATAACATTTATTTTAATCCTAAGACTCCTGTGAGAAAGACAATACTAGTCAACAAAAAAGGGATTTAGAACAGCTATGGTGTTTGGATACCTCCAAAATTCCCCACTTTTTTCTAAGGATTTGAGCCTCCCTCTTTTTTTTTTATTTAGCTAGGAATAAGACTGTCTGGAATAAGGATAGTATTTCCCAGTCTCTATTCCAGCTACCTGAGGTCATGTTACTAAGTTCTAGGCAATGACATATAACAAGAAGTATACGACAGCATCCAGGAATTTTCCTTCAGAGACCATGGGCTCTTGCCTTTCCCCTCTTTCCTTTTTTCCTTTTTTTCCTTTTTTCCTCCTTTTTTCCTCCCTTCCTCCTTTCTGCTACTTCGAACTTGGGGGTGATGGCTGAAGCTCCATCTTGGGATCATGAAGCTGAGGGCCTCATCTTATATATGGTAGATAATCCAAAAGGTAGAATCAGCCTAGTTCTCAGAAGACTGTAGAACCATCATACCAGCCATAGCTTGCCTCTCTGCAAGTTTGTTTAATGTGAAAGAGAAACAAGCATCATTTAGACTAAGCCATTGTTCTTTGCAGTCTCTGTAGCTGGCAAATAATTTTAACTAATCCACAACTCATCCAAAGTGATGGCACAGAGTTCAGAATCAGGCCTGTCAGTGTGCGAAGTTTGTTCTCTTAGGTAAAACCTTGAAGAACTCTTGCTTGTAATTTGCAAGAGATTTTGAAAAAAGAAAAGTTTCAAAATGCTGAAAAGGAATTTGACAGAAGAAAACAAGGAAGGTTCGAATATGCTCTTAAATCTGCTACCTGAGAAGGAATCAAAAGGAGTATGCTACTCAACAATAAAGAATGTGGTCTCCATGAGAGATGAGCAGAGGAAGATCTCAGTCACCTGCATGGAGCTGGATACAGAAGAGAAATAGAAGCTGTGCAGCTGGCAGCGTCTGTGAAATATGCTGTGCTTGTTAGTTGAAGAATGGGCATTGCAGAACGGAGCCCTGGAAATGGTCACAGGATGACAGGTGAGAAGAAAGAATTTAAAGGGATTCTGAAATTTTAAAAAAGCAAGATATGAAGTTTAAATATATACAGTCTAGAAAGAAGCAGAATCACATGACCCATATCAAAAACAGCAAAAAGGTCAAAAAGGCAAAAAGGAAAGGTCAAGGTTGAAGCCCTGACAACTCATTTTTATTCATTTCCTTTACTCAGGTTCACAGCAGCACTGAAGGAGTAAATGTAAATTGTGTTGCAATTGAGTAGAATCCTAAAGGAAAGGCAGTCATAGAACAGGGAGTTTATTGTTACCCTTTGTTCAATTTCTAAATGAACCACAGTGATAAGAACTTAGGAGAGAGATCAGTGATTGCAGCTAGGCCTAATTTTACTTAGGATCAATCTTAATGATCAGAAAAAGAGAAACAGGTTATTATGTCTGCCAAAGGCATTATTTTAAACACCAGAGAAATTAAGTCATAATAAAGGCATGTAGGAAGTTTAGGAAATACAGATGGGGAATAAAATGAAAGTAGGCAATAGCAATAAAAGGCAGCAATATGAAAACAGATATGACACAAATTAGAAGGTATTTTACAAATGGTTAAATAAATTCTGCACTATAACTGGGTCTCCCAAATTCCTCTTGAATGGTCACAGGTCTGAACTGTTTGCTGATGCATCCAGTGCTCTGGGAGTCAGGATAGCAGTGGGGAACCTGCTCCATGCAAGGCAATGCAAATCATTCCACCAAGTGTGTAATAACATGACAGAATCAGAATGCATTCATTTCTAATAATATCAGTGTGTGGTAGGAGGACGCTGGGAAGGAGAAATAAGAATAAAATTAGAGAATTCAACTTTAGAGACACCAAATGAAAATCCGGGATCAGGTTAAACAGGCTATGAATAGTAAAAAGTCTGGAAAACATAAAATACTCAGGTACTATTAGAAGAATTTGAAAACTAAAATACAAAAACAAAAACAAAATCCCTTGTTTATAAGGAAAACATTGGCTAAAGCAAGGATGTTCTAAATTGTAAAATATTTTTCCCCTTAAACTTCAGAAAACAACAAAAAATAACAAATTTCAGGCCACTGCAGGAAAATACATAGATTAGTCTAAAAAACTTGGAGGGCTTAGTATCCTTTAAGTTTTATTAAGCCCCTTTTCATTTTATTACTGTTGGTGTTTTCACTCTGAGGATTCTGAAAATTAAAATAGCAATGGGAAATGGTGATAGTGGTAGAGAAGAGGTTTAAAAAAGCAAATCTCAACTAGTCAAATGAAGTCATTCAAAATGTGAAAAGATTCCTAATAGGCTGAACATGTTGGAACACCTTACCAAATGAGGAAAAAGAGAACACATTTCAAAGAATGGTAAACTTAATTCCGACATGCAGATTTAAAAATGTTTTTGGGGATGTAAGTATAAGGAAAGAGCCATGACCCAAGGGTGCACTCAATGACAACATCACCCCCATTCAAGAGACCTCCTTTTAGCTTACAGAAATATCAGACATGTTAGGGCTTATATTCTAAAATTACACAGGCCCAATTACCTGGGGGGTTGGCTGTCACTTTATATTCTCTGAGTAGAGCTGCTGACAAGGAAAGCCAGGAGAAAAAGAAAATCACCCCGGCACCCACAATTCAGAGAGCATTTGGGGTCACAACTGTAATCCCAGCACTTTGGGAGGCCGAGGTGGGTGGATGATTTGAGGTCAGGAGTTTGAGACCAGACTGGCCAACATGGTGAAACCCCGCCACCACTAAAAATATAAAAATTAGCCGGGCGTGGTGGCGGGCCCCTGTAGTCCCCGCTACTCAGGAGGCTGAGGCAGGAGAATCACTTGAACCCAGGAGGTGGAGGTTGCAGTGAGCCGAGATCACACTACTGCACTCCAGCCTGGGCAACAGAGTGAGACTCTGTCTCAAAACAAAACAAACAAAGAAACAAAACAAAGAGCATTTGGGGTTCTCAGGAGGTGTAGCCTGTACACATAGAGGGTACTGGAATTGTTTAAAAAATTATACTGCAGTTTGACTTCTTTTCCATCCTCACTCCTACACCCAGGTTTAGGGGACAGAACCATCTGATAAAGATAAATTTGTTTTTAGATTTCTGGGGTGTTCTGCAAAGACTACTATATCATTTGCAAATAGGTTGTCTTTTAATAAAAATCATGCTATGTAATGTCTTCTTAATATACGCTGAACAAATTGCCTGTTTTAATTTGGCTATATAGTTACAATTTAAAATGTTCACACTGTTATCTTTTACCAGTGGAGTGTTTGTTTGTTTGTTTTAAGTCTTTAGACGAAGTGAATTTATTCAAGGAAGTTCACATGTCGGTTTTGTTCTTTTAGAGGGGTGTCTTTTTGACCACAAAGAAAAAAAAAAGTTTTCCACAAATGTCATCTAACTAAAGGCAATCTATGGACTTCAGGAAGTCAGTTGAGGACACAGATTAATGAGCCAATACTGAGCCTCGTCCCTTCTGACCTCTCAGCACCTGCTCAACTAAACTCAGGGGAAACTCTTGAGTCTTCTTTTTAAATTGGTAACGCTTGCCCCTTCTTTCTCAAACAAATCAACGCCCAACACCACCACCAAATTATAGCAAACAACGCGTATACAAGAGCATTAAATAGTTCCCAAGAGCATAAAATAGTTCCCAACAGCGCCAGTGCAGGGGGCAAAACAGAGCGACCAAACGGAGGCAGCCTCAGGAGAATTGCGCTCATCTGGAGCGAGACGCCAGCCTGGGAAAGCGGAACCCCTTTCCCGCCCCGCCCCAAGGACTCACGCTCAGGTGCAACGCCAAGACTCCTGGGGAAGAGAGGTGACCGTCTCGGCGCGACCGCCCACTCATCTTGCCCCAAATGACCCCAGCACACAGGAGAGGTTCTCTCAGCGTGGGACTCCGTCTCTCCCGAAGACAGGGAGCAGAGCGAAGCGGCCACTCGTCTCTGTAGCCGCGCTACCGGCCCGCAGCCTGGCTCGCAGGTGAGGCGTGAATAGGTAACCACACCTGCTCGGCCGGCCCCACCTGCTGCGTCCCCGTACCCGGTCCTCCTCCTCCACCACCTCGGTCGGCGCGGCTCCTGGAGCCGGGGTGTCACGCTCCGACCTACCTGCGCGACTCCAGCCCCGGGCGCCCGCGCTCCCCGCGGCGTGCTCCCGGGCCGCTCCGGGCGCGCAGGCTGCGGCCCCGCGCCCGCACTTTCCCGGCTGCCGGAGACTGCGGGCTCAGCGGGAAGCCCCGGCGCTGCCCGGCTCGCCGCCTCCGACCGGCTCCATTGTGACGCGGCGCGTTCCGCCGGCCAATGGGCGCGCGGCGGCGCGAACCGCTGACTAAGTTCGCGGGTGGAGGAGGAGGGGACGGGGCGGAGGCAGGACGCGGAGGCGGCTACCACGGTGGTGGCGGTAGCAGTGGCGGAGGAGGAAGAGGCTGCAGCCGCTTCGGTAGCTGCTCCTGCTGTGAATTTTTCAGCTGCCTGGGCCTGAGTGTTTGCCCAGCTCTGGGGCTGCGGGAGCCGGTGACTCACCTCTCGCTGCTGGAAACAAAGCGCAGCTGCCATCTCCCCGAGCGCCCCATGTGGCCATCGCTGCCCCCTCGCCCAGCCTCGGGTCCGCAGGAGGCAGCGCACAGTCACACGCCCCGCAGAGCAGCTGGAAAGAGCTGGGACTGCTTTCCAGAGGCGGGAGGGAAAGGGGCTTCGGCGTGTCCCCCAGGCGCGCCACACCGCCGTCTTCGGCAGTACACAGCGTGTGTCGGGCCCCAGGCTTCTCACGTGTGCGCCCCTGAGTAACTTGGCATTTATATAACGCGTGTTGGGCCCTGAGGGAAAGGTGGGGTGCAGCACGCGGGAACCTCCTCTTCGAAAAGGAAGTCCCTTTACCTTTCTTTACCGTGCTTAGAAAGGTTGTAGGGCCCAGCCCCTGTGAGGGAGGGTTTACAGTTGTACCAACTAAGCGGCTTAAGTTTGATTCTGGCCCTCCAATACCATTGGCTTCTCTCAAATGTCCTTATCCTCAGGATAGGGAGGGGACCACATGGCCGAGGGGCTGTCCCTATACTCACAACCTGCCTTTCACTGCGAATCAACTGCAGAGACACCTCAACTACTGCCCACTTGCTTCTTTCCCAAGTGGCACTGCATTTGAAGGCCAACAATATTCCTTACGAAACAGAATTAATCCAAACCCAGAAATTCTAGGGACATAAATATTTTTATCAGCCTCATCCATTTCCCCACTCTCACTCTCTCCCCAGTTTTAACTCAGTCTCTGCCCTGGCCATTATCTTGAGCACACTGATTCAATTAGGCAAGATTTATATCTTTTAGTTGCTATGGTGATCACATCTCCATTTAGAAAAGAAAGAAAAAAACAAGTTTGTACCAGCATCTCCCAAAGGAATAGAATGAAGACGAACAGACTCAGCATTTGGGGCATCTGAGCAGTTTGTGTAAATGGGAGTATAGCAAATGCACTATCGAGTTATATGAGACATGAGTTGTGTCTCAGACTGTTCAGATGAGAACTACAATTTGAGTCACCCTGAAAGGGAAAAAGAAGGCTGTCTTTGTGTCACTGATCTTTTCTTGTTCACTCAGTCCATTCTGGAATTGCAGATATCTTTTTTCTTAGTCTTGAAGGAAGAGCTGAAAGAACATTTCTTCACTTGGTCATTCAATAAATTTTTATTGAGTTTATATGTGTGAGACACTGGGTATGCACAGATCTACAAGTCTAATTTAAATTTAGGTTTGATCCTTACAGGAGTATCTGAAATTCTCTCAGGGATTTTCTGATTAATTATTTTTGGTAGAAGAAAATTCTAAAAGACTCTGTCACTACTTTCACAGCCAGATTTACCCAAGTCTAAAATAGTGATTAAAAATTCCATCATGGATTTTAAGCACCAAAAAAATGACAGGCAGGTCTAAATCGTTTTAGAGGTTTATTTTGCTAAGGTTAAGGACATTCCCCAGGAGAAAGCACAAATACAGGAACATCTGTGATCTGTGCCTTTTGCAAAGAGAGTTTTTGAGGACTTCAATATTTAAAGGGGAAAGAGCCAGCAGGAGGGGCAGGAGAAAAGAAAAAAAGGGAAATGGGAAGGTAGGCAATGAGGGAAGAAGTTACATTCTTGTGAGGCTTTGATTAGTGCCCAGTGAATTCACATTTTGCGTGTGAAGAGTAGGTAGAGGAATAGTGATTATGTGTTCCTCTCATGCTCAGCGAATCTACATTTTACATAAGATAAATGTGAAAATAGGGGGAAAAGTCAATTATGAATTTGTCTTGGGGTGGGCAGAGGGATGATTTCCAGTCTTGTCCTTATACCATACATATGAAGAAGAGCTGTTATTGTCAGAGTGAGAGTCACCGTTTTAGGGCTCATTTATAGGAGGGATATGCATTCTGAAAGATTTAGGGATGCACAAGGCATTTCACCGTAGCAATTTGTGAAGAAGGCTATCTGGGGAGATATGTGGCCTTCTATTGTTGCAGCTACCTGGTAACAACAGAAGGCAGTTTTTATTTATTTATTTTATTTTTTATTTTATTATATTTTAAGTTTTACGGTACATGTGCACAACATGCAGGTTTCTTACATATGTATACGTGTGCTATGTTGGTGTGCTGCACCCAGTAACTCGTCATTTAACATTAGGTATATCTCCAAATGCTATCCCTTCCCCCTCTGCCCACCCCGCAACAGGCCCCGGTGTGTGATGTTCCCCTTCCTGTGTCCATGTGTTCTCATTGTTCAAGTCCTACCTATGAGTGAGAACATGTGGTGTTTGGTTTTTTGTCCTTGTTATAGTTTGCTGAGAATGATGGTTTCCAGCTTCATCCATGTCCCTACAAAGGACACGAACTCATCCTTTTTTATGGCTGCATAGTATTCCATGGTGTATATGTGCCACATTTTCTTAGTCCAGTCTATCATAGTTGGACATTTGGGTTGGTTCCAAGTCTTTGCTATTGTGAATAGTGCCGCAATAAACATACGTGTGAATGTGTCTTTATAGTAGCATGATTTATAATCCTTTGGGTATATACCCAGTAATGGGATGACTGGGTCAAATGGTATTTCTAGTTCTAGATCCCTGAGGAATCACCACACTGACTTCCACAATGGTTGAACTAGTTTACAGTCCCACCAACAGTATATAAGTGTTCCTATTTCTCCACATCCTCTCCAGCACTGGTTGTTTCCTGACTTTTTAATGATCTCCATTCTAACTGGTGTGAGATGGTATCTCATTGTGGTTTTGATTTGCATTTCTCTGATGGCCAGTGATGATGAGCATTTTTTCATGTGTCTGTTGGGTGCATAAATGTCTTCTTTTGAGAAGTGTCTGTTCATATCCTTTGCCCAGTTTTTGATGGGGTGGTTTGTTTTTTCTTGTAAATTTGAGTTCATTGTAGATTCTGGATATTAGCCCTTTGTCAGATGAGTAGATTGCAAAAATTGTCTGCCAATCTGTAGGTTGCCTGTTCACTCTGATGGTAGTTTCTTTTGCTGTGCAGAAGCTCTTTAGTTTAATTAGATCCCATTTGTCAATTTTGGCTTTTGTTGCCATTGCTTTTGGTGTTTTAGACATGAAGTCCTTGCCCCTGCCTATGTCCTGACTGGTATTGCCTAGGTTTTCTTCTAGGGTTTTTGTGGTTTTAGGTCTAACATTTAAGTCTTTAATCCATCTTGAATTAATTTTTGTATAAGGTGTAAGGAAGGGATCCAGTTTCAGCTTTCTACATCTGGCTAGCCAGTTTTCCCAGCACCATTTATTAAATAGGGAATCGTTTCCCCCAATTTCTTGTTTTTGTCAGGTTTATCGAAGATCAGATGGTTGTAGATATGCGGCATTATTTCTGAGGGCTCTGTTTTGTTCCATTGGTCTATATCTCTGTTTTGGTACCAGTACCATGCTGTTTTGGTTACTGTAGCCTTGTAGTATAATTTGAAGTCAGGTAGCATGGTGCCTCCAGCTTTGTTCTTTTGGCTTAGGATTGACTTGGCAATGTGGGCTCTTTTTTGGTTCCATATGAACTTTAAAGTAGTTTTTTTCAATAACAGAAAGCAGTGTTTTTAGTGACTCAGTTCCCAAGCTTAGCTTTTCTTTTGGCTTAGTGAGTTTGGGGTCCAGAGATTCCATTTTTGTTTCACAGCATTTATTATGTGCCTAGCAGTGTGCTAGACATCATGGGTGATACCAAAGAAGCATAAAACTTGGTCCCTGACCCCAGCAGCCCACAACTTAGATGAACACGGAAAACAATCAAGGACATCTTCTGCTCAAAGGAAATGAAGATTGAACAACATGGGTGGAAGTAGTCAGAAAATGCGTTATGGAGAGAAGGGAACTTAAACTTTTGAAATAGGAGCAGGATTTAGAAGGACTACATCCTTTACCTTTGCCTTATTGGCCCTAAACTTTATCTTAAAATAACCAATCCAGCCTCCTGGCTCTTTTTGGCAAGGTGAGAATCTGGTGAAGAAGCCAGTATGAAAATATTCTGTTTCTACAACATCTCAATAGGGTCTTTACACTCAGATGATAAAGGGGGTGAGAATGAACAGTAAGTGTGGCCAGTTCCTCTATCCAGTAACACAAGCAAAGTCAACAAGTAATAGAAAATGAAACAATCACTACAATTTGGTCTTCTGGTGGTTGAATTCCATGACCCGCATGAAATAACCACCTAACTCCTGGGTTTGGCAGGTGTCTTCTGGGCTGATTCCCTCAAAAACAACCAAAATTTAAAGAAAATCTCTCAGTGTCATCAACATTAAGCTATGCTCCATGTGGCCATCTTGATAAGAGTTTGGTTTTCTCTGAGTCTTGAGAAAATTTTTATGACAAATGGAAGACAATCTTATCCAACACTAAAGTTTTTTCTTGATTCGGTGTTTGAAAAATACTTTATGAGAATGAAAATCTTCTATTTCTTTAAAGAAATAAATGTATTAAACATTGAATTTATGTCTATTAAGTAAACATTGAATGCCTACAACACATAAAAAAAGCACTGAGGACCTGACAGAAGTGAGGGAGAAAACCAAGAAAAATATAGTAATTCCTCTCTTAAAGATACTGTACTCTGGTGGGGAAGGCATAACCAGAGAGAACACAGCCTCCTACAGGGGAGTTTAGGTTGGTGCAGGACGAAGGGAGAATCACACTGAACAGAGTTCTGAGGAAGTTTACCTTCAGGGTTCTAAATTAAAATGTTTCTTTAATGATATACATTTTATTTTTTAACTTTTTTTTTTTTTTTGAGATGGAGTTTTGCTCTGTCACCCAGGCTAGTGTGTAGTGGCACAATCATGGCCCACTGCAGCCTCAACTTCCTGGTCTCCAGTGATCCTGCCACCTCGGGTAGCTGGGATCACAGGCGCTTGCCACCACACTTGGCTAATTTTTGTATTTTTGGTAGAGACAGGGTTTTGCCGTGTTGGCCAGGGTGGTCTCGAGCTCCTAAGCCCAAGCAATCCACCTGCCTCAGCCTCCCAAAGTGCTGCGATTATAGGCGTGAGCCACCATGCCCGGCCATGGTGTTTAAATTTTGTCTCAGCATCGTGGATCAAGTTTGTTCTAATGAAGTGTCAGATCAGAAGAAAAGAACCAAAGTCTATGAACCAAGGCCACCCATAATTTTGCATTCTTGACTGGGCGCAGTGGGTCACGCCTGTAATCCCAGCACTTTGACCGGCCAAGGCAGGTGGATCACGAGGTCAGGAGATTGAGACCATCCTGGTTAACATGGTGAAACCCCGTCTCTACTAAAAAATGTACAAAAAATTAGCCGGGCGTGGCAGCAGGCACCTGTAGTCCCACCTACTTGGGAGGCTGAGGCAGGAGAATGGCATGAACCCGGGAGCTGGAGCTTGCAGTGAGCGGAGATCGTGCCACTACACTCCATCCTGGGTGACAGAGCGAGACTCTGTCTCAAAAAAAAAAAAAAATTGCATTTTCAGGAAGTTTGCCAGAATCCTAATGGTTCAGCTGTGTATGATTGAGCACATTGTTGTTGATGAGGAATGTTTAGTTATTTATTTTTGGTTAAACAGTTCATCATGTTTTTCTGACATGTTGCAGAGATTTAAAATGAGTTTTCTTTGGGCCTAGGACAAATTCTGAGAATGACCCTGGAGAATGAGCTCAGTGGTGAGAATTCTGAAGATGGGGTGAGTTGGATATTGCCCATGTGTTCAGATTAAGGTAGCTTGATCTAGAAATTCAAACTGCAATTGTGCAAGACTGGCTGGATAAGAACACAGACTGCAAGAACACAGAGTAACCAGTTGTGACTTTCAAATTGGGACTATGATTGGGGATCAATTCACGCAGAATTGATCACTACCCACTGTGCTGACTGCCCACTCTGCCTGAACTATACTATGCCCCTTCCTTATCAAACAAGTGCTGTGAAGGTGACCTTCTAGACCTTTCTACTAGGAAAAACTCCAATTCCTGCAGCGGGATGCCTGACATCTCAGTTGATCTGTCTTCTGGGAAGTTGTCCAAAAACTTCTTTGAAAATTTCCCATGCATCCCATTTAAAGAAAGAATATATGCTGTCATCTGGGTCACGTATGGGAATCCACCATGGAGCAGCTAGGCAGTTATTGACTCTTGTCCTTTTCCTATCTGTAAAAAGGAAATGACTTCCAAGAAAATATTTGTAAGAAAGCCAGGCTGAAAGTCCACAATTAAAGCAGAACGGGTGCCACTCTCCTCCTTGAAGTGGTCTAAAAAAAGCCCTCATGAGTTCTGCTAGTGACTGAGATATTTGCTGGGATCCCTGGGAGGATTCAGTCTGTGTTCCCTGAACTCTGTTGAAATCTGGGCCAGAGGTTTCTTGGTGCTGTGAAAGCACCTGGCTTCTGAGGTTCCTCATACTGAATGCATCCATTTCTTGGGTTTAGAGTAACTCAGATATGACACTAGCTAGACCTTGATTTTCCCTTTTTTTTTTTCTCAGCAGCTGTAGGGTTTTTCTTTTATGTTCTCAGCCTAATATAAAGCCATCTGTTAATTATAATACATATAGAACACTAGATTTCATTCTCAAACTGATTCTTTAAGAGTAGGAGCTGATATATGTCTGTGGCTTATTAAGAATTTGCAAAAACTCAAAATAAGTTATAAAAGAACAAGATTCAGAATTTTATAGAGCTAGAAAGGAAGAGAGGTATGCCAGAAAGAGCGCTGGACATGGGGTCTTCTCTTGGATTCAACTGGTGGCTCTGTTGGCCATGAGACCTGGGGCAAGCCATTAATAGTCTAGATAGGAGTTTCTTTTTTCAATGTGTTTTTTATATCTATCCTGGACTATATAAGAAGATGTTTCAGAATTCTCAGAATTTATTTTGTTTCATTTATTCATTCACTATCCAACAAATATTTATTCTATGCCTACGATGTGAAGAGCATTGTAGGAGTTTTGGGAGATATATGAGTCTGTGTGATTTATGTGGCCTTTGCTGTCCTGTAGCCTACAGTCCTGCAGATTTCTTCTCTTTTTCTTTTTCTTTTTTATTGAGATGGAGTCTCACTCTGTCGCCCAGGCTGGAGTGCAGTGGCACGATCTTGGCTCACTGCGACCTCTGAAGCCCGGGTTCAAGCAATTCTCCTGCCTCAGCCTCCTGAGTAGCTGGGATTACAGGCGCCTGCCACTGTGTCCAGCCAATTTTTGTAGTTTTAGTAGAGATGGGGTTTTACCATCTTGGCCAGGCTGGTTTTGAACTCCTGACCTTGTGATCCACCTGCCTCGGCCTCCCAAAGTGCTGGGATTACAGGTGTGAGCCACCGCACCCGGCCCCTGCAGATTTCTAAGAAGGATGTGAGGGTTGGATGTGATGAATCGACAGACTGTACCTAACCAGACTTTTAGTCTGTTTAAAAACACCAGCCTCATTGGCCTTGTCCCTGAATCTTACACACCTAAATGCAAACACACCTTCCAATTATCTGCTGTTCTTCTGCTAATTTATCTCTGCATCCTTCTTTTTATCCACTTCTTTGTCTCCATCAAATTTCTGTTTCTGGAGCATATAAAGGCAATAGGACACTTGCTCATAAGAAGCTTGAAGTTTTTAAACTATAAAATATGCAGGTAAATATGTAGCCAGATATGTGAGCAAATATGGGGGTCCAGTAGAATCCCCTAACACAAGCTATACACAAGATATATAGACTTACACCTATCACTCAAGCGTGCTTCGTAATAGCTGAATGTAGCCTGGCTACCTTATGATAAAGGGTATGAAAATAATTTTTTTTACCTCGTTACAAAATTGAGGGACAACGGTAATTAATTAGTTATTATCTTGATAAAGGAGAGATTGGGTTAAAGTGGGAAAAACATTTTTAGAAATAACATCATGCTGAGTGAATTAAAGAACTTAGGGCTTCAGAGGAAGCCTGTTGTTTTAGTAAGCAGAACAGATTTTGGTGGCTGACAAAGACCTCAGTGTAGGTGGGAAAGTTATGGTAGCTTGATTACAAGGAAAGAAGTGGGGACGCGTACTAAAAGATGAAAGTAGATATATAGGTGGTAGAAATTTTGCAGTTTCATATTTATCTTTGAGTGAACTCAATTTCCAAAATTTCTGGAATTACTTAGTTTATCAATTCATTAAGCAGATATAATATTTTGCTATTCAGGGTCCCCAAGGACAAAAAGGATATGTGCATTCTAACAAAATACAATAACAAAGCAAACAATTTTTACTTATAAACTAGTTTGTAGTTCATACAAATCACTCAAATAATGTATTATAGCCATTTCTAAACAACATTCTCTTACCCCATGGTCTGTATACCTAAGAGTGACTAATAATCTATTAGCAGTCCCTCGCCTTGCTGACTCACTCTGTTAAACCTCCTGCAGCTCAGGCACCATTCAGAGGTCCACGAGGTTGGAAGATGACACTTGCTTAACTGCAGATCTCTTACCTCCTCTGGAGAAATGCTGCGACACTGTGTGTGTGAGGAGGGAAAAGGCCAAATTATTCACATGGACTGGTGTATTTCCAGTAACTGGGTCTGTGCTTTTTACCAAGTGGGCACAGAATAAATATTTATTCATTGATGAGTGAATGTATGAAATGAAATGAGGTCTGAGACTTCTGAAACACAGATTTTCTCTATCTTGGATATTCCAGAGTCATCTCAGGTTTTAACCCCAACTCCATCCACTTTAGGTTTTACAGCTTAACCTGTTCTTACTTGATTGAAAACACATATAGAAGACCAGGGTTTGGAGATAGGAGGGAGTACATGGGGGTGATTAGGGATGACAAAGGAATAATATACCAGTGGCAATATTTGCCAAAATTAGCTTATTATAAATATATTTGTCATGACTTTGGATGTCTTCATTTCCTCCTCCTGGTAGCATCCTCATCCACGTTGGCAATCACACTACTCTTTTCAATTTGTGTGTTTTGTGACTTTTAAGTGTCATAATATCATGAGATATTAGGTTTGGAGATGCCAGAAACAACCATGATGATTAGTATCAAATAGCAGGCCAGTGTATGAACATGTGTCAGAAATTCATGCCTATCTTTAGAAATAGCTACCTAAACATAGCTTGGATTCTGAAGCAAAACTACTGGGTTCAAATCTTGGCTTTTTCCTTACGAACTGTTTGGTCTCTGTCAAGTTACTCAATTTCTCTGTGCCTTAGTTTGCTGCTTGAGGAATAGATTGTGGTGAGGATCGAATATATAATGTGGTTAAGGTAGTTCTGGGAACATAATAAGTCCCACATTAGTATTAGCTGTAATAACAATCTCAAATAAGTCACTTACCTGCCTTGTATTTATAATTTTCATCTTTAAAATGAGAGGCTTTGGCCGGGCGTGGTGGCTCACGCTTGTAATCCCAGCACTTTGGGAGGCCGAGGCGGGCGGATCACAAGGTCAGGAGATCGAGACCACGGTGAAACCCCGTCTCTACTAAAAATACAAAAAATTAGCCGGGCGTGGTGGCGGGCGCCTGTAGTCCCAGCTACTCGGAGAGGCTGAGGCAGGAGAATGGCGTGAACCCGGGAGGCGGAGCTTGCAGTGAGCCGAGATTGCGCCACTGCACTCCAGCCTGGGTGACAGAGCGAGACTCCGTCTCACAAAAAAAAAAAAATAAATAAATAAATAAATAAATAAAATGAGAGGCTTTGATTAGTTTGTCTCTAAGGCCCTTGTTTTAGTCCATTTGTTTTTTGATAAAGAAACACTGGAGGCTGGGTAACATGAGTTTCTTTAACTCACAGTTCTGCAGGCTGTACTGGAAGCATAGTGCCAGCATCTGCTCAGCTTCTGGTAAGGGCTTCAGGCTACTTTCATTCATGGCAGAGGTGAAGGGGAGTCAGAATATAGAAATTAGATGGTGAGAGAGGAGGCAAGAGAGAGGGGAGGGAGGTGCTAGGTTGTTTATAACAATTGGCTCTTGCAGGAACTAGTAAGAGTGAGAACTCATTTACCTCCCCAGCCGCAAGGAAGGCATTAATCTCTTTATGAGGGAATCACCTCCATGTACCAAACACCTCCCATTAGACCCTACCTCCAACATTAGAGGTCAGATTTTAATATGAGTTTTGGGGGAACAAACATTCAAACTATAGCAACCTCCTGAACCTACTGTTTTCAAACAAGGACAATTAATCCATACATTTTTCTACATATATGTGTGTGGTTAGAGAAGTGAATGATTAGTTACTAGATGCTTTCCTTGATTGAGGGAAGAAAGGTGATTAGGAAATTGAGGCAAGCTTCTTAACTAGACTCTAAATTTCTTGAGTATGTCTTTTCCCCCCTTTGGTACTCCAAAGCCTGGTACCTTGGGATAGTGGGCGGTCAATAAACTGTTAATTAACATGGAATAAATGCTTTTTTATTTTGTATGCCTAGGTGTGTGGGGATGGGAAAGTGTGGTAACTGCTTCCTAAGTCTTTTGTAAGTTTAAAGCCACTAACACAAATATTTTAAACAACATTAGTCGTCTCTGCTGGAGATGTTCACACGGTGGGAATTCTTAGTTGATTGGTTTTGGAAGGCAGATTCTGATTTGTGCTCAGAAATCCTGGACTTTAGGAATAGAATATGGCGCAGTAGACATATTTTGCTGTGTTGCAAGTTAAGATTTGTTTTAGCATTGAGGATGACATGATTTTCACTCATATGCCAAGTCTCATTTATTTGCCTTGTATTTCTGCCATTCCTTCTGAGCTCTTGCATCCATACATTTGTACAAATGTGGTATTCTTTCTTGGTCTTTGTAAGTAGAAAGAGAGGGACAACATTAGTTAAAAGTTTAATGTTAAGGGAGAAGATAGGCCACGGAATGGTAGAAAATATTTGCAAATCACATATCTGATAAGGGAATTGTATCCAGAATGTATTAAAATTGATATAGTTTGGATGTTTGTCCCCTCCAAATGTCATTTTGAAATGTAATTCCCAATGTTGGAGGTGGGTCCTGGTGGGAGGTGTTCGGGTTATGGGGCGGATCGCTCATGAATGGCTTGGTGTTGTCCTCATGATAGTGGGTGAGTTCTCATGAGATCTGGTTGTTTAAAAGCACATGGCACCTCCCCTATTGCTTTCTTGTTCCTGCTTTTGCCACATGACATGCTTGCTCCCACTTTCCCTTCTACCATGAGAAAAAATTCCCTGAGGCTCTCACCAGAAGCTGAGCAGATGCTGGTGCCATGCTTCTATAATCTGCAGAACTGTGAGCCAATTACACCTCTTTTCTTTATAAATTACCCAGTCTCGAATATATCTTTATAGGAACACAAGAATAGCCTAATACAAAAGCACAGTTCAAAAATAAGTCAAATAACTCAACTAAAAAAATGGACAAATGGACAAAGGAAGAGGGTTCTGGAAAGTTCCCAACCACAGACAGGGGAAGCAGAGTAGGAAGCATCTTTGTCTCACCTAGGCAACAATTGTGCTGATCTATTTTGAAACTCTGGAGTCTGTTGAAGGCTTGTGGCTTTCAGGGGAAGGCTTGGACAACAAATTGCTGTTAGTTTTAGTTATTTCAATTCTTAGCACAGTAGCAGTTACACCACCCCTATTCCTACCCCTCCTTCTCCATGGCAGATAAGCTGTTAATTTGTTCCAGGAGCAGTTTACACACAGCTGGTGAGAGCCAAGGTGGGCAAAAAGAACCCTGCCCTCCAAATGTTGGGCATCTGTGCTGTGGTCCCTGATTGGTCCTTCTGAAGACAGAGGTACAGACAAAGACTCAGGTGGCCATTGGTATTACATCTCCCACAATTGTTTCTAGCCCCTCTACTTCTAACAGAAGTGAATTGCAGGTGCTTTAAGGATCCAGTGCCCTTTCCCCCTGTTTCATTTTTTTCTTCCCTTTTGAGAGCCAGACATTAATGGCTGGAAGATTCAAAAGCAACTGTATATACAGGGAAAATGAGAAATTAAAAAGGTACCAAACATGCCCAGGGAAAGGGGCATGCTTAGTAAAAACCCAAAGGACCTTAATTTTATGCCTCAGGCTGATTCCTGGCACAGAAACAGCCTGCAAGAACACAAAAACAAAATCAATATCAAAACCCAACAAATCGTAGGGAAGGAAAATAACTTTATTTCCCGAGTGACCACATTATTAAATTCAAATGTTCAGTTTTCAACAACAACAACAACAAAATTACAAGGCATACAAAGAAACAGGAAAATATGGCCCATTCGAAAGAAAAAAAGTCAACAAAAACTTTTCCTGAAAGACTAAAAGCTAGCAAATTGTAGTTTTGATTTGTAACTCCACATTCTGTTGTCTATGTGATACAAGAGACTAATACATTTTTAAAAAATCATTAGTTTATGTTTGGGTTATACAGTGTATAAAGTGGTAATTTTGTGACATCACAATAAAAATGCGCAAGGATGGAACTGTTAAAGGAACACAGTTTTTGTATATTATTGAATTATGCTACCTTAAATTCAAATTAGAATGTTCTGATTTGATGAAGTTAAATATAACTCCCATGGTGATCACAAAAATATAGCTATAAAATATATACAAAAGGAAACTATAAGGGAATTTAATGTTTCGCTACAAAAAAATCAATGAAACACAGAACACCGTAATGCAGAAAATGAAGAAAAAGCAAGCTATCAGCCATATAGAAAACCAACAGAAAAATGACAGAATTAAGTTCTTCCTAGTTAGTAATTACTTTAAAGGTAAGTGGAATATACTTCCAGTCAAAATACTGAGATTGGCAGAATGGATTAACAAACAGAATCCAACTACATGCTGTCTATAAGAGACTCACTTTAGATCTAAAGACAAAAGTAGATTGAAAGTGAAAGATGGAAAAAGATGATCCATGCAAACTATAACAAAAAGATAGTAGGGGTAGCTATTATAATATGAGACAAATAAACAAGTAAAAAAGATGACAAAAGACAAAGAAAGATATTATATATTAATAAAATATTCAATATAGCTGGAAGACATAAGCATTATAAATATTTACACACATAATGGCAGACTATCAAAATTTACAATGCAAAAACTAATTGAACTGAAGGGAAAAATAGACAATTCTACAATAATAATCGAATACTCCAATGTGCCATTCTCAAAAATGGATAGAATGACCAGACAAAGAAAATAGAGGACTTGAACAACACACAAAAAAATCTTCTGAAACTTTTCCACAAAATTGAATAGGAGAAATGAATAATTTGAAACTCATTCTATGAGTTTCAATTACCTTGATAGCAAAGCCAAAGATGCTACAAGAAGAAAAAAAACCTACAGACCAATGTTAATTAATTGTTAACATTGATGCAAATATCTTCAACAAAATAGTAGCAAACTGAATTCTGCGGCATATTACAAAGATTATACATCATGACCAAGTAGAGCTTATTTCTGGTGCAAGGATATTTCAACATAAGAACACTGATCAATGTAATACACAACATCAACAAACTAAAGGAAAAAATTCGCAAGATCATCTCAATTAATGGAGAAAAAGCATTTGACAAAGTTTAACATGCTTTTATGATAAGAACTGTTGGCACACTTGGAATAGAAGGAAATTCCCATATAATAAAAACCATAAATAGAAACCCACAGTGAACATGATATTCAATAGTGAAAGAATAAAAGCTTTTCCTCAAAGATCAGCGCCAAAACCAGGATGCACATTTTCACCAGTTGTATTTTACATTGTACTTGAAGTTCTAGCCAGAGGAATTAGGCAAGAAAATGAAATTTTAAAAACCAAATTGGAAAAGAATAAGGTACAAATTTCTCTGCTCTTTAATTATAAGATCTTATATATGAAAAAAACTAACAATGTCACAAAAAACTGTTAGCATTAATAAGTAATTTCTATTGTTAAGTAGCAGAATACAAAATTACACAAAAATGAGGAGGTGCATTTCTACATCGTAACAATGAGCAATCTGCAAAGGAAATTACAAAAGCAATTCCATTGAAAATAGCATCAAAAGAATAAAATACTTATGAAAACTACAAAGCATTGCCAAAAGAAATTAAAGAAGAGATAAATGGAAACATATCTGATGTTCATGGATTGGAAGACATAATATTGTTAAGATGTCAATACTACTGAAAGAAATCAACAGATTCAATTCGATCTCTATCTAAATCCCAAAGATTTTTTTTGCAGTAATAGAAAAAATCATCCTCAAATTTATATGAAATAGCAAGGGAACCCAAATAGCACAAATAATCTTGCAAAGGAAGAGCAAAGCTGAAGAACTCATGCTTTCTGATTTTGTACCTTACTATAAATCTGTAATAATCAAAACAGTGTGGCACTGGCATAAAGACAGACAGACAGACTAATGGAATAGAATAAAGGGTTCAGAAATAAACTCTCACACATACAATCAAAGGATTTTCAACAAGGATGTTAAGACCATTCAGTGTGGAATGGACAGTCTTTTCAACAAATGGTGCTGATAAAATTGGATAGCCACATACAGAAGAATGAAGTTGGACCCTTACCTAGCACCATATACAAAAATTAACTCAAAATGAATCAAAGAAGTAAATGTAAGACCTAAAATAATGCCACCATTAAGAAAACATAGGGTACCATCAATGATAGACTGGATTAAGAAAATGTGGCACATATATACCATGGAATACTATGCAGCCATAAAAAAGGATGAGTTCATGTCCTTTGTAGGGACATGGATGAAGCTGGAAACCATCATTCTCAGCAAACTGTCGCAAGGACAGAAAACCAAACACTACATGTTCTCACTCATAGGTGGGAATTGAACAATGAGAACACTTGGATGCAGGGTGGGGAACATCACACACTGGGGCATGTCGTGGGGTAGGAGGAGTGGGGAGGGATAGCATTAGGAGATATACCTAATGTAAATGATGAGTTAATGGGTGCTGCACACCAACATGGCACACGTATCCCTATGTAACAAACATGCACGTTGTGCACATGTACCCTAGAACTTAAAGTATAATAATAAAAAATTAAAAAAAGAAGACATAGGGTAAAAACTTCAAGACATTGTATTTGGCAATGGTTTCTTAGATATGACACCAATGGCACAGGCAACAAAAGAATAAGCAGACAAATGGAACAATATGAAAAGTAAATAGTTTTGTGCACCAAAAAGACACTATCAATAGAGTTTAAAAAGCACCTCACAGAATGAGAGAAACTATTTGCAAACCATATATCTGTTAAGGCATTAATACTCAGTATGTAGAGAACTCCTGAATCTCAAAAACAAAAACAAACTGATTTTAAAAATGGGCAAAGGACTCAGACATTGCTCCAAATAATTTATACAAATGGCTAGTAAACAAACACATAAAAAGATGCTCAACATCACCCAATCATTAGGGAAATGCAAATCAAAACTACAATGAGATAACACATCATACCCATTGGGACAACTACTATTGAAAAAACCGAAAAATTACAAGTAGTAGAGAAGCCACCTTTGCAAAAATTATGACAATGAGAAAAATCTGACATAGCTGACACCAATTTGCTTCTAACTTCACAAGCTAACAACTACCCTTGCCCATTCTGGAGCATAGGCCAAGCTAACTATGGGAGGAATTAGTTTGTAGTTTAACCTTAAAGTAGGGATGATAATAGCCCTTCCCAAAACTACCCCTTCATTGTTTGAGGACTGAACCCACCTTTGTAAAACTAATGAAAGGCAACAAAATTAGAATTATGGGAGAGGCCTGAGTTCTGCTAAGATGTAGCCATAAACAATAACCAACCACGGTTCCAGAGGTCAGATTTGTATCTTCCCCACCTGCTCCTATAGATAACATCACTATTATTAAAACCTTGGTTCTGTTTATATTATGGATTATGTTTGTTGATTTGCATATGTTGAACCAGCCTTGCATCCCGGGGATGAAGCCAACTTGATCGTGGTGGATAAGCTTTTTGATGTGCTGCTGGATTCAGTTTGCTAGTATTTTATTGAGGATTTTTGCGTCGATGTTCATCAGGGATATTGATCTAAAATTCTGTTTTTCTTGTTTGTCTTTGAGGTACTTTTTAGACTTTTGCATTTGGGCAGACCAGCAGATGTCATCTAGACCCATGACTAATACCAAAGAACTGGCCCAGCTTATCCTGTGACCGCCCCCACCCAGAAACTGACTTAACATATGAAGACCAAATTGGACACTCCTATAATTTCATTCCCAACCAATCAGCAACACCCATTCTCCAGCTCCCTGTCCACCAAATTATCCTCAAAAACCTCGCCTCTGAGATTTTGGGTAGAAGGATTTGAGAATTATCTCCCATTCTTCCACTTGGTTGGTCCTGAGATTATTAAACTCTTTCTTTCTGGCAGAAACCTGCTCTTCTCAGTGCATTGCATTTCTAGGCAGTGGGCAAGATGAACCCGTAAGGCAATTACATTGACAAGGATGTGGAGAAATTGGAACCCTTGTGCATTCTTGGTGGGAATGTAAAGTGGTAGAGCCACTGTGGATAACAGTATGGCAGTTCCTAAACAAATTACAAATAGAATAACTGTGTGATCCAACACTTCCACTACTGGGTATATCCCTGAAAGAATTGAAAGTATGGTCTCAAAGAGATATTTGTACACCCATGTTCATAACAGCATTATTCACAACAGCTAAAACATAGAAGCAACACAAATGTCTACTGATAAATAAATAGAAAAGCAAAATAGGATACATATAATGGAATATTGTTCAGCCTAAAAAGAAAATTCTGAAATATGCTATATTACAGATGAATCTTGAGGATGTTAAGCTAAGTGAAGTTAGTCACAAAGAGAAAAATAATGTAGGATTCCACTTATGTGAGGTGTTTAGCATAGTCAAAATTATGGAGACCCAAAATAGAATGGTAGATGCCAGGGACTGCAGAGATAGGGGAACAGGGACTTATTAATTAATGAGTATAGAGTTTCAGTTTTATAAAATAAAAAGATTTATGGAGATAGATGGTTGAGATGGTTGCACAACATTTTGAGTCAAATGTACTCAACATTGCGAGTACATTTTATACCACTAAAGTACATTTTGAAGTGGTTAAGATGGTAAATTTTATTACCGTACTAAAATATTGGGAGGAAGTGGGCAAAGGATTTGAATAGATATTTTTCCCAAAACAAATATATAAATGGCAATAGGCACATGGAAAGACACTCAACATCATTAATCATTAGGGAAATGCAAATGAATGACAGATTGGATAAAGAAAATGTGGTACATTTACACCATGGAATACTATGTAGCCATAAAAAGAACAAGATCATGTCCTTTTCAGGAACATGGATGGAACTGGAGGCCATTATCCTTAGCAAACCAATGCAGGAACAGAAAATCAAATACTACATGTTTTCACTTATAAGTGGGAGCTAAGTGATGAGAACTTATGGACACAAAGAAGAAGAAAACAACAGACAGTGGGGTCTACTTGAGAGTGGAGGGAGAGTGGAGAATGGAGGTAGAGGAACAAAAAAGGTAACTATTGGATATTGGGATTAATACTTGGTTGATGAAATAATTGGTACAACAAACCCCCATGACATGAGTTGACCTATGTAACAAACTTTCACATGTACCCCGAAACCAAAAATAAATGTTTTAAAAAAATCTAATAACCAAACACTACTTCAGACTCATTAGGATGATTCAAATAAAAAGACAATGACAAGTCTCAGTGAAGATATGGAGAAAGAACCCTTATTCATTGCAGGGGGAATTATAAAATGGTGCATCCACTTTGGAAAATAGAATAGCAATTTCTCAAAATTTTGAACATAGAGTTACCATATAATATGTAGATATCTCCCATGTAATTTTTTGGAGTTGTCCTCAGTAGAAGAAACCAGAAGCCTTCTGGGCCTTGTGGCAAAGACTTTTTTCTTCTCTTCAGTAGTTAATTTTTTCTGGTTATTTGATGAGATTCCTAGGGAGTGGGTCTTAAGACAATTGCATATGTGTTTAAAGAAATTTTTCTTTCAGATAAGAGAACTTTCAGAGAAACCCTCCCCGCCTGCACTGGAGGATGTGGTGAGGGGATAACAAGAGAAAGTTAGGAAGTCTTTGGTTCTGAGGCAACTTCTAAGGTCTTCCATTTTCCTTTAATTCATAAGTGCTCAGTATGCCAAAGCACCATACCTGGTTACCTGAGGACATTTGTGAAGCTCCACTAATTGCTGCTTGATTGCTCTATTGCTTGCAATAATGCTGTGGGGCATAAGTTGCTTCACACACAAATCCAATCAAATTAATCTTTGAAGGGATGGTTCCTCTGTTTAGTGTTTGAGGTTTATTCGCACTCTAGAAGGGGTCTTCCAAGACTTTCCTCATTTTTCTCTAGCAACTGGTGGGCTTACAGTTTAGCCTATACCTCCAGTACATTTATTCGTCATTCTTTTCCCAATTGCCTTTCACCAACTTACACTGTTTCTGAGAACACTCTTAGGCTTGGATTTTACATTCTGTCACAAAGTCAGTTTCTTTGGGGAGAGATTTCAAGCTCTCTGTTCTATGGCCTGCTTCTCCCAAGGTGAAATATCTGACCTACACCTTGTGCTGAGGGAGGGACAATTGTGCATCTCTCTGTGAGTGACACTCAGTTTAAAGAACTAAGTGTTCAGTGGATGCTGGTGTCCTTGGCTTGTCTCTCTTGGCATAGAACCTTTGCTCCAGGCATCATGGCAAGGACAGTGGGGACCCTATTGTTCTAAGTGGCCCTGTGCCCAATGTGCAGCCTTGATTCCATGAGTGGCAGCTAAGTGGGAGAATGGAGCTCCCCTCTTTTGGTTGCATTTGCCAGGAACCTTGCCTCAGCAACAAGTAACTGGGGGCAGTCAGGAAAATGTGGATGTCCCACTTCTCCCAGGAATGTAACTCTCCAGATGGGGGACAGAACCTTGTGTTCTTGGCTATACCAGTGTTGCAGGAAAGGGGTCTCAATCCAGATCCCAAGAGAGGGTTCTTGGATCTTGCACAAGAAAGAATTTAGGGCGAGTCCACAGTGCAAAGCAAAAGCAAGTGTACTATGAAAGTAAAGTGGTGAAAGTACAGCTACTCCATAGACAGAGTAGGGTGTTCTCAAAAGTGAGAGGAGGAATGCATCCACCCTAGGTACAATACTTGTTTATATATGGGGAGATGTGCTCTGCTACAAAGGTTTTTGATAAAGGATTAATTTTCTTAATTACTATATTTTGCGAGAATCAGTATTATTATCTCTAAAGTAAAATTAGGAATACATCTGTTCTCGATACCAGGATATCAGGACACTTCTAAATCTGGGTCTGCTTAGCAAACATTATCAATCTTTTCCCTCAACCATTAACATCTAGAGGGTAGGAATACCTTTCTGGGAATGTAGCCCAGCAAGTTCCAGCCTCATTTTTCCTAGCCCTTACTCAAGATGGAGTCGCTCTGGTTTGAATGCCTCAGACACTAGTGTAGAGTGAAGTGGTCATCATACTGAACTGGGGATTAGGAGGGAGGTTGTGGGTTTTGGTTAAAATACTACAGACTCTCACAGATTTATGGAGTTTTAGTACACTTTCTCGAATAAATGTTTCCTCATTTGCTGTATGCACATAGGCTATTTTTCAGAGACTTTAAGTAACTGTTTTAAAATTAATTTTCACCAGTTTTGCTGAAGAGTGATACTACTGAGATTCTCACACTGTCATGCCAGAACTAGAATTGGAAAGGGGGCAATTTTGATCCAGAAGAGATTAGCATTGTCTTCAGCTGAGTGCTTGAAGTATCTTTGGTTACTAGAAAGGCCTAAGATGTATTTGTAATAATAATAATTTTCTTAGGTTAGTGTCTCAGAAGCAAATCCCAACAGGGGAATTCTTCTGTACGTGATCTATTGAGGGAGGCTTCTCAGAAGAAAGCTTTAAAGGAATGGTGACATTGGGGACATAAATTGCCAATTGGGGACATAAGTTGCCAAGCATCTCTTGAGGAAGGTGGTGTGAGTCTAGAGCAGTGAACACCCACAGTGGCTAGAGATGGATACTGTAGCCTGGTAAGGACTCTCAGAATGGAGGTCAAAAACAGCTGTTGCAAGAATCTAATCCTACTTTATAATAATAATTGTCATAATAGCATCATTTTTGATTGCATAATAGCAATCAAAATAATGGCTACTTTTGTTTGCCACTTTCTATCTGTTCAGGAGCTTTATACTTATTAATTCATATTATTGTGACAACATCATAAGCTAGATGTCACCCCTTTATTTAGGTGAAGAGAATGAAATGTTAACTTACTTATTTCAGGTCACTGAGGTTGGTGCTAGAGTTGGTCTCAGATGCAACCTCTCTGACTCTAAGGACTGCCTCTGTCCATTACCCACACAAAGTCTTCCAGGAAGAGGTGAAAGAGAGAAATGAAAGGAGAATGAAGAAAAGGAAATAGACAAGAGAATAAAATAGTGAGCAAAAAGCAAGGGCATGCATGGGAGCTCTGGGGCAGGACCAATGATTGTCCCAGTGGCCCTTCAGTAGCACAAATGCCCTTGGTTTTGTCCTAAGCATCCTGAGGTCAGCCTTGTCACAGCTCAACAATTTGAGATCTCTTGGTCATTATCATCCAAGAAATGAGAATTTTGGCAGCATTGCATATGGGTCCATTTTCCATTCAAGATCCTTAAATTATTTCATTTAGAAATGAGTAGGGGCTGTTTCCTCAAAGCAAGAACCCTTGCATGGCAAATATTCTTCAAACTAAATGACAGTGGAGAGATTTCAAGTGGTGCTACATGCCTCTAAGTCAAGTGCTAGATATTTAGGTGCTACATGAACAGCAATTTCAACAGCAACCTGCAGGGATTTCTTGAAGAGGAGCTATATTTTGTGAATAGAACATGCGCCTACTCTCTCTTTAATAAGTGACAATATGATGTAGTTAATATGAAGAAAATGAAGGGTGACTACAGACTGAGGTATACTGGGTGTTGTGTGGGATAAGCATTTGCTTTCTTCTTTCACTGAAGAGGTTTCATGAAGTAGATCCTAAAGACCCATTTCAAAACCTTTGCTTTTTAAGATTAGATTTAAGAGAAATATCCGTTCAGTACGAATAAGACTTCACTGAAATAAGAACTTAGGTACTTAACTAAATTCATATACCTTGGTGAACGTGTAATTCTGCTTGTTCAAAATATATTATCAAATAAGTAACTCTCAAACAGTTTTCAAGTACAGTAGCCATGACTCCAAATAATGTGCCATTTGAACATCATAGAAATATTTGAAAGTGGTGATTTTAATCATAAAACAATAATCCTCTATTCTCCTAAACAGAATGTATGATTTTAGACCCCGAAAAACCAGAGCAATCTGGCAAGTTAATAACTCCAACAACAAAATCACAAAGACCCCATTGAAATATGAATATTTCGGGAGTTATAACAAGGACATTTGAGACCTATTATGCTCAAATGGAATACTTTTCAGTTTCCTGTAACATCTGCTTTCTCATTGCCAGCCAAAGAATGGTAATGTGATTGAACTACATTTTTAATCTCTGGGTTTCACATTGTTTAAATTTGTTATGCCAGAATATTTTTTAGCAGATGGCGTTTCAGTCTTTGTTTAAGATTTTTTTTTAGAACAGATTCTAGAAGAGCTGAAAACTGAATTCTCCTTAGGAAGTGATTCTTTATCTGTACCAGTGGAAATAGGTTCAGATCACAACTGGCTTAAGCTGACGTGAGAAGCAGTGGTATTAATGATTGGTATCTGCTGCTAGATGACCAATTGTGATACTTAATTCCCTACAAAATCATACTAGTCTGTAGTTTACTGTTATCATTATTTTGATTGTGTGTGTGTGTGTGTGTGTGTGTGTGTGTGTGTGTGTGTGTGTGTTGTGTGTGTGTGTGTGTGTGTGTGTGTGTGTGTGTGTGTGTGTGTGTGGGATAGGGTCTCTCTCTGTTGCCCAGACTGGAGTGCAGTGGTGTGATCACGGCTCACTGCAGCCTTGACTTCCCAGGCTCAAGCAATTCTCCTGCCTCAGCCTCCCAGGTAGCTGGGACTACGGGTGTACACCCACCATGCTCAGCTAAGTTTTAAAAATTTTTAGTAGAAATGAGGTCTTACTATGTTTCCCAGGCTGGTCTGGAGCACAGGGCTCAAGCAGTCTTCCTGCCTCAGCCTCCCAAAGTGCTGGGATAACAGGCATGAGTGACTGTGCCCAGTCTATTTTGAATTTTTATTGCAACTAGAACAATCTAGCGTATACTTTGCATATACCAATGTCTAATGTTTCTATGCTTCTTTTTCAGATGTATTCGTTTTGTAGTGAATTTGTCTTTAATGACCTTTTTTTTCCTTCAATGCCCACACAAGTCAAGATAAAGTTACCTCTCAATAAAGGGGACCAGGCCCTTTTGATGCATTCAGTGTTATTTTTCCTCTTGTTAATTCTTGGTACTCTGCCATAGTTGTGACATATGTAACACATGTTATAACACACACATACCCTGGACAGGCATGTCCGTGGAATACTGAAATGTAGCAATGATCTCATGATTTTGAATAAATCAAGTCTTATTTTCTTCCTGATAATAGTTTGTTTTCAGATATGAATTCCAATAAGCATTATAGAATACTCTTTTGCAAAGCCTACTGTCATTGATGGATGAATATAAAATTATTGGCTTACAAAGAACTAAGTGGAGGTGCATCTCATTTTAAGCAAACTATTCATAGAGATCACAAACAATTATAAAAATGGCTAATTAGGAGTGGTTATTTATTCTATGCAAGGATAATTCACAGGGTTCGTTTAAATTGTGAACTGTGATTTAAACATAATTAATAATTAGATTTTAAAAACTTAATTTGTGTACTGGCTTTAGGGATGTGCCTGCTACCGTTACAACTGCATGGATGTATTTATCTTAGCCACTTCCTAAAAAATATATCCATTTGGATGTGGTGCTAAATTTAGGTCAGATTACTTTTTAAATTTCAAAAATATATTTTCTTCTCTTGGAACATGGAGGGTAGAAGAAAGAAACACAAGTAACTAATATTTACTTAATGCTTAGTTTTTAAAGACTCTTTCCTAAGTGCTCTCTCAGCAACCCATTTAGCGTTGGAACAATTTTTTGAGATGGACGTTCCTATCCTTATTTTGCAGATCAGAAACAGAGGCTTACAGGTAACCATAGCTATACAGCTAGTAAGAATTAAGGAATTAAGGCCCATATGACTCCAAAGTTTACCCTTCCTTAAAAAAAAATTATTTCTCCAACCGTAAAAAGTACAACTAAAAAAACCTTGTTTTGGAATGAAATTTTATATATATATATATATATATATATGTTTAGTAAACAGGGCCAGCTTGTTATACTCTAGTACATGTAAAATAGTTTTTCTTTTCTAGTCAGCTACCTTTAAGCTAAGACAGTTTAGGCCCTTTCAAATTGTGGATTTAGCCTCTTGAAAAAGACTGAAAATGCTTGTAAGAAAATGATTCATTGTATGCATTATAGCCTACCGGCATATTTAGTGCTCAGTTTTTATAAGTAAGCCATACTATATATAGGGTCATATTAGCCATTGAAGACTGTCTTTATGTAAATGGAAGTCAGTTCTCATTGGTGCTATCCCCAGCAGTACAGATGGGCTATTTGTTGCATGGTGCCAGCCTGTAGAAGGAAGGATCTTAGAGTGCCAAAGATTGGTTTGACGTTTGACTTAGATTTGCACCAACTACCATATGATGACTCAGGTCATTTATTTTGATCATAGTTTTCTTCATTAGCACTTATTACTGCTCTAGAGATTCAATCCTCACACAAAGGGTGGGTTCCTGAAGGCATCTGGGTTTCCCCTTCTATATCAGAGACCATGGATATTTTATTAATTGCAGTATGTATTGGCATGATTCAGTAGTTTCAAATACTTTTGAAATGCCATAAATATAAATAATTCTTTGTTCTCTGTTTATGAAGGGATCACAAGGTTCAAAATCTCTGGCCTGTTATGATGTATTTTATTTGATTCTCAATGTGGAGCAAGCATACCCAGTCTCTCAGAATATGGGGAACGATTTTTACAATATGACTACCACATTTTTCTTGTATGATTTCATTCTATACTAACTTTCCTTTCACCTACCCTGCCTATTCCTGGAACTCCTTACATTGCTTCCACCAGCTTTCAATTCTTCTTCAAGGTAAGGATGTCACATTTTTGCCACTCTAGAATATCTTCTGTCTGTATTCAATAATTCCCTTTACCACCCTTTTGCCACTACTCGAATACAGACCAGGAGGTTAGTCAGGCAATTGAGGGATCTAGGCTTTGGAATGATTGGTTTATCCTTTTCTTGACCCATTCCACCTCCAGGGTAAAAGTAGAGCCTTAAAAAACACTCATTAAACACATGAGAGTTATGAAGTGACGTTGGTGTGACATGTCTTATTTTGAATGAATCCTATATGCTGAAGAAAAGTATTAGAACATCCTACAACAGCCCAGTGTGGCAGCAGCCCTGGATCCTGCCTCAGAACCTGCAGGACCTGGAAACCTCATGAGACACAGGGAAGGACAGAACTTTGGGTATGCTGCCTTCTCTTCTGCAAGTAGCTGTATACTGGGCCATTGAGATGAAGTCACTAGAATTCATTCATTCCTTGCTTTCAAATATTGTTGATTGCCTGCTATGTGCCAGGAACTTTGCCAGGAGCTGGAAATATGACAGTAAAAAAAAAAAACAGACTACCTGTAGAGAGCTCACAGTCTTTTTCTTGGCATCATGATCGTCTTTCCACTTTTCCCCTCACAAATCACAATGGTTGTGATTGTTAAGTATTTGCTAAGCATTTATGCTGGTCTAGGCACTGTGGTGATTAGTTACATAACTATTTTTCATCTTCATCATAATCTTAGATAATAAATACTAATATCCTAATTTTATAATTGAGGAAAGTGAGACAGATAAAAAATCATTGATCTCAAAGTAAACGATTGAGCCAGGATTCTGTGGACCTTAATTCGACTGGACTCCAAACTCAGCTACACTACACTTTATTTTCTCATGAGGTAGTGAAAAATCTTCCTGGATAGACAGCTAAAGTGCCTGGGGTACAGATCCAACAGCTTCCCGCAGCTCTCTGGAGCAGGTCCAGCTCTTGTTCAACTAGGACTGACTTCAGGCTCCTTCCCTCTTTAGAGTTTTGGCAATCAAAGGTCCTTCCTCAGAAGCCAGTCTTTTTCTCTTGTGTCTCTCATCAAATACTGTCCAGTTGCCAAGTCTGCATATTCAACTTAAGCTTTTTATATCTCTTTCTAGCTCTTCTCACCCGTGTATCAACAGATGTAAAGCCATTTGTTTATTGTTACCTGTCTTTCCTTTTTCTAAAGGGCATTTAGCCTTCCTGCATACATGGTTTAAGTTTTTCAATGGCATTTCTTGAATTAGTTTAATTCTTTTTCCCCCTCGGAGAATGTGTATGCATTAAATTAGCAGTTGTACTAAAAACCACAACATAGCTTATTCAAGTCTTGTCTCTACTAGTCATAAGCAATTAATATTGGGAAAATTATATAACCAGTGTATGTCTCGATTTCCTCATTTGTAAAAGGCAATAATATGTACTTCGTAGGGTTGTTGTAAGAACAAACTGAAATAATACAATACTTCACACAGTGACCGGAACTTAATAAGATATTGATACATGTTTACTCTTTATTATTGGGATTCAGAAGAGCATATCAGCTATTTCCATGATAATAGGCTCATAGGAGGGGCTAGGACTCATCAATACACTGCTAAAAGGGAGCTGCAACTGGATGCGTGTACTGGGGTGGATATTTAGGCAAGCCACAGAGGTAGATGCCAAAGCTTGGTGATGCAGCAAAGTCCCACTTATCAGAAGTGGGGCCTGGAGCCAGGGTCGGATTAAGAATGAAGGTCACCACGTGGAGCTCTGAGATGATGTGGGGATGGGGCAGTCTCAAGCTAGGCCTAGGGACTGAGCTGGCCGGTGTGAACCTGGATACAGATCCAGTGATTCTGGGTGGGGAAGAATTTAGAGGTCAGGAACTGGGTTGAGCTAGACCCAAGGCCCTTTATAAATCTATTTTTTTATTAGTCTATATTAGATTTTATGTAATGACTGTTCTGCGATGAAGGGTCTATGCAAACATACTTCCAAAGGTGAGGGAGCTGAAGAATACAGAAAATGGTGGACAAATCTGTTTTTTCAGAAAGAAACAAATATTTAATAGGGACTTACAAGAAGAAAGAATGTCTCAGGTGGCTGTGAGATGGTGGATCCATGCATTAACCCTCCAGAAAGTATTCTTTTTTAAAAAATTTAAAATTGTAGGTACACAGTAGGTATATGTATTTATGGGATATGTGAGATATTTTGATATAGGCATACAATGCATAATAATCACATCAGGATAAATGGGGTAGCTGTCACCTCAATCATTTATCTTTTGTGTTACAAATAATCCAATTATACTCTTTTAGTTATTGTAAAATGTACAACAAATTATGTGCCCTGTTGTGCTATCAAATGCTAGATATTATTTATTCCCTCTAACTATATTTTTGTACCCATTAACCATCCGCCCTCCACCCCCACACCCCCATACTACCCTTCTCAGCCTCTAGTAACCATTGTTCTGCTCTTTATCTCCATGAGTTCAATCATATTAATTTTTAGCTCCCACACCTAAGTTAGAACAGACAATGTTTGTCTTTTTCTCCCTGGCTTATTTCACTTAACCTAATGACTTCCAGTTTTGTCCATGTTGTTGCAAATAACAGAATAACATTCTTTTATGGTTTAACAGTACTCCATTGTGTATATGTACCACATTTTCTTTATCCATTTGTCTGTTGATGGACACTGAGGTAGCTTCCAAATCTTGGCTATAGTAAATAGTGCTGCAATAAATAAGAGAATGCAGCTGTCACCTCAATATACTTGTTTTCTTTCTTTTGGGTATATACTCAGCAGTGGGATTGCTGGATCATATGGTAGCTCTATTTTTAGTTTTTTGAGGAACCTCCAAACTGTTCTTTGTAGCAATTGTGCTAGTTTATACTCTCACCAACTCCACATTCTCACCAGCATTCATTATTGCTTGTCATTTGGATAAAAGCGATTTTAACTTGGGTGAGATTATCTCTCATTGTAGTTTTGATTTACATTTCTCTGATGATTAGTGGTGTTGAGCACCTTTTCATATGCCTGTTTACCATTTGTATATCTTATTTTGAGAAAGGTCTATTTAGATCTTTTGCCCATTTTGAAATCAGATTATTGGATTTTTTCCAGCAGAGTTGTTTGAGCTCCTTATATATTCTGCTTGTTAATCCCTTGTCAGATGGATAGTTTGCAAACATTTTGTCCCATTCCGTGAGTTGGCTCTTCACTTTGTTGATTGTTTACTTTGCTGTGCAGAAGCTTTTTAACTTGATGTGATCCCATTTGTCCAGTTCTGCTTTGGTTCCCTGTTCTTGTGGAGTATTACTCAAGAAATCTTTGCTCAGGCCAATGTCTTGGAGTTTCCCCAATGTTTTCTTGTAGTAGTTTCATAGTCTGAGGTCTGAGATTTAAGTCTTTAATCCATTTTGGTTTGATTTTTATATGTGGTGAGAGATAGAAGTCTAATTTCATTCTTTTGCTTATGGATATCCAGTTTTCCCAGCATCATTTATTAAAGAAATTGAAATTTCTCCCACATGTGTTCTTGCCATCTTTGTCAAAAATCAGTTCACCGTAGATGTATGAGTTTAGTTCTCGGTTCTGTTTTCTTCCTTTTGTCTATGTGTATATTCTTATGCCAGTACCTTGTTGTTCTGGTTACTATAGCTCTGTGATATTATTTTAATTCAGGTAATGTGATTCCTCCAGTTTTGTTCTTTTTGCTCAAGATAGCTTTGGCTATTTTGAGTCTTTTGGGTACCATACAAATTTCAGGATTGTTGTATTTCTGTATAGCAATGTCATTGGTATTTCGATACGGATTACATTAAATATGTAGATTGCTTTAGTTAGTATGGACGTTTTAACAATATTGATTCTTCTAATCCATGAACATGGAATATCTTTTCACTTTTTTGTGTTGTCGTCAATTTCTTTCATCAATGTTTTGTAATTTTCATTGTAGAGGTCTTTCACTTCTCGGGTTAATTCATAGGTATTTTAAAATTTGTAGCAATTATAAATGGGGTTACTTTCTCGATTTAGTTTTCAGACTGTTTGCTGTTGGCATATAGAAATGCTACTGATTTTCGTATGTTGACTTAGTATTCTGCAACTTTACTGAATTTGTTGATCACTTCTAATAGTGTTTTGGTGGAGTCTTCAGGTTTTTTTTTTTTTTTTAGTATAAGATCATACCACCTACAAACAAGAATAATTTGACTTCTTTCTTTCCAACTTTGATGCCATTTATTTCTTCCTGTTGTCTGATTGCTGTAGGTAAGACTTCCAGTACTATGTTGAATAACAGTGGTAAAGTGAATATTGCTGTTCTGTTCCATATATTAGAGGATAGGTTTTCAGTTTTTCCCTGTTCAGTATGATACTAGCTGTGGATCTGTCATATATGGCTTTTATTGTGTTATGGTGTGTTCCTTCTGCACCCAGTTTTTTGAGGGTTTTTGTCATGAAGGGACGTTGAATTTTATCAAATGCTTTTCCCACATTAAAGGAAATAATCATATGTTTTTTGTCCTTTATTCTGTTGGTATGATGTGTCACATCAATTGGCTTATGTTGGACCATCCTTGCATCCCTAGGATAAATCTCATTTGGTCATGATGAATGACCTTTATCATGTATTGTTGAATTCAGTTTGCTAATATTTTGTTGAGGGTTTTTGCATCAATGTTTAACAGGGATAATGGCCTGTAGTTTTCTATTGTTGATGTGTTTTTGTCTGGTTTTGACATCTGGGTAATACTGAGCTTGTAGAAAGAGGTTGGAAATATTCCCTCCTCCTGTGGTTTTTGGAATAGCTTGAGTAGGATTGGTATTAGTTCTTTAAATGTTTGGTAAAATTAAGCAGTGAAGCCATGGGGTCCCAGGCTTTACTTTGCTGTAAGACATTTTATTACAGCTTCCTTCTTGTTACCTATTATTGGTCTATCCAGGTTTTGGATTTCTTCATGGTTAATCTTGGTAGGTTGTATGTGTCTAGGAGTTTATTAATTTCTTCTAGGTTTTCTAATTTATTAGCATATAGTTGTTCATAGTAGCCTCTAACGATCCTTTGAGTTTCTGTGATATTAATTGTAATGTTTTCTTTTTCATCTCTGATTTTATTTTATTTTTTACAGTTTATCTTTTTTCCTAATGTGGCTAATCATTTGTCAATTTTATTTACCTTTTCAAAAAAGCCAACTTTTCATTTCAGTTATCTTTTGTATTGTTTTCTTCATTTCAATTTATTTCTGCTCAAATCTTACTTACTTTTTTTTCTTCTACTAATTTTGGGTTTGGTTTGCTCTTGCTTTCTTAATTCTTTAAGATGCATCTTTAGTTTGTTTATTTCAAGTTTTTCTACTTTTGTGACGTAGAAACTTATTGATACAAACTTTTCTCTTAGTACTGCTCTTGCTGTATCCCATAGGTTGTGGTATGTTGTGTTTCCATTTTCATTTGTTTCAAAAAATTTTAAATTTCCTTCTTAATTCATTCATAGACCTACTGGTCATTCAGCAGCATATTGCTTAATTTCCATGTATTTGTATAGTTTCAGAAATTCCTCTTGTTATTGATCTCTAGTTTTATTCCATTGTTGTCAGAAAAGATAATCGATATGGTTTCATTTTTTTTTTATTTTAAAAGACTCATTCTGTGACCTAACATATGGCCTATCTTTGAGAATAATTCATGAGCTGAGGAGAAGAATGTGTATTCTATAGCTACTGGATGAAATAGTTTTTAAATATCTGTTAGGTCCATTTATTCTGTAGTGTCAATTAAGTCCAATGTTTCTCTGTTGATACTCTGTCTAGATGATCTGTCCAATACTGAAAGTGGGGTGTTAAAATCTTCAGCTATTGTTGTATTGGGGTCTGTAATGGTTAATACTGAGTGTCAACTTGATTGGATTGAAAGATACAAAGTATTGATCCTGTGTGTGTGTCTGTGAGGGTGTTGCCAAAAGAGATTGACATTTGAGTCAGTGGGCTGGGGAAGGCAGATCTACCCTTAATCTAGTGGGCACAATCTAATCAGTTGCCTGTGAATATAAAGCAGGCAGAAAAACATGAAAAGGAGAGACCGGCCTAGCTTTCCAGCCTACATCTTTCTCCCTGCTGGTTGCTTCCTGCCCTGGAACATTGGACTCCAAGTTCTTGAGTTTTGGGACTCAGGTCAGCTCTCCTTTCTCCTCAGCTTGCAGACAGCCTATTGTGGGACCTTGTGATCATGTAAGTTAATACTTAATGGACTCCCCTTTTTATTCTATTAGTTCTGTCTCTCTAGAGAACCCTAATACAGATTTTGGTACCAAGAGTGGTTCTAGAGGGACAGAATACTAAAGATGGAGTTCTTTTATTGGTTATGGGGTTTCTGGAGTCAGCTTAATATGATTAGACCCTAAAGTGCTAAGGACTCTGGTTCTAATAGTATGGAGAACACTGATAGTCCTTGGCATGAACTGTTTAGGGAGTTATGCAAAATAAATGCATTTGACACTCCTGATTCACTGCTCATGAAAGGCAAGGAGTTTAGTGACTCTACATACTACCTCTGACCATACGTGGAGAACCAAGGAACATAAAGAAGTTTCTGTTCCTTGGTTGGTTCCTTGGTTTGTTGTTCCTAAGTTCAGTGGACAAAGTGATGAAAGAAAATTATGAACTCAGGGATTCTGTCTCCCAGCTTCAGAAGCAGATACCGAGCCTCAAATTTGCTAAGATTGCTCTGAGTGAGAGTCTTATCTCCTGTAGAGAAAGAGCTGAAACTGTGGAAAAACAGACACAAGCTCTTATCATGCAAGTGGCAGACCTGCAATGAAAGATGCACGCACAGCCTCATCAGGTGTCTCCTGTTAAAGTGAGGGCATTGATTGGAGCGGAGTGGGACCCTGGAAGGTTGGAATGGGGACATGTGGGAGGATACTGATGAAGCTGGAGACACTGAGGTTGTAAACTCTGATGAAACTTTTTCGCCAGAAGGAAAAGCTTTCCCATCCCCAGTAGTGGCAACATCCCCTCCATGACCCATGCTGCCATCAGCCTTTCCAGCTTTGTCTGAGGTGATAAACCCTGTGCTTCCTGAGGCAACAGTGATGGCCTCCCTGAGGCAGTTTCCAGGCAAGATAATATTGATTCTCTTCAGGAGCCACCCCCAACACCTCTGTTTGCTTCTAGACCTATAACTAGACTAAAGTCCCAGCAGGCCCCTTGATGTGAGGTTCAGAGTGTGATCCATGAGGAGGTGCACTACACTCGAAAAGAAATGTTTGTGTTCTCTAATTTATATAAGCAGAAATCTGGAGAAAAAACATGGGAATGACATTAAGGATATGGGATAATGGTGGAAGAAACATAGAGTTGGATCAGGCTGAATTTATTGATTTGGGCCCACTAAGTGGGGACTCTACTTTTAGTGTTGCAGTTTGGGGAGTTAAAAAGGGTTCTAATTGTTTATTTGCTTGGTTAGCTAAAAAAATGCATTAAAAGATGGCCCACTGTGAGTGAGCTAGAAATGCCTCATCTCCTCCCTTGGTTTAATGTAGAAGAAGGAATCCAAAGGCTTAGGGAGATTGGGATGGTGGAGTGGAGTAGTCACTTTAGACCTACTCATCCCAGCTGGAAGGGTCCAGAAGATATACCCTTGACCAGTGCTTTGTGAAATAGACTTGTGAGGGCAACACCAGCATCTTTGAATAGCCCTATAATTGCTCTTCTCTGTATGTCAGATCTAATGGTGGGAACCACAGTCACTCAACTACAAAATTTAAATACATTGGGAATAATTGGATCCTGAGGTGGCAGGGGCCAAGTGGTGGCACTCAACCATCAAAGGCAAGGTGGATGTAGCTACTGTAATGAACAGCAGAGGCAAAGCAGCAATCTGAATAGTCTGACTTGTGTAGAGCTCTGGCATTGCCTAATTAATCACAGTGTTCTTAGAAGTGAAATTGGTAGGAAGCATTCCTACTTAATTTATACAAGCAAAAAATATGTAGGTCGAATGGACAAAACACTAATTTGAATTATGAAAACAGGGAATCACAGCCCCTCAATCAATTTCCAGACTTGAGCCAGTTTACAGACTCAGGACCCCTTGAGTGAAGGGGAGACTGGGTCCCCTTGAGGAAGGACCCCACTACATTACTGACAATTTATGCAGTGAGTCTTTCCCCCATCCTTCCCCAGGGAAACCTCCAGCCCTTTATCATGGTAACTGTGTACTGCGGAAAAGGAAATGATCAGACATTTCGGGGAATACTGGACACTGGCTCTGAGCTGATGTTCATTCCAGGGGACCCAAAACATCATTGTGGTCCTCCAGTTAAAATAGGGGCTTATGGAGGTTAGGTAATTAATGGAGTTTTAGCCCAGATCTGATGTACAGTGGGCCCAGTGGGTCCCCAGACTCATCCTGTGGTCATTTCCCCAGTGCCAGAATGCGTAGTTGGTGTAGACATACTTAGCAGCTCACAGAACCCCCACATTGGCCTGCTGACTGGTTAGGGTGAGGGCTCTTATGGTGGGAAAGGCCGAACGGAAGCCATTAGACCTGCCTCTACCCAGAAAAATAGTAAATCAAAAACAATATTGCATCCTTGGAGAAATTGTGGACATTACTGTCACCATCAAGGACTTGAGAGACGTAGGGGTGGTGATTCCCACCACATACCCATTCAACTCTTTGGCCTGTGCAGAAGACAGCTGGATCTTGGAGAATGACACCAGATTATTGTGAGCTTAATCAAGTGGTGACTCCAGTTGCAGCTGCTGTACCAGATGTGGTTTCATTGCTTGAGCAAATTAACCCATCTCGTGGTACCTGGTATGCAGCCATTGACTTGGCAAATGCTTTTTTCTCCATTTCTGTCCATAAGGCCCACCAGAACCCATTTGCCTTCAGCTGGCAAGGCCAGGAATATACATTTACTGTCCTACCTCAGGGGTATATTAACTCTTCAGCTTTGTGTCATAATCTTATTCAGAGAGACCTTGATCACTTCTTGCTTCCACAAGATACCACACTGGTTCATTACATTGATAACATTATGCTGATTGGATCTGGTGAGCAAGAAGTAGCAAATGCACTGGACTTACTGGTGAGACATTTGCATGCCAGAGGATGGGAAATAAATCTAACTAAAATTCAGGGAACTTCTACCTCAGTAAAATTTCTAGGAGTCTGGTGGTGTGGGGACTATTGAGATATTCCTTCTAAGGTGAAGGATAAGTTGTTGCATTTGTCCCCTCCTACAACCAAGAAAGAGTCACAATGCCTAATGGGCCTATTTGGATTTTGGAAGCAACACATTTCTCATTTGAGTGTGTTATTCTGACCCATTTATTGAGTGACTCGAAAGGCTGCCAGTTTTTAGTGGAGTCCAGAACAGGAGAAGGCTCTGCAACAGGTCCAGGCTGCTGTGCAAGCTGCTCTGTCACATAGGCCATATGACCCAGCAGATCCAATGGTGCTTGAGGTGTCAGTGGCAGATAGGGATGCTGTTTGGAGCCTTTGGCAGGCCCCCATATGTGAATCACAGCGGAGACCTCTAGGATTTTGGAGAAAGACCCCGCCATCTTCTGCAGATAATGACTCTTCTTTTGAGAGACAACTCTTGGCCTGTTACTGGGCTTTGGTGGAAACTGAACGTTTTACTATGGGCGACCTGAACTGTCTATCATGAACTGGATGCTTTCTGACCCATCTATCCACAAAATGGGTCATTAACAGCAGCATTTTATTGTCAGGTGGAAGTGGTACATACAGGATCAGACATGAGCAGGTCCTGAAGGCACAGGTAAGTTACATGAGGAAGTGGCTCAAATGCCCATGGGTCTCTACTGCTGCCACCCTGCCTTCTCTCCCCCAGCCTGCACTGGTGGCCTCATGGGGAGTTCCCTATGATCAGTTGACAGAGGGAGAGAAGAGTAGGGCCTGGTTCACAGATGGTTCTGCACGATATGCAGGTACCACCCGAAAGTGGACAGCTGAGACACTACAGCCCCTTTCTACGACATCCCTGAAGGACAGCAGTGAAGCAAAATCTTCCCAGTGGGCAGAACTTTGAGCAGTGTACCTGGTTGTGAACTTTGCATAGAAGGAGAAATGGCCAGATGTGCGATTATACAATGATTCATGGGCTGTAGCCAGTGGTCTCCCTGGATGGTCAGGGACTTGGAAGAAGCGTGATTGGAAAATTGGTGACAAAGAAATTTGGGAAAGAGGTATGTGGATGAACCTCCTTGAGTGGTCAAAAACTGTGAAGATATTTGTATCCCAAATATCTTGTCTGCTGATGGAGTGACATCAGCAGAGGAGGATTTTAGTAATCAAGTGTTTAAAATGACCCATTCTGTGGACACCACTCAGCCTCTTTCCCCAGCCACCCCTGTCATTGCCCAATGGGCCCATGAACAAAGTGGCCATGGTGGCAGGGATGGAGGTTATGCATGGGATTAGCAACATGGTCTTCCACTCACCAAGGCTGACCAGGCTATGGACACTGCTGAGTGCCCAATTTGCCAGCAGCAGAGACCAACACTGAGCCCTCAATATGGCACCATTCCTCGGGGTGATCTGCCAGCCACCTGGTGGCAGGTTGATTATATTGGACCTCTTCCATCATGGAAAGGGCAGTGGCTTTTCCTCACTGGAATAGACACTTACTCTGGATATGGGTTTGCTTATTCTTCACGCAATGCTTCTGCCAAGACTACCATCCATGGACTCATGGAATGCCTTATCCACTGTCATGTTATTCCACACAACATTGAGTCTGACCAAGGCACTCACTTTGTGGCTAAAGAAGTGCAGCAGTGGGCTCATGCTCATGGAATTCACTGGTCCTACCATGTTTCCCATCATCCCAAAGCAGCTGGTTTGATATAACAGTGGAATGGCCTTTTGAAGTCACATTACAATGCCAACTAGGTGACAATACTTTGCAGGGCTGGGGCAAATTCTCCAGAAGGCCGTGTATGCTCTGAATCAGTGTCCAATATAAGATACTTTTTTTCCCCATAGCCAGGATTCCAAAGTCCAGGAATCAAGGGGTGGAAGTGGAAGTGGCACCATTCACCATCACTCCTAGTGATCCACTAGCAAAATTTTTGCTTCTTGTTGACACAACATTACGTTCTGCTGGTCTAGAAGTCTTAGTTCCAGAGGGAGGAATTAAGCCACTGGGAGACACAACAACGATTCCATTAAACTGGAAGTTAAGATTGCTACCTGGACACTTTGGCCTTCTACCTTTAAGTCAACAGGCTAAGAAGTAAGTTACAGTGTTGGCTGGGGTGATTGACCCGGATTATCAAGACGAAATTAGTCTACTACTCCACAATGGAGGTAAGGAAGAATATGCATGGAATACAGGAGATCCATTAGGTCATCTCATTATTACCATGCCCTGTGATTAAGATCAATGTGAAACTAGAACAGCCCAATCCAGGCAGGACTACAAATGACCTAGACCATTCAGGAATGAAGATTTGGGTTATTCCACCAGGAAAACGACCATGACCTGATGAGGTGCTTTCTGAAGGCAAAGGGAATACAGAATGGATAATAGAAAGAAGATACTCATCAATACCAGCTACAACCACGTGACCAGCTGCAGAAATGCACACTGTAATTGTCACGTGTATCTCCTCCTTCTTTCACTAAGAACATGTTTGTTCATGTATACACTTGTACTAAGAAAGTATCTTTATTTCCTTTTCCCTTTATCATGCAACATAAGATTTATTGACTTCATATCAGCATTTAAGTATTGTTAATTTTATGTAATAGTGTTTGGGTTGGGGATTGGCGTGTTTCTGTTTGTATGAAGGATAGTTGTATTATGTTAGGTGTAATTATGACCTTTTTATTGTCTTTATTTGAAGATGATGTATGATCTCATGAGATGTGTATGGGTTCAAGTTGACAAGGGGTGAACTCGTAATGGTTAATACTGAGTGTCAACTTGATTGGATTGAAGGATACAATGTATTGATCCTGAGTGTGTCTGTGAGGGTGTTGCCAGAAGAGATTAACATTTGAGTCAGTGGGCTGGGGAAGGCAGATCCGCCCTTACTTAGTCAGTGGGGATGATCTAATCAGCTGCCTGTGAATATAAAGCAGGCAGGAAAACATGAAAAGGAGAGACTGGCCTAGCTTCCCAGCCTACATCTTTCTCCTGTGCTGGATATTTCCTGCCCTGAAACATCGGACTCCAAGTTCTTCAGTTTTGGGACTCAGGCTGGCTCTCCTTGTACCAGCACTTTCAGACAGCCTATTGTGGGAACTTGTGATCGTATAAGTTAATACTTAATAAACTCCTATATATATATATATATATAATTAGCTCTGTCCCTCTAGAGAACCCTGACCAATGCAGGGTCTATCTCTGTTTTTAGCTTTAATATTTGCCTTATATATCTGGGTGCTCCAGTGTTGGGTGCATATATATTTATACTTTTTCTATTTTCTATTTTTATTTTTTAGAGATGAGGTCTTGCTCTGTTGCTCAGGCTGGGGTGCAGTGACATGATCACAGCTCACTGTAGCCTCTATCTCTCAGGCTCAATCAGTCCTCCTACCTCAGCCTCCTCAGTAGCTTAGACCAGAGGTGCCTGCCACCACACCCAGCTAATTAAAAACAAATTTTGTAAAAAGGCTTTTACTATGTTGCCCAGGCTGGTCTCGAACTCCTAGGCTCAAGCAATTCCCCCTACCCTCAGCTCCCCAAAGTGCTGGGATTATAGGCATGAGCTACTGCACCCAGTCACAATTTTTATATCCTCTTGCTGATTTGATTCTTGTTTTCATTATATATAATTACTCTATCTCCTTTTATAGTTGTAGCTTGAAATCTGTTTTTGTCTGATATAATTATACCTACTTCTTGTCTTTTTTTTGTTTCCATTTTCATAAATATCTTTTTCCATTCCTTTACTTTCAGTCTATGTGTGTTTTTATAGGTGAAGTGTGTTTCTTGTAGACAACAGATTGTGGTGTCTTGTTTTCTCATCCATGCAGCCACTCCATGTCTTTTGATTGAAATATTTACTACATTTATGTTCAGTGTTTTTGCTGATAAGTAAGGACTTACTCCTGCCACTTTGTTACTTATTTTCTGGTCTTTTTTTCTTCTCTCTTTCCTGTCTTCCTTTGTGGAGGTGGTTTTCTCTGATGGTATGTTTTAATTTCTTTTTATTTCTAATGTGTCTGTTGTAGAGTTTTTGTTTTGAGGTTAACATAAGGCTTGCCAATAATATCTTACAACCTATTATTTTAAACTGATGACAACTTAGCTCTGATTGTGAAAACAAACTAACAAACAAGCAAAGAGAGAACTAATACAAACTTTACACTTTAACTTCTTCCTCCCATCACTTTTTAACTTTTTGGTGATTCTGTTTGTATCTTATTATAGTGTCTATGGCTTGAGAAGTTGTTGTAGTTATTGATTTTTGTAAGTTCATATTTAGGCTTGCTGGTCATGAGAGTTTCCTTACCATAATTGCAATACTATAATATTGTGTGTTTGTATATATACTTACTGCTACCAGTGAGTTTTGTACTTTCAGATGATTTCTTATTTCTCATTAACATTCTTTTATTTCAGATTGAAGGACCCCCTGTAGCACTGCTTATAGGACAGGTCTGATGTTGATGAAATCCCTCAGCTTTTATTTGTCTGGGAAAATCTTTATTCCTCCTTCATGTTTGAGGATTATTTTTCCTGGATATATTATTCTAGGTGAAAACATTTTTTTCCTTCAGCATTTTAAGCATTTTATGCCACTCTCTTCTGGCCTGCATGGCTTCCACTGAGTAATCTACTGCCAGATGTATTGGAGCTCTTTTGTATGTTATTTGTTTCTTTCTCTTGCTGCTTTAGGATCCTTTCTTTATCCTTGATTTTTGGGAATTTGCTTATTAAATGTCTTGAATTAGTGTTATTTGGGTTAAACCTGCTTGGTGTTCTATAACCCTCCTGTACTTGAATATTAGTGTCTTTCTTTAGTTTTAGAAAGTTTTAAAATTATTATTCCTTTAAATAAACTTTCTACCTTGATTTCTCTAACTCCTCTTGAAGGCCAATAAATCTTAGATATGCCCTTTTGAGGCTATTTTCTAGGTCTTGTAAGTGTGCTTCATTCTTTATTTGTTTTTCTTTTGTCTCTATTGACTGTGTATTTTCAAGTAGTCTGTCTTCAATCTCACTAATTCTTTCTTCTCCTTGATTAATTATGTTGTTGAGAGACTCTGATGCATTTTCAATATGTCAACTAAATATGTTAACTTCAGAGTTTCTGCTTGATTTTTGAAAATTATTTCAATCTCCTGTTAAATTTATCTGATAGGATTCCGAATTTCTTCTTTGTGTTATATTAGATTTCACTGAGCTTCCTCAAAACAGCTATTTTGAATTCTGTGTCCAAAAAGTCTCATATTTCTATCACTCCAGGACTGGTCACTGGTGCCTTATTTAGTCCATTTGATGAGGTCACGTCTTCTTGGATGATCTTGATGCTTGTGTATATTTCTTGATGCCTGGGCATTGAAGAGTTATGTATTTATTGTAGTCTTCACAGTCTGGGCTTTCTTGTATTCATCCTTCTTGGGAAAGTTTTCCAAGTATTCAAAGGGAATTGAGTGTTGTGATCTAAGTCTTTGGTCACTGCAGCCATATCTGCATTAGGGCACACCTCAAGCCAAGTAATGCTGTGACACTTGCAGACTCGTAGAGGTACCGCCTTAGTGGTCTTGGGTAATAATATGGTTTGGCTGTGTCCCCACCCAAATCTCATCTTGAATTGTAACTCCCACAATTCCCACGTGTTGTGGGAGGAACCCAGTGGGCAGTAATTGAATTATGGGGGTAGATCTTTCCCATGCTGTTCTTGTGATAGTGAATAAGTCTCAGGAGATCTGATGGTTTTAAAAAATGGGAGTTTCCTTGCACAAGCTCTCCCTTGCCTGCCACCATCCATGTAAGATGTGACTTGCTTCTCCTTGCCTTCCAACATGGTTGTGAGGCCTCCCCAGCCATGTGGAACTGTAAGTCCATTAAACCTCTTTTTCTTCCCAGTTCAGGTCTGTCTTCATCAGCAGTCTGAAAACGGACTAATACAGTAAATTGATACCAGTAGAGTGAGGTGTTGCTGGAAAGATACCTGAAAATGTGGAAGCAACTTTGGAACTGGGTAACAGGCAGAGGTAGGAACAGTTTGGAGGGCTCAGAAGAAGATAGGAAAATGTAAGAATGTTTGGAACTTCCTTGAGACTTGTTGAATGGCTTTGCCCAAAATGCTGATAGCGATATAGACAATAAAGTCCAGGCTGAGGTGGTCTCAGATGTGAATGAGGAACTTATCAGGAACTGGAGCAAAGGTGACTTTTGTTATGTTTTAGCAAAGAGACTGGGGGGATTTTGCCCCTGCCCTAGACATTTTTGGAACTTTGAACTTGAGAGAGATGATTTAGGGTATCTGCCAGAAGAAATTTCTAAACAGCAAAGCATTCAAGAGGTCACTTGGGTGCTGTTAAAGGCATTCAGTTATATAAGGGAAGCAGAGCATAAAAGTTGGGAAAATTTGCAGCCAGACAATGTGACAGAAAGGAAAATTCCATTTTCTGAAGAGAAATTCAAGCTGGCTGCAGAAATTTTTATAAGTAATGAGGAGCTGAATGTTAATCTCCAAGATAATGGGGAAAATGTCTCCAGGCCATGTCAGAGGTCTTCACAGCAGCCCCTCCCACCACAAGGTCAAAGGCAGAGGAGGAAAAAATGGTTTCATGGGCTGGGACCTGGGCCCCCCTGCTGCGTGCAGCCACGGGACTTGGTGCCCTGTATCTCAGCCATTCTAGCCATGGCTCAAAGGGGCCAAGGCACAGCTCAGGCCATGGCCTCAGAGAGAACAAGCTCCAAGCCTTGGCAGCCTCCATGTGGTTTTGAGCCTGCCAGTGCACAGAAGTCAAGAACTGGGGTTTGGGAACTTCTTCCTACATTTCAGAGGATGTATGGAAATGCATGGATGTCCAGGCAGAAGTTTGCTGCAGGAGCGGGGCTCTCATGGAGAACCTCTGCTAGGGCAGTGGGGAGGGAAAATGTGGGGTTGGAGCCCCCACACAGAGAGTCCCTACTGGGGCACCACCTAGTGGAGCTATGAGAAGAGGGTCATTATCCTGCAGACCCCAGAATGGTAGATCCACATACAGCTTGCACTGTTTTACCTGGAAAAGCCACAGATACTTGAAGCAGCCGGGAAGGAGGCTATACCCTGCAAAACCACAGGGGTGGAGCTGCTCAAGATCATGGAACCCACCTCTTGCATCCACATGACCTGGATGTGAGACATGGAGTCAAAGGAGATCATTTTTGAGCTTTAAAATTTGACTGTCCTGCTGGATTTTAGACTTACATGGGGTCTGTAGTCCCTTTGTTTTTGTCAATTTCTCCCATTTGGAATGGCTGTATTTACCCAATACCTTTACCCCCATTGTATCTAGGAAGTAACTATCTTACTTTTGATTTTACATGCTTATAGGCAGAAGGGACTTGCCTTGTCTCAGATGAGACTTTGGACTGCAGACTTTTGAGTTAATACTGAAATGAGTTAAGAGTTTGGGAGACTGTTAGGAAGGCATGATTGTTTTGAAATGTGAGGACATGAGATTTGGGAGGGGCCAGGAGTGGAATGATATGATTTGGTTGTGTCCCCACTGAAATCTCATCTTGAATTGTAACTCCCACAATTCCCATGTGTTGTGGGAGAGACCCAGTGGGAGGTAATTGAATTATGGGGGCAGGTCTTTTCCACATTGTTCTCTTGATAGTGAATAAGTCTCACAAGATTTGATGGTTTTAAAAATGGGAGTTTCCCTACACAAGCTTTCTCTTGCCTGCTACCATCCATGTAAGATGTGACTTGCTCCTCCTTGCCATCCACCATGATTGTGAGGCCTCTGCAGCCTGTGGAACTGTAAGTTCATTAAACCTCTTTTTCTTGCCAGTTTAGGTATGTCTTTATCAGCAGCATGAGAATGGGCTAACATAGGTAAGATCAGGGAGAATTCCCTGGATTACCAGGCAGAGACTCTTGTTCTCTTCCCTTGCTTTTCCCCAAACAAATGAAGTCTCTCTTTCTATGTTTAGCTGCCTGGAACTGGGAGAGGATTGATGCAAGAGCCCCTGTGGCCACCACCACTGGGACTGCACCAGGTCAGACCAAAACTCAGCACAGCATTGGGTCTTGCTGAAGGCCTGAGGCAACCACTGCCTGGTTCCTGCCAATGTTCACTCAAGGCCCAAGGGCTCTTCAGTTAGCAGTTGGTGAATCCAGCCAGACTTGTGTCCTATCCTTCAGTGCAGTGATCTCCCCCATGATCCAGGGTGGGTCCCAGAATACTGTCTGGGAGCGAGGGCTTGGAGATGGGAACCAGGGCCTGGAATCAGGAATGTTATGAATCTACTTGGTGTTCTATTCTACTGCGGCTCAGCTTGCACCAATGCCACAAAACAAAGTCCTTACCACTCTTCCTTCTCCTTTCCTCGTGCAGAAAGAGTCTTGCCCTGTGGCTACCACCACACCAGCCAGTGGTTCTTACTGCCTAGATGTTGTTGATGTTCATTCAAGGCTCATGGGCTTTTCAATTCACTTATGATTAATGTTACCAGGCCTAGGTCTCTCCCCTCTGGCCCAAGTTGGGTCTAGAAATACTGTTCAGTAGCCACAGCCTGGAATCAGGAACCCCAGGGGTCTGCTTGCTGCTCTATCCCATGGTGGCTGAGCTGATGCTCAAACTGCAAGTCAAGGTCCCCTTCACTTTTCCTTCCTCTTTCCTCTAGCAGAAGGCATTTCCCTGCATGGTTACTACAGCTGAGAATTTTCTGGGTCACATTTGAAGCCAGCATGGCCCTGGGTCTTATCCAAGGCTCATAGTAAGAGCTCCTTGGGTACCACGGATATTTATTTAAGGCCTAAGGGCTCTCTAGTCAGCCGATGATGAATCCTGGCAAGACTGGATCCTTCCCTTTCAGGCAGTAGGTTCTCTTCTGGCCCAGGACATATCTAAAAATGTCATCTAGGAGCTGGGGCTTGGAATGGGGGAAGGCCTCAAAACTCTGCCTGGTGCCCTTTTCTACCATGGCTGAGCTGGTATTCAAGTTGCAACAAAAAGTTCTTTTCACTCTTCCCTCTCCTGTCTTCAGATGGAAGGAAGTAGTCTCTCCTGGAGCTGTGAGCTGTGCTGCTTGTGGTTTGTGGAGGGGTGATGCAAGCACTCCCTTGGCTGGCTCAGCTGGTGTCTCACTTGGTTGTGTGCCCTCCAAGTCCACTGGCTCCAAGCTCAGCACAGCATCAGGATTTGCTCAGGAACTGCAGTCCTTGTGGCCTAGACTGCCTTTCAAGTTTATTTAGGACCACAGAACACTTTAGCCCACAATGTTGGAACTTACCGGAACTCAGGTTCTGACTACTGGAAAGGGCAATTCTCTGGCTAGGGCTGGTCTACATACTACTTCCATGGGTGCCAACTGAATTCTGCCCCATGTTACTTTCCCCACTGTAACAGGCAGTATTCCAGTGCAAAGTCTCAAAATCACTGTGTTCTCTCTCCCCTAAGCAAACATATTATCTTTCCATGCCACATGGCTGCTGCTGGCGAGGGGAGAGGGGTTGTGTCAGCAATTGAAGACTGTCTTTTCTACTCTCTTCAGTGCCTCTTTCCATTATATGATGTTAAAACCAGGTACTGTGATTTCTCACCTGATTTTTGGTTCCTATAAAAGTGCATTCTTGTGGGGATAGTTGTTCAATTTGGTGTTCTTATGGGGGGAAATGATAGCTGGAGGCTTCTATTTAGCCATCTGGCTCCTCCTCTCCATCCAGAGAGTATCCTTTATATAGCAAGGTTTTAGGGTAAAACCTATGCAGCTGGTCACATCTTCAGACTTTCTTGCAAAGACTCATGACCGCTTGGGAGGTTAGGGAAGCATCTTTATGAGGGGTTATCCATGATATAGCAATCGTTTAAACCCCTTACTGCAGAACTTGTAAGTATGTGGGGGTCAATCATCAGTTTTGCTTCAAGATGGCATCACTCTTACCATGCAACATGCTGTTTCCTTACACTTTACCCCCCACCCCAAACTGGCCCTTACAGTCTTACTCCTTTACTTCTTCCTCAATAGTTCCTGGGTCTAGAGGAAATGTGCCTAATTTTGCATAGCTTAACAGCAGCGCATTGGCTCCATTGGAGGCAGTTTCCACAGTAACAGTAAAACCAAAAACAAGACCATAAAAAACTTGAGTATAATGTCTAAACCACAATGCAGCTTCTGCTACCAGGTGCCCCAGGACCCAAACCACCAAATGTTCCACGATGAGAAGGTCTATGCAAACCTACTCCAAAATGCTGAGGGAGCTGACAGACTGAAGAAAGAGGCTGACAAGTCCAGTTTCTCAGAAAAGAACGTTTAATCGGGATATAAAAATAGAAGCAATGTCTTGAGCAGTCACTAGATGGTGGATCTGCATACTTGCCTTCCAGAAAGTATTCTTTATAAAGTAAGATTTTAGGGTAAAACATGTGCAGCTGGTCATGTTTCAGACTTTCTTGCCAAAACTCGTGGAGAGGTTAGAGAAGCATCTTTATGAGGAGTTATCTATGCTACAGACATTGTGTAAAGACCTTACTGCAGAACACCTTGGTATGTGCGGTACAAACACTGGCCATCGTGGTGGTTTTGCTTCAAGATAGCATTACTCTTGACATGCAGCAGGCTATTTTCCTCGAAGAGTTTTGTTGGCTATGTGTATGTGGATCTCTGTGTGGTGGTTAATATATTCTGCTACTACTGTGAAGTGTTGTAGAGATAATGAAATATATATGTAAAAGTGACTTTTAAGTTTTTAAAAAGTTTTTTAGATGTAAGGCATTGTGGCTTGTATTTATTTCTTTATTTGTTTAAGAGATAGAGTATTGTTCTATCGACCAGGCTGGAATGCAATGGTGCCATCATGGCTCACTGCAGCCTTGACCTTCTGGGCTCAAGCAATTCTCCCACCTTGTCCTCCTGAGTAGCTGGGACTACAGGCATGTGCCACTATGCCCAGCTATTTGTTTTAAATTTTTTTTACTATAGACAAGGTCCCACTATGCTGCCCAAACTAGTCTCAAACTCCTGGGCTCAAGCAGTCCCCTTGACTTGGCCTCTGAAAGTGCTGGGATTAAGGCATGAGCCACCATACCTGGCCTGTGGCTGTTACTTAAAATCATATTTTTTTCATGATAGCAGTGAAATATCCCATTTAAATTCCTGTTTTTATTCACAAGCTAACCTAAATAATATTTCCATTAATGTAAATAGAACTGATATATTGGCTAAATATGGGTTGAGCAATGTAATAAGGAAAACAATTTTAATTTTGTCTCCCAATGTCACTTTCAAGTGTACTTAGTGGAATAAAGGTTTTTTCTGCTGCTGGATAAAGCCCAAGTGAACTTGACAAAAAAAATCCCATGGTTGGTTTAAGTTGCAAAACAGAATTTGATTCAGAAATTATAAATTCTAGTCCAAATTTTAATCTTTATTTAAAGGTAAACTTCCTTCCTCTCTCCTGCCCCCTTCTATCCCTTGCTGCTTTCTAACCTGCCTTGGCAGGGAGAGCAGTGGGCTGCTTTTCCCATGTAAGCACCGTCTGGTCTCTCCAAGTATAGAGCTCAGGGAAGGACAAAAGGAAAGGAAAGGGACTAGAAAGTTCTTACTTGACCGATGCTTTAATTCTGCCATTTTACTCTCTGAGCCTGACTGACATTTAAAGGTAAATTTTTCTGTGTGGGGCCAGTCTGGATTCTTTGACAGCTCACCTGCTGGGCCTCTCTGACCATACCTGACACAGCGTTGGCAGTGTCCTCATTCTACTGATCACCACCACTGCCCCTTAGCTTCTGGATTTTACACATCCCATGCCAAGCCCAGACTCTGCTAGAATCCTCCTGCCATCTACCCAAAGCTCTGGTTAACCTGGCAGGATCACTGCCATAGATTCCAGGCAGAGATCCTCCCAGATCCCATTTCCTGAAAAACCAACAGCAAATGTCTTAGATGTCTCTGCCTGGATCCCTCAGGCAAACAGTCACAGCATCCTGCCACAGAGAGCTCAGACTTGTATCCCACACCAGTCCAGTGTGCTTCCTAACTGCAGGCAGCACTGATTAAGGTCTTCAAGGGTCTCCTGAAACACTTCTTAGACCTAATTGAAGGACAAAGCTCTTTTCAAGAGGTAACTTTGTTTGTAATTCTACCCTCTGTGTCTATTCTCAACCTTTTATGTCTTCGATGTGGATGACAGGTTTTAAATGTATCAAAACTGGTTCTCATAATTTTATTTGAAAATTTATATAGAGTCTGACAATCACTTTGGGATTCAGTATCTATTGTATCTTGATGTGTGAGATAAAAATTCCTCTTTGAAATCCTATCATACAACAAAATAGATCAATCAAAAAGATTCTTATAAACAAACGAGAATTAGGATACAGGTAATTTAGAGTTCATTGGGATACAAAAGAAATAGGAAAAATAAGTATCCTTATTCATCATTAGAAACTGAAGCCCAGGTATCATCCCCTGATCATAAGAGAATATGATAAGTCCTCCTCTTCGTTGCTTCCACTGTACTTTATATATTGCTAGTATCATAGCTCTTACCATTTGCTTTTAAATTTACTAGATTTTAAGCTTCTGGGGAAAATGAGATATATTTATTTTTATTTGTACCTCCTGTGCCTAGCACAGTGTCTAGAATATTGTGGAAATTCAATAAATGCTTATTAATCTAAATTAAAGAGATACGGATTTCCACTTGGACTCTCATGATATTTGATTGGCTTAGGAATGTAGTATTCCTCTTTCCCAGGCTCTTTATCAGTAAAATGGGAAAAACACCAATTATCTTAACTAATAAAGATGAAAACTAGTAAAAATGATTTAAAAACCACTCTTAAAACAAAAGGATTTATAAGCACTAGTCGTCAGTTCTATCATGCTCCATGTCTGGCAGTACCGTCTCCCCACATGGGCTGTTAAAATGACCTAGAATCATAAATTGTTGTCAGTCTATTAGATAAGAAGGTGAACTCTGTGTTCCTCTTTGGGATTTGTTGCCCTTATAGTCCTTGGAGAATCTTAATTTATTATATGGATAAAAAATAAAGTTAAGCTAAGAGAACTTTTGAATTAAATTGTACCTTTTGTTTTGTTAGCCATGAACAGTCATAGAGCGACAGCAGTAGTACTAGAAAATGCATGTAGTCTATTTTTGTAACGTCTTTTTGTTAAACATCTGAAAAAACAAGAGGGGCCCAGTCTGTTGTTTGCTTAAGCTTCTGTGAAATGTGTCCATCCAATTCAGCATATGTCAATATGTTCCTCATTTATTGCTGTGTAAAAATTACCTAAAACATATAAGCTGAAAACAATAAATATTTATTGTCTCATAGTTTCTGTGGGTCAGGAATATGAGAGAGGCTTAGGTGGATAGTTGTGGTTCAAGGTTTCTCACATGGCTTCAGTCAAGGTATCTTCCAGGGCTGTTGCCATCCGAGTCTTAACTGAGTCTGGAGGAGCTGCTTGACTGACAGCTATGGCTGGTGGCAGGAGGCTTCAGTTCCTCCTCACATCGGCGTCTCTGTAAGGCTCATGACATGGCTTCCCCCAGGGACAAAGAAAGCAGATTCCAAGGGTAAAAGCTGTAGATTTGTAATAACCTAGTCTTAGAAGTGAATATTGTTACTTTCAGTGTATTCAAATTGTTAGGAATTAGTCATTAAAACCAACCTATACTCAAGGGGAGGGGAATTAGGCTATACCTCTTAAAGGGAGGAGAATCAAATAATTTGTGGACATACTTTCCAAACCACCATAAGCAACATGCTGACTTAAGAAAATAACCTTAGATAGTTTTAACTTCTTTGTTTTTCAGTGTGACTTTAAGATGTAAAATATAAAATTTTATATATAAGATATCTTAAGGTAACCCAAGTTCCCCCAGAAGTAAACAATTAAGTAGTAGTATTATATGAAGGCACTAAAGGGAGAAGTCATTAAATTTTATGCTATAGCTCAGGTGAAAAGGAAAATATCTTGCATCTGTGGCTAAGTTATAATGCATTGACATCAATTAGCCTGTTTTTGCCATAGCAGTGAAAATGGGCAACTCTTGCTGATGGCTTTATCTTAAGGTGTCTTCAGATTTGCGGTTAAATATGTGGTCAAAGGGTTTTCATCATCTACCTTGTCATTATAAATACTTCCTTTTTGTTGACTTCTAGTTAACTTTGAAAAGTCAATCCATTCCAACCTAAATAAGTATTTTATAGAGAACATTTATAAATTTATAAAATAAAAAGCTGCCATTAAATATTATTACAGACATAATATAGTTGTACTTCTTAGAGATGTATGTAATTGTTACAGAACCTTGCCAACTTTCATTTTCATTCTCCCTTTATTTTATTTTTCACATAGATGTAGAGCAGAATATTAGTATTAGTCTAGCAGTACTACTATTAGTCTAATAGTATTAGACTAGTATTAACTATTAGACTAGTATTAGTCAACTAATTAGTATTAGCCTAATAAATATAGATAGCATTCAACGGCATAAAAGGCTGGAATGGTTCTAGAACAGTTCTGTTGTCATATATTATTCTGGTAGGAACAGAATGAAGTTTACTAGGAGAATTGAGGATGGAATAAAGAGCTTATTCAATTTTCCCTAATATATGAGCTGTTTGAATTGGAAGAAATCTATTCTATTATTAAGAACATGGAAGAAATCTATTATTAAGTACAGTCAAGAAGCAGGAAAAAGAACTGCCACTGAGTAACCCTTTTATCCTTCTTGGACCAGGGCAGAAAATTACACAGGATTTGGAATGGATGCAGCTAGTGATTAAGGTGATGTTAGTGATTTCTATTGTAGTACTGACTGTGTGGCCATAGACCTCACAGCCTTGGAATCAGTGTGCTTCAAACCTCGTATCGCCCTCTTGTGGCCAGAGTTCATCTACTTATAGAAATTCTGTTTCTCACAGTTTCCTCTTCTAGAGTTAGATCAAAAATAAAGGATTGTTTCTCATTGCTTTCTTCCTCCCACAAGAAACTCATTAGAAGTGGGAACCTTATTTATCATGAATTTATCTGCTTTATGGGAATCAAGACATCCTTATCATCACCGAGTGGTTGGAGATTGTTACTGTTTCTTCCTTGTACTGGAGTCCGTATAGAAATCAAGGCTTGTTCCCTTTTCATTTTGTCCCAATGTATGATTATTACAAGCAGAAATATAAGAAATGCCTATATATGTATGTTGACAAAATTATGACCTTGGAGATATATTACTTGGAGATATATATTTATTACTAAAATCTCAATAATTTCATAAATCATTCAATTGTCATATTGAAGTGAAGCAACTTATATTAATATATATCAGAAGCCAATAATATAATTAGAAAAGTAACACTATCTGATGGTGATTTGTGATGTTGATGAAAGAGGCACTTCCTGAACATCAAACTTAGATGTGCGTAATGTGCTCATTTGCTAATAGGTTTCTAAGATTATCACAGCAGGTGCTACATATCGTCATCACACTTTGTCAGCTCAAAATAATTTTTACCAACTCCTACTTTCCACTTTGGAAGCATAATAAACAAAATAAAGACCTGCTTTTTTATATTCCTATTTTTAAAATGGAAAAAATTAGAATTAAATATGTCAGTCCAGAAAATGAATAAATTATGTGTTCAGCTCAATAAACTATCAGTGCCACCTACTGGATCACATCCCAAAGCTTCAACACCAGAGATACCTGGTAACATACTCTTCTGTGAAACTAAAGACAAGAAGTCAGCTACAACTAAAGACCCTGCACAAAGTCTCAGAACGCGTTATTCTGACTTCTTGTGCCATTTTGGCAGCTTTTAATCTTTATATGAATGGAACCACACGTACATATTCTTTAGCATTTGGTTTCTTTTGCACATCGTTATGTTTGAGAGATTCATCTATGTTGTGATGAGCTACAGTTCTTCCATTTTAATTGCTCTATAGTGTTCCATCATGTTCGGCCTATATAGCCTCTTTATCTTTAAAAAATGCTCTCTGTTTTAAAGCCTAGTTTCTAATATTAATATATCTATACTAGTTTTTTGGTTAAAATTTTTATGGTATATCATTTTTCTATTATTTTAATTTCAACATTTCATTCTAATATTTTACAATGTGTCTCTTGTAAGCAGAATATAGATAGGTTTGTAATATTATCCAGTATGATAATCTTTGTCTTTTATTTGGGACACTTAATCCATTTATATTTTGATATGGTTTGGCTGTGTCCCCACCCAAATCTCATCTTGAATTCTAGCTCCCCTAATTCCCTCATGTTGTGGGAGGGACCAAGTGGGAGATAATTGAATCATGGGAGCAGTTTCCCCTATACTGTTCTCGTGGTACTGAATAAGTATCATGATATCTGATGGTTTTATAAGGGGAAATCTTTTGCTTGGCTCTCTTTCTATTCTCTTGTCTGTCACCAGGTGAGATGTGACTTTTGCCTTCTACCACGACTGTGCCCAGTCTTGGGTATGTCTTTATCAGCAGCAGGAAAATGGACTACTACAGTAAATTGGTACCAGTAGAGTGGGCGCTACTGAAAAGATACCCAAAAATGTGAAAGTGAGTTTGGAACTGGGTAACACACAGAGGTTGGAACAATTTGGAGGGCTCAGAAGAAGACAGGAAAACGTGGGAAAGTTTGGAACTTCCTAGAGACTTGTTGAATGGCTTTGTGTAAAATGCTGATAATGACATGGACAATGAAATCCAGGTTAATATGGTCTCTGATGGAGATGAAGAACTTGTTGGGAACTGCAGCAAAGGTGACTCTTGTTTTAGCAAAGAGACTGGTGGCAGTTTGCCCCTGCTCTAGAGATTTTTGGAACTTTGAACTTAAGAGGGATGATTTAGGTATCTGGAAGAAGAAATTTCAAAGCAGCAAAGCACTCAAGAGGTGACTTGAGTGCTATTAAAGGCATACAGTTTTAAAAGGGAAACAGCATAAAAGTTCAGAAAATTTGCAGCCTGACAATGTGATAGAAAGGAAAATCCCATTTTCTGAGGAGAAATTCAAGCTGGCTGCAGAAATTTGCATAAGTAATGAGGAGCTGAATGTTAATCCCCAAGACAATGGGAAAAATGTCTCCAGGGCATGTTAGAGGTTTTCACGGCAGCTCCTTCCATCACAGGCCTGGAAGCCTAAAAGGTAAAAGTGGTTTCTTGGGCCAGGCCCAGGGTCCCTCTGCTGTGTGCAGTCTAGGGACTTGGTGCCCTGCATCCCAGCTGCTCCAGCTGTGACTAAAAGGAGCCAAGGTACAGCTAAGTCCATGGCTTCAGAGGGTGCAAGCCCCAAGCCTTGGCAGCTTCCATGTGGTGTTGAGTATGCCAGTGCACAGCAGTCAAGAATTGGGGTTTGGGAACCTCCGCCTAGGTTTCAGAGGATGTATGGAAATGCCTAGATGTCCAGGCCGAAGTTTCCTGTAGCGGCAGGGCCCTCATGGAGAACCTCTACTGGGGCACTGCGGAAGGGAAATGTGGGATCAAAGCCCCCACACAGAATCCCTACTGGGACACCGCCTAGTGGAGATGTGAGAAGAGGGCCACCATCCTCCAGACCCCAGAATAGTAGATCCACTGATATCTTGCACCATGCACTTGGAAAACCTGCAGAAGTCAATGCCAGCCTGTGAAAGCAGCCAGGAGGGAGTCTGTACCATGCAAAGCCACAGGGGCGGAGCTGCCCAAGACCATAGGAATCCACCTCTTGCATCAGCATGACTTGGATGTGAGACATGGAGTCAAGGGAGATCATTCTGGAGTTTTAAGATTTGACTGCCCTGCTGGACTTTAGACTTACATGGGACTTGTAGCCCCTTTGTTTTGGCCAATTTCTCCCATTTGGAATGAGTGTATTTACCCAATACCTGTACCGCCATTGTATCTAAGAAGTAACTAACTTGCTTTTGATTTTACAGGCTCATAGGTGGAAGGGACTTACCTTGTCTTAGGTGAGACTTTGGACTGTGGACTTTTGAGTTAATGCTAAATGAGTTAAGACTTTGGGGAACTGTTGGGAAGGCATGATTGGTTTTTAAATGTGAGGAAATGAGATTTGGGAGGGTCCAGGGCAGAATGATATGGTTTGGCAGTGTCCCCACTCAAATCTCATCTTCAATTGTAGCTCCTATTATTCTCTGGTTTTGTGAGAGGGACCCAAAGGGAGATAATTTTATCATAGGGACATGTTCCCCCATACTGTTCTCATGGTAGTGAATAAGTCTCATGAGATCTGATGGTTTTATAAGGGGAAACCCCTTTCACTTGGCTCTCATCCTCTTTTCTTGTCTGCCACCAGGTGAGACTTGCCTTTCTCCTTCTGCCATGATTGTGAGGCCTCTTCAGCCACGTGGAACTGTGAGTCCATTAAATCTCTTTCTTTTGTAAATCGCCCAGTCTTGGGTATGTCTTTATCAGCAGCATAAAATGGACTAATATTTAATATAATTGCTGATATATTTATGTATATTCACATTGTTATGCATATATTACCACCATCCATCTCCAGACATTTTTATTTTCTAAAACTGAAACTTCATGCACATTAAACAATGACACCCATTCCACCTTCTCTCTAACCCCTGGGAACTACCACTCCATCTTCTGTCTCTCTGAATTTGACTAATAAAGGTATGCCATGTAAGTGGAATTATACAATATTTATCCTTTTATTCTTTGCTTATTCCACTTAGTACAATGTCTTCAGGATTCATCCATGTTGTATCATGTGTCAGAACTTCATTCTTTTTTGTAGAGATCCATTTTAGTTAAAAAATTTTCTGGAGTTTCTGAATATCTTCTAAATCTTTTGAAATGTTACTTTTTATTTATTTATTTTTTGATTTCCAACTTTTATATTAAGTTTAGGGGTACATATGCAGATTGCACAGGTTTGTTACACAGGTAAACGTGTGCCGTGGTGGTTTGATGCACAGATCACCCAATCACCTAGGTATTAAGCCCAGCATCCATTAGCTATTTTTCCTGATGCTCTCCCTCCTCCCACCACCTACCCTGCAACAGGCCCCAGTGTGTCCATATGCATAGCCATATCCCCTCAATATGTCCATATGTTCTCCTCATTCAGCTCCCACTTATAAGTGAGAACAAGTGATATTTGATTTTCTGTTCCTGTGTTCGGTTGCTGAGGATAATGGTGTCCAGCTGCATCCATGTTCCTGCAAAAGACATGATCTCATTTTTTCTATGGCTGCATAGTATTCCATGGCGTATATGTACCACATTTTCTTTATCTAGTCTATCATTGATGGGGATTTAGGTTGATTCCATGTCTTTGTTATTGTGAATAGTGCTGCAATGAACATACATGCACATGTATCTTTATAATATATTGATTTATATACCTTTAGGTATATAACCAGCAATGGGATTGCTGGGTCAAAAGGTATTTCTGCCACTAGGTCTTTGAGGAATCACCACACTGTCTTCCATAATGGTTGAACTAATTTACACTTCCACCAACAGTGCAAAAGCATTTATTTCCTCTACAACCTCACCAGCATCGTTTTTTTGACTTTTTAATAATAGCCATTCTGATTGATGTGAGATGGTATCTCGTAGTTTGATTTTCATTTCTCTAATGATTAGTGATGCTGAGTTTTTTTTCATGTTTTTTGGCTGCATGTGGTCTTCTTTTGAGAAGTGTCTGTTTATGTCCTTTGCCCACTTCTTAATGGGGTTGTTTGTTTTCTCGTAAATTTGTTTAAGTTCCTAGTAGATGCTGGATATTAGGCCTTTTTCAGATGGATAGACTGCAAAAATTTTCTCCCATTCTGTGGGTTGTCTGTTCACTCTGATGATAGTTTCTTTTGCTGTGCAGAAGCTCTTTTGTTTAATTAGATTGCATTTGTCAATCTTTGCTTTTGGCATATTTATCAAGAAATCTTTGCCAGTGCTTATGTCCTGAATGGTATTGCCTAGGTTTTTTCCCAGGGTTTTTATAGTTTTTGGTTTTACATTTATATCTTTAATCCATCTTGAGCTGATTTTTGTATATGGTGTAAAGAAGGGGTCCAGTTTCAATTTTCTGCATATGGCTAGCCAGTTCTCCCAGCACTATTTATTAAATAGGGACTCCTTTCCCTATTGCTTGCTTTTGTCAGGTTTGTTGAAGATCAAATGGTGTTTAATATGTGGTCTTATTTCTGGGTTCTCTATTCTGTGCCATTGGTCTATGTGTCTGTTTTTGTACCAGTACTGTGCTGTTTTAGTTACTGTAGCCTTATAGAATAGTTTGAAGTCAGGTAGCATGTGCCTCCCTATAGATTCTTTTTGCTTAGGATTGTCTTGGCTATTCAGGCTCTATTTTGGTTCCATATGAATTTTAAAATAGTTCTTTTTTTTGTGAAAAATTTCAATGGTAGTTTAATGAGAATAGTACTGAATTTGTAAATTGCTCTGGGCAGTATGGCCATTTTAATAATCTTGATTCTTCCTATCCATGAGCATGGAATATTTTTCCATTTGTTTGTATAATCTCAGTTTGTTTTGAGCAGTGGTTTGTAGTTCTCCTTGAAGAGGTCACTTGCTTTTCTTGTTAGCTGTATTCCTAGGTATTTTATTCTCTTTGTAGCAATTGTGAATGGGAGTTCATTCCTGATTTGGCTCTTAGGTCACCTGTTATTGGTGTCTAGAAATGCTAGTAATTTTTGTACATTGATTTTGCATCTTGAGACTTTGCCGAAGTTACTTATCAGCTTAATTAGCTTTTGAGCTGAGACAATGGCGTTTTCTAGATATGGGATCATGTTATCGGCAAACAAAGATAATTTGACTTTTTCTCTTCCTATTGGAATACCTTTATTTCTTTCTCTTGCCTGATTGTTCTGGCCAGGACTTTCAATGCTATGTTGAATAGGAGTGCTAAGAGAGGGCATCCTTGCCTTGTGCCAGTTTTCAAGGGAAATGCTTCCAGCTTTTGCCCATTCAGTATAATATTGGCTGTGGGTTTGTCATATATGACTCTTATTATTTTGGGGTATGTTTCTTTGATACCTACCTTATTGAGAGTTTTTAACATGAAGGAGTGTTGAATTTTATTGAAGGCCTTTTCTGTATCTATTGAGATAATTATGTGTTTTTTTCTTGAGATCTGTGTATGTGATGAATCACATTTATTGATTTGTGTATGGGGAACCAGCCTTGCATCCCAGGGATAAGCCTACTTGATTGTGGTGGATAAGCCTTTTTTGATGTGCTGTTGGATTTAGTTTGCAAGTATTTTATTGAAGATTTTTGCATCAATGTTTATCAAAGATAATGGCCTGAATTTTTCTTTTTTTGTTGTATCTCTGCTAGGTTTTGGTATCAGGATTATGCTGTCCTCATAGAATGAGTTAGGGTTGAAGTCCCCCCTTTTCAGTTTTTTGGAATAGTTTCAGTAGAAATGGTACCAGCTGTTCTTTGTATCTCTGGTAGAATTCAGCTATGAACCTGTCTGGACCTGGGCTTTTTTTTTTTTTTTTTTTTTTTTTGGTTGTTGTTTTTGTTGGTAGGCTATTTATTACTGCCTCAATTTCAGAACTCATTGTTGGTCTATGTAGAAATTCAGTTTCTTCCTGGTTTAGTCTTGGGAGGGTGTACATGTCTAGGTGTTTATCAGTTTCTTCTAGATTTTCTAGTTTATGTGCATAAAGGTGTTTATAGTATTCTCTGATGCTTTCATTTCTGTTGGTCAGTGATGATACCCACAAATTATTTCTTATTGTGTTTATTTGAATATTTTCTTATTTATTAGGCTGGTTAGTGGTCTATTTCATTATTTTTTTCAAAAAGCCAACTCCTGGATTTGTTGATTTTTTGAAGAGTTGTGTGTGTGTGTGTGTGTGTGTGTGTGTGTGTGTGTCTCGATCTCCTTCAGTTCAGCTCTGATTTTGGTTATTTCTTGTCTTCTGCTAGCTTTGGTGTTTGTTTGCTCTTAATTCTCTAATTCTTTTAGTTGTGATGTTAGATTGTTAACTTGAGACCTTTCTAGCTTTTTGATGTGGGCAAAGCTTTTTGATATCTCTGCATTTAGTGCTATAAATTTCCCTCTTAACGTTGCTGTATCTGTGTCCCAGGGATTCTGGTGTGTTGTCTCTTTGTTCTCATTGGTTTCAAAATCTTATTGATTTCTTCCTTAATTTCATCATTTACCAAAGAGTCATTCCAGAGTAGGTTGTTTAATATCCATGTAGTTGTGCTATTTTGAGGGAATTTCTTAATATTAGTTTCTAATTTGATTGTGCTGTGTCTGAAGGACTGTTTATGATTTCAGTTCTTTTGCATTTGCTGAGGAGTATTTTACTTCTGATTATGTGATCAATGTTAGTGTAAGTGCCATGTAGGGATGAGAAGAATGTGTATCCTGTTGTTTTTGGGTGAAGAGTTCTGTAGGTATCTATCAGGTCCACTTCATCCAGAGCTGAATTCAGGTCTTGAAAATCTTTGTTAATTTTCTGTCTCAATGATCTGTTTAATATTGTCAGTGGGGTGTTAAAGTCTCCTATTATTATTGTGTGGGAGTGTAAGTCTCTATAAAAGCCTCTAAGAACTTGCTTTATGAATCTGGGTGCTCCTGTGTTGGGTGCATATATAGTTAGGATTGTTAGATTTTCTTGTTAAATTGAACCCTTTAACATTATGTAATGTCTGTCTTTGTCTTCTTTGATCTTTGTTTGTTTAATATCTGTTTTGTCAGAAACTAGGATTGCAACCCATGCTTTTTTCTGTTTGCCATTTGCTTGGTAGATTTTCCTCCATCCCTTTATTTTGAACCTATGTGTGTCTTTGCATGTGAGATGGGTCTCTTGAAGACACCATCATATCGATGGGTCTTGGCTCTTTATCCAGCTTGCCACTCTGGGTCTTTTAATTGAGGCATTTAGCCCATTTACATTTAAGGTTAGGATTGCTATGTGTGGATTTGATCCTATCATGTTGGTAGCTAGTTAATTTATAGACGTGCTTATGTGGTTGCTTCATAATGTCACTAGTCTATGTACTTCAGTGTGTTTTTGTAGTCACTGGTAACAGTTTTTCCTTTCCATATTTAGTGCTTCTTTCAGGAGCTCTTGCAAGACAGGTCTGGTGGTAATGATCTCACTCAGCATTTGCTTCTCTGAAAAGGATCTTATTTCTCCTTCACTTATGGAGCTTAGTTTGGCTGGATATGAAATTCTGGCTTGGAAATTCTTTTCTTTATGAATTTCTTTAAGAATTCTTTAAGAATTGAAAATCTTTCCCCAATCTCTTCTGGCTTGTGGGGTTTCCACCCAGAGGTCCACTCTTAGTCTGATGGGCTTCCCTTTGTAGGTGACCTGGGTTTTCTCTCTAGCTGCCCTTAACATTTTTTCTTTAATTTCGACCTTGGAGAATCTGATGATTATATGTCTTGGGGATGATCTTCTCATGGAGTATCTTACTGCATTTCTTGAATTTGAATTTGAATGATGGCCTGACTTGCTAGGTCAGGGATGTTCTCCTGGATGGTATCCTGAAGTATATTTTCCAACTTGGTTCCATTCTCCCTGTCCCTTTCAGGTACCCCAATCAGTTGTAGATTCAGTTTCTTTACATAATCCCATATTTCTCAGAAGTTTTGTTCCTTCCTTTTCATCCTTTTTCTGTATTTTTGTCCGCCTGTTTTATTTCAGGAAGATAGTCTTTAAGTTATGCGATTCTTTTCTCTGTTTTGTCTATTCTGATATGAATACTCATGATTGATTGCATTGTGAAGTTCTTGTAGTGTGTTTTTCAGCTCTAACAAGTCAGTTATATTCCTCTCTAAACTGGCTATTTTGGCTATCAGCTCACACATTATTTTGTCATAATTCTTAACTTATTTACATTGAATTACAACATGCTCCTTTAGCTCAGTGAAGTTAGTTATTACCAACATTCTGAAGCCTACTTCTGTCATCTCAGCCATCTCAGCCTCAGCCCAATTCTGAGCCCTTGTTGGAGAAGTGTTGCAGTCATTTGGAACAAAAGGGGCCCTCTGGCTTTTTAAGTTTTCAGCATTTTTGCAATGATTATTTCTCATCTTTGTGGGCTTATCTGCCTTTGATTTTTGAGGTTACTGACTTTTGGATTTTTTTTTTTTTTTTTGGTGGTTGTTGTTGTTTTCCGTTTGTTTGTTTTTCTTCTAACAGTCTGGCCACTCTTCCACAGGTCTGCTGTGGTTTGCTGGGGTGCTACTCCTGACCCTAGTTGCCTTAGTTTTTCCCGTACCTGGGGGTATCACCAGTGAAGGCTGTAAAAAAGCAAAGATGGCAGCCTGCCCCTTCCTCTGGAAGCTCAGTCCCAGGTGAGACTGACCTATTGCTGGCCCGAGGGTGCCTGTAGGAAGTAGTTGGAGACCATGGTTGGCAGGTCTCACCCAGTTCGGAGGAACAGGATTAGGGACTCCCTGAAAGAAGCAGACTGGCTGCATTTTAGTAGAGCAGCTGTGCTGTGTTGGGGATCCCTTCAGCTTCCAATTGGTTTGGGCTCTCCAAAGGCCACAGGGTGGACTGGCTGAGAAGCCTGAATGGCCAAGGTGGCAGCTTGCCCTGACCCTCAGGCACTCTGTCCCAGGGAGAAATTAGGGCTCTGTTGGCTGGTAGAATATGGGTGGGGGTGGCTAGAGGCCCCAGCTGGGAGAACCCCAGTGGGAGGACCTGCCCTGTAAGAAGGAGTGAATCAAGGTCCCGATTAAAGAATCAGTCTGGTCACACCTCAACAAAACAGCTGTGTTGTGTTGGGGAACTTCCTCTGCCCCTGTCTGCTTGAACTCTCTAAAGCCCACAGGCTGGAATGGCTGAGTTGTTCAACCAACCTAGGTGATGGCCCTCCGCTCCATCTTATGGGGAGATCAGAGCTCTGTCCATAAGAGGTGAGGGCAGGCTGGCTGGAGGGCCTGGCTGTGTGGTCCTGCCCATTGAGGAGGAATGGGTTGGGCCCTACTTAAAGAAGCAGTCTGGCCACGATCTGGCAAAGCCAGTATGCTGTGCTGCGAGGGGGACCATTACTTGTCCCAACTGTTTGGACTCTCCAAAGCCCATGGGCTGGAACAGCTGTTGACCAAACAGCAGAGATGATGCCCACCCTTCCCCCCGGGGCTCCATCTGGTCTCAGGCAAGCTCCACCCTGTTGCTGGTAGCTGGCTGGAATTCCAAGCCAGTGGGTCTTATCTTTTCAGGTGCCATGGAAGTGTGGCCTGCAGAACAATGCTGCTCAGCTCCCTGGATTCTGACCACTTCTTAGGGGTATGTGCAGGCCTCTTGCCTTGCCTGAGTTGCAAACGTGTTTGTTGGAAATCCCAGTGCCGGAGTATGTAAAGCACCTGGGTCTCTGTGCATGCCTGAACAGCTGCTCTTCCAAGACTCCACACAGCTCAGTGTGTTGGACCTAAGGCCCTGGTGGTATGGGCTCACAAGGGGAATCTACTGATCCATGGGTTACAAAGATCCATGGGAGAAGCCTGGTTTCCTGGGGTTGCACAATGACTCATGGCTTCCCTTGGCGAGGGATGGGGGTTCCTTTGGCAAGAACCTGGGTATTTCATTTGAAGGTGCTATATTCACTCACCTTTTTTGTTACTCTCTGTGAGTGCTGTGGACCACAGTTGCTTCTAACTGGCCATCTTGGACCCTTCCTGATGTTCTACCTTCCAAATCTTTAAAAACAATTTTCTTAACCATATTCATCATGGTTTTTTAAAAAGTACATGTTTAATAACCATTATTTGTATCTCATGTGGGTCTACTTTCTTATTCGGTGTGTCTATGTCTTACCTCATGATATGTCTTATTACTTTCAATTATTGGTCATTCAAAATTGTATTCAAAAATTATAGAGATTATTAGAAGTTTAGAATGATGTCATGTTCTGGTAGAAATGATTTATGTTTACAAATCCAGATATATATTCAGGAATTAGTGTATTAAGCTGAATATCAGTTCCTGCAAAGCCCTGTCAATTTCTAGTATTACCTTCCTCCTACTGTAGTGCCCTTTAGGGTTCCAACAAAAGACCTGTAGTCCATCAGGATCCTCAATCCTTGGCAGGTCTTGAACCCCAATTTTGTCCTACTAACTATGAAATCTGTTTACATCCTTGCTTAGCTTCTCAGCCCCTCACTTGTGTCTCCTGGAATTGGCAGATATTCCTAGGGGAAAATCAGCCTGAGGTACCTGGTTTAACTCTGGGTTTCTCCCAGAATTTGGCCACCTAATTTTTCTCTATATTTTTAGTGCTTAGATGCTGTGAGATCCATGTTTGCATAAACTTTTTCACTTCTTTTTATCTGTTCTCAGTGGAAGGATTGGTCTGATTACTTTGCCATTACTAGAAGATGAGTGTGTTTTACTTTTTTATTGAATGTCCAAAATATGCTATACTCTCTATTAAAAAATCCATATTTATAACTATTCTGATTTTGAATAAGGGAAGACTATTGAATGAATTAATAAAATATGGGGGTTTCACGTTTTATTTCTCTGGACAATGTTTTATTTACTTAATTAAAGTCCTCTGTTTTGTGTATAACGCTCTGCAAACAAACATTTTAATTGTACAGGTATGTTTGAATTTTTTCTATTCTATTTGTAGTTCAAAACTTGACAAAAATGTTATTTTCACCATGAACCTTTTTTTGATATCTCCAGGCAAAATAGTTGTTTTCCCTTTAGGATCTCTGTATTTATTTTACAGTCTTAAAATCACTGTAACCATCTATGTGGTTTATATCTGTTTTAGTTCTGCTATACAATTAAGCTTAGGAAGAAGAAATTGTGTATTACCAAAATATACGCATTCCAAAATACCTAACTTTTTTTTGCATAGAATGAGAGCTTAGTATATATTTGGAAAATAAATAGATGGATGAATGAATAAATAAATAAAGATGCTGGAGTGCAGTGAAAGGAATGTTAATTGGAATAAGAAGAGGTAGGTTTATTTGTTGTCTCTGCCTTTGGGCAAGTGTTTTAATGTTTTCTCAGTGCCCTTATTTGTGAAACTGAAGTAAATGGCTACCTCAAGGACTCTGCCTGTGGACAAGTATTTTAAATGTTTTCTCAGTGTCTTTATTTGTAAAATGGGAACAAATGACTACCTCAAGGAGATCTGAAACTTAAAAACGTAAATGCACATTTATCTTTATGTGCATTGTAGAATAATGTACAAATATAAGGTAGCCACTTATATTTTAAAAACCTGTGGTGGTAGGGGTGGGGAATATATGCCTGTAAAGGCATAAAATATCTTGAGAAGAGTACATAAGCAACTGTAGGCAGAGAAACTGGATAGAGGGAAGACAGGTTAGAAATTTGACTTTTTATGTTATATACCATTTGAATTTTGAACCACATGCATATATTAACTACTAAAAATAAAACAAATTGGAATTTAAGAAAAATATAGTATATTATTATTTCATTTTGTATCAGAGAACTCCATTGGTTGTAATGATTGAGACTCTTATCTAAATAATTAATTTTACAGATAAAGATTTATATAGTTTGTAAATTTCTTTGCTTTTCTTTATTTTTTAGAAAGTTCATTGTTTCATTTTTTTTCTTTTTCTTATTATTATACCTTAAGTTCTGGGATATATGTGCAGAATGTGCAGGTTAGTTACATAGGTATACACATGCCATGATGGTTTGCTGCATCCAACAATCCGTCGTCTACATTACATATTTCTCCTAATAATATCCCTCCCCTAGACACCTATCCCCCAACAGGCCCCAGTGTGTAATGTTCCCCTGCCTGTGTCCATGTTTTCTTTACTTTTAACATTTGTTCACTAGCTCAGAGCTTAGGGCATACATTGATTATTTCTTAAATTTGTTATATCACTTAGGTTTGTTAGATTAATACATAAATAGATTTGGAAGGGTCAAAAAGCTAGAGATTTTTGGAATGTGAGGTTCCTTGCCATTTAATAGAATTTCAAGATATTTCCTGGATACTCTGATACAAATAGACCTTTTTTTTAGAGAAGAAAAGTTTAGGGAACTGCAGTTACTCATGTATGCTTGGAGAGGGATATTGTCCTCATGGGTTGACCTCGTAGCGCTGGCAGCAATACATGAGACTTAGAGGAGACAGGACTCTCAACCACCCTAGTCAACCATCAGCTCTAAAGATAAATAGAGTGACATATGAGGCAGACAGAAGGCTTTTATTTCCAGAATTTCTGCAGAGGTTTTTGGAGTAAACATTTTGTGCATTTGAAATGTCTCTTAATATTCAGGAATCTTTCCTAGTCTTTGGTTTTGTCTATATTCTGGCCATTTCTAATTTCACCAGATGACCATGGAAGGGCGGTTGGAATTTGGAATGCAGCCCAGGGAAATACTGCTCTCCTAAGTAGCTCTTGTTTAACTTTAGTGGAGGAGAAGGTAAAAATGAATGCCAACTCTGTGGATGAAGATAGGTTTTGGAGCTCATTTATTCATCTCTTTCCCAGGTTGGCACGAATTAAAATAAAAAAATTAATCTCACTCTGTCTCCAGCTATTGTAAAACAATTTCTGATTTTTTTTGTCTTTTCTTATTATTTTTCTCAAACTCTCCAGCTTCACTAAATTTAATTTATGATGTTTTAAACTGAATAAACTGAAAAAGACTTTGAGATGAATCATTTTCTATTTATAATTTGTTTAGGTATCCCAGTTCTTAAATCCTATCTCTTGAAAGACTCAGGATTTTTATGATAACCTTTTAAAATTTGGTATATTACCCTTGAGGGTCAAGTGCGATGTTTGCCTAGAATCCTGCAATTTATGAATTTAAACAGCAAAAATAAATCACTACTGGCATTATATTAACAAAAGATTTATAGTCACCACAAAGCTGCAAACAATAAGAAGTTGTTATTTAGCTTCAACTTGATTAAAAAACTGAGCAAGTGATTATACATTCATGGCTTTTGCTCCTGTAGCTCAATGAGAAATATAGTATGGGAACCAGTTTTCTAGGTGTTTCGGTTACCTATTGTATATAGTTTGGGGTGGTTTGTTACCACCCCATCAGCATTGTTCTGAAGCTGCAATGAGATGGGCAATATAAGATCTATAAGCGTTCAATTATTATGAACTATTATTATTATCTTCCCTTATGATTTCAAGCACATTTATAACATAATATTTTAACTTGTATTTTCCCAGGCTCCCTGTAGTTTAAACAGCCAGGTTGATGATGATGCCCTTTACTAAAATAGGAGGAATGAGACAAAAATATGTAATTTTGCAAGGAATGATTCTAGAGTCTGTTAAGAATATGTATGAGCATATATTCAATTGTTCATGTGTACATGCATAGATTTAATATATGCAGGCATATAACGAGAGACAGGGAGAGAGAGAAAGAGAGAGGGAGATAATGAGAGAGAGGTAAGGGGTAAATAATTTCAGAGCCAACTATCCCAGCTGATAATGAATAACTAAGACCTTCGTTACTCTTTGCTCTTGAAGGCAGAAATTTTACCTTATTCATCTTTATAGTTTCTCTAACACACAACATTACCTGTCAACTTCATGTGGCAGGGCATTCATAATTTTTTTTGCTAAACTGTACTAACATATTCCATCTAGAGTTAGCATGAGAAATAATCTGTAGACAATTTTTGAAGCTCCTCATTATTTCACAGATTCAGTTATTCCAGGTTAAACCATGCCTTTCATTTACTAAGTGTTCTAAATATTCTTCTTTGCTTTCTCAATATGGTAACAGAACACAGAAAAACATACAATGTGAGTATTCTCTTTGTTTTCTAAGGTCAATAACTTTTTTAGAACGTGAAACAAACGTATCTGTTTTGTCATTTATTAGTATTGAGTCCTAATTTATATTTATAATTCATAAAATGTTTTATTAGTCATTTCAGAATTTGATAAAAAAAATAAACCTTTTAGGTGTCACCATTATACTCATACAATCAGTAACGAAGCATGCTCAGAGTTTAACCATTCAGCTAGTGCATGGTGGAAGTAGGACTTAAACTTTTGTCTTCCAACTTCAGGATGGATGTGTGCATGGCAAGGGCTTGATCAGGAAAAAGCAACTTTGGGGATGTATATGAATTTAAATCATTTCTATTACCTTGAGTAAGTTGAAATGATCCTACATATTTCAAAATGTCTAATTAAAACACTTTAGAAACATCTTTTTTTTTTTTGAGGCAGAGTCTCGCTCTGTCGCCCAGGCTGGAGTGCAGTGGCGCTATCTCAGCTCACTGCAAGCGCCGCCTCCCGGGTTCACGCCATTCTCCTGCCTCAGCCTCCCGAGTAGCTGGGACTACAGGCGCCCGCCACCACGCCCAGCTAATTTTTTTTGTATTTTTAGTAGAGACAGGGTTTCACCATGTTAGCTAGGATGGTCTCGATCTCCTGACCTCATGATCCACCCGCCTTGGCCTCCCAAAGTGCTGGGATTACAGGTGTGAGCCACCGCACCTGGCCAGACACATCTTTTTAAATGTACCACCTGTGATTCTTCAGCAACATTTATGATTATTTTAAATACACAGGTTATTAATTCATAATCAAATTGAACTACAATGCTAGTATAAAAAATTGTCAACAAATAAATCTATCATTAAAGGAAACTTTTTTAAAGTTGTTCCTTTGGGGCTAGTTACTGTATAACATCTTGAAAGTAAAATTATTTTAATTCTAGCAAGCTAACAATACTATATCAGGTTAAGAAACTATTTTGACTACAATATTGTCTTTACTCATAAACACCTATCTTGGCATATAGAAAATTTCATTAAAAAGACTTTTTTTTTTCCTTCAGCAATTGATAACCACAGTACAAAGCTTTCTTCCACTGTTATTTTAAAATATAAACATGGCTTGTAGCCAACACCAACTAACTTGAGACAGAGCGGGAGGTTATTAATGTTAAGCAAATGGAGATTCAATCCTGATTTTCAGAATTTGTTTCTATAAAGCAGAGAATTACACTCAGTATGAAAGTACCATGCTGGTTTTTTTTTTTTTTCAACCAAGCAGAGGTATGCCCAGCATTTTAGAAACCACAAAATAAACACAGAGACTTTTGTACAAAATAAAGAAGGATATATCCATTTGTCATTGCAAAGAAGGGTTCAAAATATTTTTTAATTCTCATCATGGCTTCTTGTAACACATGGGTCATTTAAAATATGTGTTTTTATTTCAAGCTCCTTTTCATTACTTATTTCTTAATTTATTGTGGCCAAATATATACTCTATATGACTTTGTCCCTTTGAAATTTGTTGAGAATTTATTTTGAGGCTCTGTTATTACATACATAACAATTTAGAGCCGGAGGAGAGGATCAAAAAACTACTTATCACGTACTATGCTTATTACCTGGGTGATGAAATAATCTGCACATAAAACCCCTGTGATAGGCAATTTACCTACCTAATAAAACTGCACATGTACCCCTGAAACCTAAAATAAGAATTAAAAAAAGATTTAGAAATATTTTGTTTTTCTCTTGAATTAAAACATTTATTTCACAATGGCCATTTTTATCTCATTTCCCTTTTGCTTATCTTCTTCCCTTCCTGCTTCTCCTTTTCTCCCCTCTCCTTCTCCTCCCACATACTATACATACATTGTTCTAAACAAACCAAAAGAAGTTGCATTTTACATACAACAAAAGTTAACCCTTTGCCCACTTTTTGATGGGGTTGTTTGTTTTTTTCTTGTAAATTTGTTTGAGTTCATTGTAGATTCTGGATATTAGCCCTTTGTCAGATGAGTAGGTTGCAAAAATTTTCTCCCATTCTGTAGGTTGCCTGTTCACTCTGATGGTAGTTTCTTTTGCTGTGCAGAAGCTCTTTAGTTTAATGAGATCCCACTTGTCAATTTTGGCTTTTGTTGCCATTGCTTTTGGTGTTTTAGACATGAAGTCCTTGCCCACGCCTATGGCCTGAATGGTATTGCCTAGGTTTTCTTGTAGGATTTTAATGGTTTTAGGTCTAACATTTAAGTCTTTAATCCATCTTGAATTAATTTTTGTATAAGGTGTAAGGAAGGGATCCAGTTTCAGCTTTCTACATATGGCTAGCCAGTTTTCCCAGCACCATTTATTAAATAGGGAATCCCGAACAGACACTTCTCAAAAGAAGACATTTATGCAGCCAGAAAACACATGAAGAAATGCTCATCATCACTGGCCATCAGAGAAATGCAAATCAAAACCACAGTGAGATACCATCTCACACCAGTTAGAATGGCCATCATTAAAAAATCAGGAAACAACAGGTGCTGGAGAGGATGTGGAGAAATAGGAACACTTTTACACTGTTGGTGGGACTGTAAACTAGTTCAACCATTGTGGAAGTCAGTGTGGCGATTCCTCAGGGATCTAGAACTAGAAATACCATTTGACCCAGCCATCCCATTACTGGGTATATACCCAAAGGAGTATAAATCATGCTGCTATAAAGACACATGCACACGTATGTTTATTGCGGCACTATTCACAATAGCAAAGACTTGGAACCAACCCAAATGTCCAACAACAATAGACTGGATTAAGAAAATGTGGCACATATACACCATGGAATACTATGCAGCCATAAAAAATGATGAGTTCGTGTCCTTTGTAGGGACATGGATGAAACTGGAAAACATCATTCTCAGTAAACTATCGCAAGGACAAAAAACCAAACACCGCATGTTCTCACTCATAGGTGGGAATTGAACAATGAGAACTCATGGACACAGGAAGGGGAACATCACATTCCGGGTACTGTTGTGGGGTGGGGGGTGGGGGGGGGCGGGGGACAGCATTAGGAGATATACCTAATGCTAAATGACGAGCTAATGGGTGCAGGAAATCAACATGGCACATGGATACATATGTAACAAACCTGCACATTGTGCACATGTACCCTAAAACCTAAAGTATTAAAAAAAAAAAAAAAGTCAACCCAATTGCTCTGAAAGAAAATTTAGTGATTTACAAAAACCAGGTCAGTCTCAAAGAAAAAAGAACCCATGTTATATTTCCACATGACTCCACACGATAGGTGCATTCAGATAGTAGAAATTTAATGGTATGTCCGGTTTGCTATGGCACACAGGTCTTTCTTTGTGGTTGATGATGTGTATGCTAACCACATAATATCTTCATTACCAGTATCACAGGGTATCACCAGGGAAACTGCTTATATGACTTGTCCTAACACAACAATTTTTATTTTTAATTGTTCTGGATTTATCCTTCTCACAGAAGCTTCGATATTATACTGAACTTCATTCAGGACAAAAGGATTCTTCCCTAGCACAGTAGGGATGTGGTATTGTGGTTTTAACGTGAGTTGATGGACTGGCTATTATTCTAGACGCTGTTATCCATGATCAGGATTTGCTACAATTGTCATTCTGGACAGCTATTGATTAAAGCCTCTTTGCTTACCAACAATAGAAAACACACATTTATTGAGCTTTCATTCTGTGCCAGGCCTTATAGAAGCGTGTATCACAGAGGTATTTAGTCCCCAGTTTGTTTTGATAGTTTGTCTAAACTTTTAAGAAGGAGCCAGTTTGGATAACACAAATGTCATTGCTCAAGGAAAGCTGAAACACCCTGTCATTTGTATGTTCATAAACACTTGCAACGTACTTTCCATGAGTTCCCTAACCCTCAGGATGATGCCAGGGGCAGGTATTATAACTGAGAGCTTCTAGTAAAGGGAGTTGAAGTTTAGAGATGTTAAATGATTTGTCCAAGGTCCCTTTAGTGGTGGTAGAGTAGGGTGCTGAGGCATACTGGAAAGGGCATGGCATCAGAGAGACCTGAATTCAACTTCTACCATCTCTGTCATTTCCTGTGTTACCTTGGACAGGTTCCTGAAATATATCTGATCCTGTTTTTCATATTCCTTGGCTTTGACACGGGGTTCTTGATGGGTTTAAATTAACTAATGAGTGTGGAAGTGTCTGCAACCTGAAAAGTGTTGCCAGAGTGTGAATCACTATTATTTAATCTTTAGGTAAGTGATGACAGTGTCACAGACCACATTTCAAGTCAGACAGAACTAGTTGTAACTAGTATGTGCTGCATGAATTTGAGTGTGTTACTTGAGCTCCCTGGGTATCTGTCTCCTCAGCTGTAAAATATGTGTCATAATGCAACCTTGTGTATTGTGAATATTGACCAAAGCCACAGAAGTGAAGTGTGGTGCACAGGTCACAGGAAGCACTTGGTGAATGTCAAGGCTTCTCTTTCTGGAATCAGCCCAGTGTCTGTATTGGGACAGCACCATCTCCTTAGGAGAGCACTGCCTGCGTTAGTGTAGCACAGGAGATCTGTAATGGACTATGCGGGCCATTCCACGGATAAGTAATCTGACCTAGAAAGGTGAACTGACTTTTTCAGGTCATAGAGCTAATGGCAGAGTTGAGAGTTGAACTGCATTCTGATTTCAAATTCAGTAATTTTTTTACACTATTAACATTTTAAAAATTCAATAATAACATTTTTAATCTTTCACCTCTGGAAGCACAGTGTGTTGCCTCTTGGAAATCCAGTCTTATCCCACAAAAGAGAAGTATGTAAACATAGCTGTTTATTAATTCTCTCTCTTTTTCTCTCTTTGTCTTCCTCCTCCCTCCCTCTCTCTGTCTCCCTCTATACCTCTGTGTTTCTCTCTGTCTGTCTCTGTCAGTTCTGTAAGGATCAATTCAACTCTCTTAAAATACCCCTGCTGTCCTCATGTGGACATCTGCTGAGAAGCATGATGTCCTCGAAATTGATGGCCAAGTGGTTAAAGAGGAATTGGTGGAATTATCACCTAGCTTCCACAAATGGGCTCCTTGTGAGTTGCCGCCATCTCTGGCTGCTGCCAGGACTTTGACCTACAGTCACAGCTTTACCAGGTCTTTGGTTTAATTAGATAGACTCAGCTCGTTTCCTGGTGCTGGTAGCATATGAGTAGTTCTTCCTTATTTTCTTGTCTCAGTACCAAGGTCTGTAGTCAAAGGAGAAAGCAAAAGCAATTTCTTCATTAAAGTGCATGAAAATTCTCCATGTAGAGAGTTGATAGCTCTCTTTGGAATGGAAAGGGCTGCCACCTGTTGGATTGTTTCTAGATGGAATCAGGATGGTCCTTCTCTGGTGTCCAGATTGACCTTCATCCTGGGCACCAGAGAGTCTCTGTGGGCTCTTTCTGCTGTTGCTTTATTTTTCCTCTAGGACTGGGCAGAATTCGTTTTTTGAAGTTATAAAAATAACACATGTTTATTTGTACAAACTTTAAGAAAAGCAGATAGTGAAAGAAAGAAAATAAAAGTGACTCATGAATCTCAACATACTGTCATACTGTTAATAGTTTGCATTGTCATTCTATATGTGTATATACTTCTTAGAATCATTGTATCCTATTGTAGATTAGAAGTGGTTTTATACCACTCTTTACACAAAACAACATATCGCAAGAATTTTTCTATGCTATGATGTATAATTGACATCATTGTTTTTACTGCTGTTCAGCATTTCTCATATTGGCATTGGTGCTTTTGCACTTGGATTTCCTTTTGTGAGGATAGGAAGATTTGAAAGGTCTTCCTTTGGTTGGTTTCTTGTTGTCATGCAATCCTCAACCCAAATACCACCACCTTAGCATGGCCTTCCTTTGTCCTCAATCTAAAGAGTCTCCTCTGCCACTTGTCATTTCCTATGCCATAAGTCACTCATCCTCTGAAACGATCTTGTTCACTTATTTGTTTGCTTGTGTTGGCTCTGCCCTGTGTAGAATATGGGCTCCCTGAGAGCTGAAATCTTCTCTATCTTTATTACTACACATCCTCGGGGATTAGAATAGTATGTGATGCGGATAATTTCCTCAGCAGATATCTGTAGACTGACAGACTGAATTCACTTGGTTGCTGCACCAATGTACCAAATGCATTCAAGCAATTTCTTATTGCCAAGATCTCAATTGTACTGTTTTTTTTTCTGATTATTTTATCTGATTATTAGTGATATTGAGCGCCTTTTCAACATATTTTCAAAATATGTTATTTCTGGGTTCTCTACTATGTTTTATTGGGCTCTCTATTCTGTTTCATTGGTTTGTTTTCCAGAGACAAGGTTTTCCTCTGTCACCTAGGCTGGAGTGCAGTGCAGCAATCATAGCTCACTGCAGCCTCGAATTCCTGGACTCAAGCAATCCTCCCACCTCAGCCTCTCAAAGTGCTGGTATTACAGGAATGAGCCACCATGCCAGGCCCATTTATAATATTTTAACAACATTACAAGAATGTCTTTGTGCAGTAGGACAGATCTTTTTTTTCCTCCCAACATTTTAAATTGAAACATTTTAAACATCCAGATAAGTAGAAAGAATACAGCAGTGGACACCCACATAACTTTGATCAAAATTAAAAATTGGTTAATATTTTGGCACACTTTCTCTCTGCACACTTTCTTTGATGAACCATTTAAAAGTAATTTGAAGACTTTGTAATACTTCATAATTAAATATGGTATTAAAAAGAGTTTGAACTTAGTTTGTCTTGCAGGCTGTGATTTAGTACAGTTCATCTATTTTGTGAACCATAGTACAGTTATGTAAGTAATGGCTTTTATTTTAAGTATTAATTTCCTCATTTTGACCTAGCTACAAACAGGAATATTTATTTATTTTTAAAACAACTTCACTGAGGTGAAATTGATATGTAACAACTGCACATATTTATTATATACAGTTTGATAGGTTTCAATGTATGCATATACTTATAAAATCATCACCACAATCAATGCAATAGATACATTCACCCCTCCAGAAGTTTCCTTGTACCTCTTTGTTTGTTTGTTTTGTAGCAACATATAACATGAGATCTAGCCTCTTAACAAATTTTTAAGTGTATGATACTGAAACTTTATACCCATTGAATAACCACTCCCAATTTTCCCTTCCCTCAGCTCTTGGCAACCACCATTCTATTCTCTGCTTTTATGAGTTTCACTATTTTAGATTCCACATATAAGTGAGGCCATGCAGTATTTGTCATCTGTAACTGGCTTTATTTGTTTAGCATAATGTCTTCAGGTTTATCCCTATTGTTTCAAATGACAGAACATTCTTCTTTTTAAAAGCTAAATAATATTCACGCACATTTTATCCATTTTTGGATATTTGTGTTATTTCCATATCTTGACTATTGTGAATAATGACTATTGTGAATAATGAACTTGGGAGTGCAGATATATCTCCAGGGTCCTGGGTTTTCTTCTTCTGAATATATACCTAGAGGTGATATTGCTGGATCATGTGGTAGTAATATTTTTAATTTTTTGAGGAACCTTCATAGTGTTTTGCATAGTAGCCACACCCTTGTACATTCTAATCAACAGTGTACAAGGGTTCCAATTTCTACAATCATTATCAATGCCGTTATTTTTTAAAAGTTTTTTTTTTTTTTTTTTTTTTGATGGGGTCTCACTCTGTCACCCAGGCTAGAGTGCAGTGGCATGATCTGGGCTCACCACAGCCTTGATCTCCCCAGACTCAGGTGATCCTCCCACCTCATCCTCCTGAGCAGGTGGGACTATAGGTGCAAACCACCACACCCAGTTAATTTTTGTATTTTTAGTAGAGATAGGGTTTTGCCATGTTGTGCAGGCTGGTCTTGAACTCCTGGGCTCAAGAGATCTGTCCACCTCGGCCTCTCCAGGAGCTAGGATTACAGGCATGAGCCACTGTGCCTGGCCTATTTTTTTTTTTAAATAATAGCCATCCTAACAGGTGTAAGGTGATGTGTCGCTGTGGTTTTGATTTGCATTTCTCTGATTATTAGTGATATTGAGTGCCTTTTCAATATGTTTTCCAAATATTTTATTTCTGGGTTCTCTATTCTCTTTTATTGGGCCCTCTATTCTGTTTCATTGGTCTATATGTCTGTCTTTATGCCAGTTCCATACTGTCTTAATTACTGTAAATTTGTAATACATTTTCAAATCAGGAAGTGTGATGCCTCCAGCTTTGTTCTTCGTTCTCAGGTCACTTTGACTATTCTGGGTGTTTTGTGCTAAGCTCTTGGCTTGACTTTATGGACCATCCAAGATATGCAACCCCATAATTAACACATTTTCTAGTTTGCCTATTTAAAGCTTTAGACATCTTGGGGCTTTGCTGATCCTGGAGAGACTGATCCTCCCAGGGCTAGCCAGTTTTTAGAGATACTAAGGGATTCTCTTGCACGTGTGCCTTTCATATGCAAACTAACCAACCTGGAGCCCACGCCCCACCACTTTCTCTGTTGGCTCTCACACTCTGGGCCACTATCCATCTGCGCTACTCACCCAAAGGCCAAATACCAAAAGTAAGAACAATTCTTCTGCCTCAGAGCCCACTGAAATTATTCCAGCTAGCCAATCCTAAACCTGCTTGCCCTGCTAGTTCTAGTTCACAGTTGCTCTGAATAGCATCCTTGACTGTAACTGGAACCACCTGGAGGTGGGGCGAGGCTTTAAAACACTCACACTCAGCCTCAACTCTAGACTTACTAAATCAGTCTCTGGTGATGGGTCAGAGCTCGAGTATAAGGATTTTTAAGGAGAACCCGTTGATGTTTAAGTGCAGCAAGTATTAAGAATTACTTATTTAGTCTTTTAACATCTAAAGGAGGCCTCCTACTAGACTCTTTACTTTAGACAAGCTCTGGTCTTTGACCTCTGTCTGCTTACTTCATAAATACCTTCAAAACTGAAGGTTGCCACCATGGCACATGTATACCTATGTAACAAACCTGCACGTTCTGCACATGTATCTCAGAACTTAAAGTATAATAAAAATAAGTAAATAAAATAAAAAGCAAAACAAACAAAAATTCCTGAAGGTTCATTCCCTTGGCTGGCAAATGCTATTAGGAAAAAAACAGCTTCAATACTCCACTTAACTCTTTGGTCTCCCACCTTCCCTTGGAATTTGGTCTTTAAGATCATTTATGACAAATTAGTCCATTTTTAATACTGCTTTTAAAAATATTAAACATTTTTAAATCCAAAATTTTACATTTTTTTCAGCACAAATATTTGTCTGCATAGATTATTCAGATTAGTCTACCACACTCCCCAAATCCTCAGCCTAAGTTATTGCCAAAACTCGTATCTGCTCATTCTGCCACTTGCTTCTATTCTCAAATCCATTTAGCAGTGCAGCCATAGCAGACAGTTCCAGCAGCTGCTATGTCCTCTGTTGAGAGTCTTTCTCCTTTACTTACTCAGGTTTTTGTTCAGGCTATGTAAGGCTGCCTCTTTTGCCCAAGCACAGCTTATAAATTCAGAGGAGCTAAAGTCCCTGAGGGGAACTCTCAACCAATGGAAACTGGATTGTTAAATAAATACTCCACATTGTCCCTCAAAGAGACAATTATGAAATGCACTCTATATAATTCTGCAGAATATCCACTTTGGGATTGATCTCCAGTTGCTCACAATAGTAACCAACTTTTGTGATTTAGTAATTCGCCTTTTTAGCTTTGTCCGTGTGTTACTCTCCCTTTCCCTGGCTTCCTGTCACCATTTCCCAAATAAACTATACACATCCAAGTCTTTCCTTCTTGGAGAGAGAAACCAAATAAAAATATATTATCCCCATGGGAACCTAAGACCTTACCATTTCTTTCATCATTTCAATTAACCTTTAAAAAACCTCCATCATAGCCATGTTTACGTTAGAAAATGCATACAGTGTTCTCAGTGTATGAATTTGATTTATTTATATAGCTGGACTTCAACTTTATTATAACTTAAATTTTATTATGAATTCATTTTATATTTCAAATATGTTTTTTGTTTTATAATCAATATATTACCAAAATTCATTTTATAATAAATATTTATATTAATACCATTATTTATAACACATTTAATCAATATTTAATAAATAATACATATATAAAGTTTATATTTACAATAAATATAGTAAACTTTATATATAAAATTTATTTCAAGTATTTGAAAAATAAATTTGATTTAGCCATAATTTATAATTTATTATGAATTTCTATAAACTCTATATTGCCATCAATAAATTTCCATAAATTCTATATTGATATCTATATATTCTATATTGATATCACTTTCCACAGGAAAATTCAATCATTCGTATATTACCAAATAAATTACCAAACATAGCCACATGATGGCAGTGCCTGCAAGCGCTTATCTCTTCAGTGTAGGCATGATACATCCATGGTAACAGTGCTGGTCCTTAATCTGTGTTTGAGGTGAACAGGCCGTATCTAGCAAATGCAAGCAGAAATATCTCTGCAAAATCTGTATTTATAACTTCATCATTGTCCACCTCACTAGGACTAGCCGGAGTCATCATGACATACATCCAAATGTTAGGCTTTCTTGCTCACTCACAGGGGCCTGCAGACCTGGGCAGGTGTCCCCCTAGCCAGACCAGGTTCTTCCTCATTACTACTGATTATGTTCCATCACCACGTGTTACTCTATGGCTTATATAGGAGCTGTGGGCAGCGCTATGCTGTTGGGAGTTAGACAATGAATTGAGCAGACATGTCAATTCATTGCTCAGGAATCCAGGCAGAAATTCACTTGACTGATAGTCAGATAGACAGAGTAAACACATTTTTTGTTGGTATCTCTGCTCCGATGAGAATTTTTATATGTTGTTTGATCCAAATCACCTTAGAAGTAGACAGTTAGATTGAGAGCCTGGAACTGATCCACTAACTTGTAAGATACCTGGGCTGGTAATAATCCCTTGCATATTGTTCCATTAACTTTACCTAATCCAGGGGTCACCAAACAAGAGATGGGCCAAATTTATCCCACTGCCTACTTTTGTAAATAAAGTTTTATTGGAACACAGCCACACTCATTTGTTACATATTGTCTATGGTTGCTCTGGAAGAATAGATTTGACAGAGACTTATGGTATGCAAATCCTAAAGTATTACTATTTAGCTTTTAAATTTTTTCAGAGATGGAGTTGCCTACATCTGGAGTGTAGTGGATGGCCTCAAGCAATCTTCCTGCCTCAGCCTCTAGAGTAGCTATTACTCCTGGTGCATGATAACATGCTTGGCTTATTCAGCCTTTCATGAAAAAAGTGCAAGAATTTGAGCAAAATGTTAAGGATGAGCCTCTCTAGATATGCAATTAAGGATTAGTCATTTTTATCTTTACTTGTCTTTATTTTTTAATTATTTTGTTGTAAAATGATTACTTGCTGAACTAGACATATATATGAGTATATACATTCATATTTACATATTAGTATGTTATATATAATTAGCTCTTAACAAGAGAGTTCGCTTGCCCCTTAAAGCCTTGAAGCCAGGCATTGACTTCTCTTCTCTACTTAATGAAAGATCATATTTTATATGTATATATATATATATATCTCCATCCATAAAACACACACCTACACACACAGAGTTTGGACTATATAGTTATTTTTAAGTAATAAGGATCAGCCAGATAGGGACTAATTTTATTTCTAATAGAAGTGTATACAGCTCTTACTCTCAAGCTTTCCAAAGTGTGACTACTAGAAAGATAGAAAAAAAACTCTCTCTTCAGGTTGTGATTGCCTAGAAGCTCCTTGACAGCGACGGTCTTGCTGTCTGCATTTTTGGGCCTGCTGCAGGGCCTGATAGAGGTAGCCATGCAGGCGCCCACCATGGCTCTTTCCAGGCCAATCACTGCTGCCCTGAGTTGATGTTTGGGGAGCAGCACATCCAGGGGGACGCAGCATGCCTGGCTGTCACTGCTCAGCTGTCATTGGTTCAAGTGGAGAAGTTGAGCTTCCCCAGAACTAAAGCCAGCCACAGACTCCTGCAGGCCAGGCAGCAGGCACCCTGCCCTTCCTGCCCATTCCTCAGTTGCTACTCTTAATCAGAAACCAAGTCTTGAGTTAGGAACTAAGTTGCATTTAAAAGAAAGTGAGCATACCTGCTCTACAGCACTGCAGGTCCAAGAACAGTTTTCAGTTGCCTCACTCACCCCTTGGTCTCTTTCCTCCCTCTACTCTTTTCTCTTCCCACTTAAAGGAAGAAAAAATAAAAAAGCTGAGGGAGCTAGTTATTTCCACAAATGAGATGGTGCAACAAAACTAAACTTGAATGTAAAATTAATCCATGTTATTGTTGAAGAGTTTGCCAAGACATGCCTGAATCATCTGATGTGAGTTTGAGGATGGGTGTTGGGTGCAGGGGTGAGAGGAGGTCAGAAAAAGCCACCGATACTGCGCAGTCACACCTTAGCAAGCACAGTCCTGTCAGATTGCTTTTGTCTTCTCCATCTTGGAAGGCTTCATGGGCTTTCTTCTTGATACCTCTCCCAGTTGGCTTTAGTTTTTTTAGTGGTTTTTTTTTTTTTTGCACAGAAGATAAAATCCACAGTAGGAACATAAAGCTCTAGAAACCAATGATATTTTTAAGCATTTTTCTTCTAGTTAGAATTCCTGGGTTCTTTTTTTAGTGTACAACTTTTGATATTTTAAATATGTTTCCCCCGTCTCCATGACTCCTACCTCCCACCACAGGCATACTAAAGATATTTCAGGTTTGTGCCAGACCACCGCAAATAAGTGAATATTGCAATAAAGTGAGTACACAAAACTTTGGTTTCCCAGGGCAACATGGAACTTACATTCACAGTATACTGTAGCCTACTAAGTGTGCAATAGCACTATGTCTAAAAACAAAATTACATACCTTAATTTAAAAATACTTTATTGCTGAAAAATGTTAATCATCTGAGCCATCAGCAAGTTGTAATCTTTTTGCTCGTGGAGAGTCTTGCCTCAATGTCGATGGCTGCTGACTGCTTGGGGTGGTGGTCACTGAAGGTCAGGGTGGCTGTGGCAATTTCTTAAAATAAAATGACAGTGAAATTTGATGCATTGACTTACTCTTCCATTACAAAATATTTATCTGTATCATGAGATGCTATTTGATATTATTTTACCCAGTTTTAAAAAAAATGGTAGTCAGTCCTCTCAAACCCTGCCACTACTTTATCAACTAAGTTGATGTAATATTCTAAACCCTGGGTTGTTGTTGCCACATGTTCATACCATCTTCACCGGGAGTAGATTTCATCTCAAGAAACCACTTTCTTTGCTCATCCGTAAGAAGCAACTCTTCATCCATTCAGGTTTTCTAATGAGATGCAGCAATTCAGTCACTTCTTCGGGCTGTAGTTACAATTCTAGTTCTCTTGCTATTTCCGTCACATCTCCAGTTACTTCCTCCATTTGTGTCTTGAATCCCTCAAAGTCATCTATGGAGGTTGGAATCAACTTCTTCCAAGCTGCAGTTAACATTGATATTTTGACCTCCTCCCATGAATCACAAATGTTCTTAAAGGCACCTAGATGGATAAGTTTTTTTCAGAAGATTTTCCATTTACTTTGGCCAGATTTATCAGGGGAATTACTCCTATCTATGTCAGCTATAACTTCACAAAATGTATTTCTTATGTAATGAAAATTGAGAGTTGAAATTATTTCTTGATCCATGGGCTACAGAATGCATGTTGTGTTAATAGACATGAAAACAACATTAATTTCCCTGTACATCTCCATTAGAGCTCTCAGGTGACCAGGTACATGGTCAATGAGCTGTAATATTTTGAAAGATATATATTTTTTCTGAATCGTATGTCTTAACAGTGAGCTTCAAATATTCGCTAAACCATGCTGTACACAGATGTGCTGTCATGCAGGCTTTGTTGCTCCATTTATAGACCATAGGCTGAGTACATTTAGTATAATTTTTAGGAGGGATCTTAGGATTTTCAAAATAGTAAACAAATGTTGGATTCAATTTAAAGTTACCAACTACATCAGCCCCTAACAAGAGAGTCAGCTTGTCCTTTGAAGCTTTGAAGCCAGGCATTGACTTCTCCTCTCAACCTATGAAAGTCCTAGATGGCATCTTTTCCAGTACAAGGCTGTTTCTTCTACATTGAAAATCTGTTGTGTAGTGCAGCCACCTTCATCAATTATCTTAGTTAGATCTTCTGGATAACTTGCTGCAGCTTCTACATCAGCACTTGCTGCTTCATCTTGCACTTTTCTGTTATAGATACAACTTCTTTTCTTAAACGTCTTGAACCAATCTCTGCTAACTTCCAAGTTTTCTTCTGCAGCTTCCTCACCACTCTCAACTTTCCCTGAAGCCCAACCCTAATCCAGAACAAAGCCATAGAATTAAAAAAAGCTATGGCTTTGTTCTAGATTAGGGTTGGGCTTCAGGGAAAGTTGTGGCTGCTTTGATCTATCACTAAACTTTCCACTGTTACTAAAGCTGTCTCCACTAAAATGTTAGTAATAAAAGGCCACAAAAACTTTCTTGCTATTAGTGATTAGGATGTCTCACTTTCTCATCATTCGTGTGTTCACTGGAGTAGCACTTCTAATTTCCTTCAAGAACTTTTCTTTTTCATTCACAAGTTAGTAACAGCCACATGAGGCCTATCTCGGCTTTACATGCCTTCCTCGCTAAACTTTAATCATATCTAGCTTTTGATTTAAAGTAGGGGATTTGCAACTTTTTCTTTCACTTGAGCACTTGGAGGTCATTATAGACTTATTAACTATCCTAATTTCAATATTGTGTCCTAGAAAATATGGTTGCCCAAGGAGAGGGAGAATAGCAGGGGAATAACTGGTGAGTAGAGCAGTGAGAACACACACATTTTTAAAGTTTCTGTTTGTGGTGCACCGAAACAATTCCAATAGTAACGCCAGTGATCACTGGTTGCAGATCACCACAGCAGGTATAATAATAATGAAAATGTTTGAAATATTGAGATAATTACCAAAGTGTGACACAGAGACTTGAAGTGGGCACATGCTGTTGGAAAGATGAAACTGATAGACTTGCTCTACACAGGATTGCCACAAACCTTCAATCTGTAAATACACAAAGTCTGTAAAGTACAATAAAGTGAAGTGCAATAAAATGAGGTCTACTTGTATGTATGTATTCATATATGTGTGTGTGTGCATGTGTCTGTGTGTGTGTATATAAATATATGGCATAAATCTGTGGCACAATGGATGTTTAGAGTTTATTTGAGGAAGAAAACATGAATTGGGAAGCACCAAACCCAAGGAGGTTCAGCGTTAGGATGACAAAGCATCAGAGGCAAGTACTTATAAGGCAACTATGGAAGCAAAATAAAGAAATTACTTTAGCAGTTACAAGATTGCCTTTTTTAGTTTACCTTGTTGGAAAGTCTCTAGTCATGTAATCATACTTTATTTCACTGCTTATGACTGAGTCGGGGCAGAAAAACTTCTACCTCCATCCTTTTAGAGTCCTTGCTGGGAGCAAAAATTGACATAAGAAAGATTAAGAGGAAAGACACACAGGATGTTTTACATGGCATGAGAGCCATGTAAAGAAATGAAGACCCAAAGAAGTGTTTAGAATTAGTTACTCGTATAGTGGATTAAACAAAGAACAATTGGCAGTGAAGAAGTAGCTAAATTATTTGGAGAGGCTTGAAAGATAAAACTATTTTAACAAGGTCTGTACAGAATTCCCTTGGTTTCAACTTCTCATCCTAAATATGAGGATATTGCCTTTCCTTCTAGTATAGAGAGTGTGTCTTTTACATGGGAGTTTCATATTCTGCTTTTAAGAAACAGCATTATGATCAAACCCTGCTTTTTTTCTAGTGTCTTTAGCTTAAACATTCAATATGGCAGAATAGCATATTTTAACTTTCAGTTGGCTAAGCTTAAGCTTTTTTTCTAACATAAGCATTTGCCAGAAATTACCCAAGTTAACTTTTCACTTATGTTTGTAGTTTAAGTAAGGTTAAGGCTATTTTTAAGGCCCAGTTAATTTGTTTGCTCAAGGATTTTTCATGCTCAGTGTCCATGTTATTTTATTTTTTTAATTTATTTTTTAATTTTTGTAGGTATATAACAGGTATGTATATTTATGGGGAACATGAGATACTTTGATACAAGCATGCAATGTGTAATAGTCACCTCTTGAAAAACTGGGTATCCATCTTCTCAAGCATTTATCATTTTTTGTTTCAAACAATCCAATTACATTCTTTTAGTTATTTTAAAATGTACAATTAATTATTGACTATAGTGCCTGTGCCTGTGGTGTATTACTCAAGAAATCGTTGCTCAGTCCAATGTCCTTGATAGTTTCCCTAGTGTTTTCTCTTAGTAGTTTTATAGTTTGAGGTTTTAAATTTAAATCTTAATCCATTTTGATCTGATTTTTATATAGAACAAGAGTAGGAGTCTAATTTCATTCTTCTGCATATGGATATCCAGTTTTTCCAGGACCATTTATTAAAGGACTGTCCTTTCCCTAATATATATTCTTGACACCTTTGCTGAAAATGGGTTCACTGGAGATGTATACACTTATTGCTAGGTTCTCTATTCTCTTCCATTGGTGTCTGTGTATGTTTTTATGCCAGTACCATGCTGTTTTGGTTATATAGCTTTGTAGTATAATTTGCAGTCAGGTAATGTGGTTCCTCCAGTTTTGTTCTTTTCACTAAGGATAGCTTGGTTTCTTTTGGATCTTTTGTTGTTTCATACAAATTTTAGGATTGTTTTTTCTATTTCTGTGAAGAATGTCCTTGCCATTTTGATAGAGAGTCTATTGAATCTGTAAGTTTCTTTCTTTTTTTTTTTTTTTTTGAGACGGAGTCTCACTCTGTCACCCAGGCTGGAGTGCAGTGGCGCAATCTCGGCTCACTGCAAGCACCGCCTCCCGGGTTCACACCATTCTCCTGCCTAAGCCTCTCAAATAGCTGGGACCACAGGCATGCACTACAACATCTGACTTTTTTTTTTTTTTTTTTGGTAAAGATGGGGTCTTACCATGTTTCCAAGGCTGGTCTCAAACTCCTAGATTCAAGTGATCCACCTGCCTTGGTCTCCTAAAGTGCTGGAATTGCAGGCATGAGGCACCATGCCAGGCCTGTTTTGAAATTTCATACATATTTATAAAATGTGTGTTCAGGATGAGAGAGTATACAAAGAAGTTACATAGCATTGTATATCTGTATAGAATAAAAATGGTCTAAATCAATGTTGTCAGACCATGGCTTTATAGACACCATCTTCTAGTCAAATCACTCATCTGTTTTTACCCAGTGCTCATATTGTGGGAAAAGTGTAGGGGCACAGAACAGTGAACACTTTTGGGAATGTTGGAATCATTCTTTATTAGAATTTTATTCTTATACAAAATGTTGTTGAATCAGTCTGGATTTGGTCATGGAACCAACACCACTATCAATCCTTACAGAAAGAAGGTGTTTCATGTGGGAGTTTTAAGAATATAGGACAAATAGGATGTGAGAGAGCTGGGGTTTCAAGGTCTGATAAGGGAACGTTTGGTGGGATAAAGAAATAGTGACCAAGCACATGAGCCTGAAGAGACTTCTTAGAAACCTATCAGGCCCATATTTCCTTCTCCCAAAAGGCAAAAGTAATACTTAAGTTATTCTCACCAGGAGATTTGGCTACAGAAATGAATAACCCAATTTTTAATCTATTCAGCTAGTCTCACCACTGCTACCCAAAGAGCTACCTGAGAGTCTTGGAGACACAACTGAACACCAATGATAATCTCTTAGATTGTAGCTGGGGATATTACCAAAGATGTGATTTACCCAGAAGGGTTAACTCTAGTGAAGCAGCTAGATCAGGAAGGTTACTGGGGTCTGGGTTTGGACTATGCCCTGCTTGGAATGAATATATGGTCAGAAATCTTTCTTGTACTGTTAATAGAATGACCTGCTCCACTGGCCAAACCATCAGAGAGCAGCAGAAGTCCCAAACTCCCTTGCTCATGTGGTCCTAGACAACTACATTGTTTTCGACTATCTCCTTGCTGTATAGGGTGATGTTTGTGCTGTTGCTAACATTTGCTGCTGCACCTGGGTAAATACATCCAGTTAGATTGAATTGGAAACATCTAAGATCCTAAAGTTAGCCAAATCTCTGAAAGGGAAACCTTCAAAAAGCCTCCTGGCTGGACTTCCTGGTTTGAATGTACAATTTCCAGATATTTTAAGTTGGCCGTTGTCTCTAGTCTAGGATACCTTCTGTGTTCCATCCTACAGATCTTAATGATCCTTCTATTTGGGCCAATCATTCGGGTACTCCTCAAATTGTTCTAGCCTGGTTTTTTGTTGTTGTTGGGTTTTTTTTTTGGTTTTTTTTTTTTTTTTTTGAAATGGAGTTTCACTCTTGTTGCCCAGGCTGCAGTGCAATGGTGGGATCTTGGCTCACTGCAACCTCCGCCTCCTAGGTTCAAGCAATTCTCCTGCCTCAGCCTCCCGAGTAGCTGGGATTACAGGCATGCACCACCACACCCGGCTAGTTTTGTATTTTTTAGTAGAGATGGGGTTTCCCCATGTTGGTCAGGCTGGTCTCAAACTCCCAACCTCAGGTGATCCGCCCACTTCGGCCTCCCAGTGTGCTGGGATTACAGGTGTGAGCCACTGTGCCCAGCTCTTCTAGCCTGTTTTAACAGATATCTTCAAGAGACTTGGATCATGCTGACCTAACCCACGAGACTTTAAATTTACTCCAGACAGGAACGAGAATCAACATAACCTACGAGACTTTGATTAGAATCTGACAGGTACCTGAGTGCCTTTTGTAAGTAAATGGCTCTAGTTGCTCAATTGGCCACTGCTCTGCCACCAGGATCCCTAGAAGAGACCAGATAAACCTGAAGCACATAGCTAATCACTTCCATGCCATGATGGAATGCAATGCTGTCTGCCAACAAGTTTGAGCCACTCTTTCAAGGTGCATCCTGAGTGGCTAATTGGGCCTACATTTCAAGTTGAACCAAGGGGCCATTTGCTAACGAGGGGACACACACATGTTCTGAGTTCACCCAAAACACATACCTTATTATTTTGGGGCTTTTCAGCTCACCGGCCTCTGTCAATCAGGGCTCAGCTGTATTGACCAATTAGAACCCAGCTGGGTTGACCAATCAGAACTAAGTGAGTTTCAAGTTTTAATTCTCAATTGAATGAACAGACCTGATTGGGAACCTGCATGGGAACTTTGGCTATAAAACCTGAGCATTCTTTCTGTTCTCTGGAAGAAATAATGTTTAAGTTGCTAACACTTTGTGCATTTTCCTAAAATTGAATCAAACAACTCCTTCTGAAACATAACCCTGATAGCAGGGAAGTCGTACAACATCGTGCTAAACAATTTTATTCCTCTAACCAAGGTCTGTGCCCCAATGAGCCGGAAGTGCTAGAGTGCTTGTCGCCCATTCTCCCTCAAGATTGAGAAATGAAAAACCAAAAAAAGGGGATTTGAAACTGCAGAACCAGCCCAATGTGGTTCAAGTTTGTGTAATAAAATAATGCATTGTTTTACAGTTGCCACAGACTCCTGGTTTCAAGTTATGTTACCTGAGCATGCCCAGATACACATGGCATGCAACCACGGTGGAACCTAAGTACTTGAACCAAGGAGCAGGGCTGATTTAAGAAGCAGACACCTCAGGGCATAATCTGTGATCTGATCAGATCCAGCCCTGACATCACCTCATGGCACGATGCAGTCAGATCGCATCTCATTACCTTCTGTCTATAAAACCTGCCCCAACCCCCAGATCTGAGAGACAAATTTGAACATTTCTCCCATCTCCTTGCTAGTTGAATAAAAATAAACCTTTCCTTCTACAAAACCCTTGTGCTTCCTTGTTTGGCTTTCCATTGCAATCAGGTAAACGGCCTCTATTAGTGTAGGTAACTAACACTCCCAAGACTCAAGGAGCTGCCGCGCAGCACTATTTTGAGAGCCCAGCCCCCATCAGACTGTATCTTGCTCTGGGGTGAACAGCCCCATCATCTCCACGTCCCTGGAGTCCTGCGGACATCTCTTCATTTCCACCCAGAGGGCTGCAACTTTGTCCCGTGGGCTGAATCCAGTGGTGCAGTAAGGAACAGGCAGGGCACGCCGCCGGGGAGGCTGCTCCCAGGACAAAGGGAGCCCAAATGCACACTCTGCAGTTTCTGAAAGCCACTTGCCTGGAGCCACTGCCACTGACAGCAACCCTCTCAACCTTCCACCCGAAGCAGGGCCACCAAGCATCTGCATGTGCCTCCAATGGTCCTGGAGCTGGTCTGCCCAGACACTGTTCTGTGTCCTGAGGACAGGCTCTCACACCGCCCACCACGCAAACATGCTGCCCAGGGCCTGGGGATCATGCTGCCTCAACTGTAGCTGCGGGCATGTGCACACAACATCAGGAAGTCTGACAGCAGGCTCAGGTCACCTGCCACTGGGACCCAAGCATGCCATCCAGGGGCCTGGTGATTGCCCGGCCCTACTCGCCATAGCCTGCACCCTTGCACACCATTGGAGGGTCTAAGGGCAGGAAAGCAACATGCCTCCCTGGAGAGAGCTTGATTCTGTTCTGGCATATGCTAGAGAAAAGTACTAAACCAAGTCAGATGGTTTGGAATGTGGTCTAAATATTAATGCTACCAAACTGGGGAGGAAGTAACTCAGTTTTGCTTATTTTTCATTTTCTTATGCTTCATTGGTTAAGAAAGAAACCACTATTTGCTTTTGAAGGCAGAGTTATTATTTTCTACCATGAAGTTACTTCAACTCATAAAAATGTGTGTTATTTACACCTTTATAGCAATGGAGTTTGGAAGAAAATATAAAGCATATCTACATGAACATTTCATCTAGTATTCTGTGGTCTCACCTGGTCTTCTATGAAGTTTCAGTTCAAGTGAGGAAACAGCACCATGCTCTATTGTGAAAGGAGGCATTTGCCATGTGATTGGATCACAGGTAGCTCAAGGTAATAAAAGGCCTCAAAGCAATTAGAAAAGACAGGATTATTAATGTGGATTTAATGGCATTACTGCTTCCCTCCTTTTTTCTTACTGTGTTATTTTGAATAACCACATAGTTTTTTCAAGATTCTAATATATATAATCTAATCCATATGATTTTTGTACATGTGAGTTACACAAGGCAGGTATATAAAACTGACCAATGTTTCTGTAAAGCAGAGTTCTGCAAACTATGGCTTATGGGTGCCACCCTGTTATTGAAAGTAAAAATTGATTGGAACACAGCCACACCTATTGGTTTATGTATTTTCTATGGCTGCATTTGCACTACATGCAGAGCTGAGTACTTGAGACAGAGACTGTATGACCTGCGAAGCCATAAATCGTTACTATCTGGTGTTTTACAGAAAAGATTACCAGCCATTGCTATAAAGACTAAAACCTTGTTTTCTGGCAAAAATAACTTTAAAAAGAAAACTTAATCAGAAATAAGAAGCCTAATGAAATACATTGTATTTACAGTCAAAAATAATTTTTAATTGCTATAAGAAACATCAACCACTTTCCTAGGACTTTTGACACACGAGATAAAGTCTATGTATACTAAGTAAACACAAGAACATTATTAAATAGGTCAAAAATGTCAAAAAACATCCCATATTCTCTTCTGGGGAAACTCAGCAAGATTTCAAGTATGAGTGTTAAGAATTAGAAAAGACTAGCATAAGCTTTAGCATTCTAAATAATAAATAATTGAATTAGTTCAGTTCTGTTACACAGGATCTTTTAAAGTCCATCTTTGCAAATTATACATTGCCATAAATACAGTGTGTAATTGGCATTATGTGACTTTGTTTAATCCAGTGTCAATTGTCTAATGGTCTAAAGTGTCCCATTAAAGTTATAATCTGGATGAACTGAACAAGAAGAAAAGTTTTCTTCTTTAGCCCATTTGTTTATCATTCAATTCCTGCTTCTGCCCATGGTTTCTTCCACCTACCTCTGGAGAACATAAAGAGATTCTAGATCTCTGTATAAGGTGGTTTGCTTTAGCTTGAAATCATCAGTGAAGACAATACATGGGCAATGTCCACAAATTACATTATTGGTCATAGACTGTGTAGCCTTGATCTAATGGATAACTGTACATTGTCTTCACTAAGAAGCCAGGGTGGTTGTCCTTGATATTGGGACATTGTAGACTTGGCCAGACCAATGCCCAAATATTTCCCAAGACTTTTACCTAAGACTCTGCTCAGTATCCATTTGTCTACTGCTGGTCATCTGGAAGAATAAACTTCTCCTGAGTGGTACCAGCTTATGAACCTTCCTGAGTTGGTACAGAGGTAAATGCATCTTTATTGCACAATTTACAGTCTTTTTTTTTTTTTGGAAAAAACATGATTTTGATCACTGTACCGCATGCCTTTATAAATTTTGGTGTTATGATGCAAGATCTAATTATTATCAAATGTAGTGACGCTTGTTCCAAATTCTAAAATTGTTTCAATTATGCCTTGGGTAGGGGTGACAGGAAGGCTCTGGTCTTTAGCTTATGGTACATGTCCATGGTTGTATCATTGTCCTCTGGAGATTCTGTATCTCATTTTGGATTCTTCTGCTTAGGTTTTCAAATCTCTCTTTTAGTAGTCGCTCTTGTTCCTAAAGAGGGACAAATGGAGGCTGAATAAAGTGTAGCATCGGGAAAATTGAAATATTCTATCTGGTTTCCACATTCAATGATTTGTTATTTAATTTTCTCTTAAAATTTTCTCTAGCCTTAATTTTCATTATACTTTTGCTTGGGCATCCAGGCTCAGTGATTTCTTCTCCTGCGAATCCTTTAACTAAGAGAGAGTTTCAGCTTGTACATTTTGCTATGTTTGATGAACCTAAATTACCAGCCTTGATTTTCCCCCCATTAATTGTATACAGCCTTGGTGGGCAATCTTGATCATATGTTTGGCTTCAACTCTTATCTATGCATGTACATTCTTTTATATACCTACCTACACATTTACTATTTGTCAGGCTCACGACTATGCCACAGGTCATGTTGAGGTCGGGAGGGAGTGGGCGGATGAGCCGAAAGAATACTCGGGGCCGTAGGCAGGTGAATATGATTTTATTCAGCACCAGCTCTTATCAACAGCTTTCTCACACTAGCTGTCTACACTGTCTGCCTTGTCTTGACTGCTTAGCCTGGCAGCCCCCCACACAGCTGTGCAGCCGGCTCTTCCCTGCCTTCAGTGTCAGCAACTTAACTCTTTCTCTCTCTCTAGGCACGAGTGGCCTGAGCTGTGTCCTGGTTCCCCTCTCTGTCTGCAAAGATGGACAGCTTTGGCTTTCTCTTTGGGTGCCAGCACCTGCACAGTGTCAACAGGGAATTATACCTTTTATAGACAATAGTGGCTTAGAGCCAAGTGATGGCCTTCCCTATGTTATGGCTATGGTGGTGAGCTTCTCTATGTTATGTCTGCATGGCTGTGATGACAAGTAGAGTTGTACGCCTGTGCTCTAGACTCGCTGAGTCACACAAGATGTAAACATCGTACTTTGGCCTATCCTTGACCAAAGCACAGCCATGTTCCTTACACTATTATGTATACAACATAACACAGAAATAAACAAAGTATCCTCAAAATCTCATAAGGTATATGAATCATGGACTAGGAAATTTGATCTAAGCTGCCACACCTTGGTGTCAGGGGTAGCAGAAGATAGGTAAGAAATCTGAGTGCCAGACTGACCATACTGAGTTTCTGCACATAGCTCATAACTCAAAACAAACTGGGAGCAGGACATAAAAAATCGTCAGAATTAGCAGAAGGTTAGGAGCCTTTCTGCTCATAGAGGTTTTCTTAAGTTTAATTTCATACTAGGTGTCACAGAAAAAAATAATCATTGTAGATTCCACTAAGTGATGAAGACAGCTCTGATGTATTTACTAGCTGTGTGACTCTATTTATTTATTATTTTTGGAAACATTGTTTATTCTCCTAAGTAATAAGAATATAGTTCTTGCTCCATATGGTATTAAGCAAGAGATACAGATATTTTAATGATGCCTAGCAGATAATAGCTGCCTTGAAATGAAGGATATATAGATAAAGCACTGAATGTGACACAACTGCAATATTTGCAGTTTAGTGACCAGACTTGGCAGTAGCCAGTTCAGGCTGGACAGACAGGAATTGAAAAGTACAAGTAAGCAAGCAGGGTCCTTCCCCTGAGCTTCATGTTCTCTCTGCCACACTAAGTCTGTGATCGGGGAGAATGGAGGGAAAACAGAAAAACAGAAACCTCAAAGTGATGCAATTAGATACCTGAAGTTTAAGAGCGAGGGTCCTCTCTTGCTCTTCCAGCAACTGGGCCCTGTCCCTCTCCATCTTCTCAGTCAGTTGTTTCAAGTGTTCCTGATAACTCCTCTCCTTCTGTTCCATCATCTGCTCATTATGTCTTTGCATTTGCTGCAAGATTTTTGCTGAAGCCTGTGCAGACTCAGCTTTCACACATTCCACTGTGGAGGAAAAGGAAGAAGGAAAATTTGTGTGGGGTTATCTTGTTGCCTCGTTCTTCCTTATACACTTACCTGTCATTGTTGTTGACTGCATATGCCCTACTCAGAGATGACCTCAGCAAGTAAGACACACCTTTGTGGATCTTGCTCTAGTTAAAGGGTCCCATGTTTATCCAGTCATGTTATTTCAATTTTTGGAGCTTTTGAGGCCATCTAATCTCTTAACTCACTCCTCACCTTCAATCTCCTTTTCCTTTTCTGTGAGACTCTGGTCTGTCTGGAGAATTGCATCAGTCATAGACTCCTTGGATTTCAAGTATGTCTGCAGAATCTCTTCAGCCTTAGGACCCAGGGAACACAGAGTGAGAAGTAGGAAATGGCTGTAAGCAGGTGTTCCTGTTTGTCTTCCTGCCATCCTTTCCTCTGGGAATTCTTTCTCTTGGCCCTGTTGTCCTTGGTGGTCAAATCCCCTGTCAGAGCGAGAGTCACATGCTCCTGGCAAGCTGATCAGAGCATCCTCCTAAGCAGTCATTTTTAGTAGGCTAATATGGGTACTGGGAAAAGGAGAGTCTGTCCTGTTTAGATTAAGGGCTCTAAGTTTGGAACTGTTAATGCTGTGGTCCCATATGGGCTGAGCCTGCTGGGGAATGAAGCCATCATTGAGAAAGCAAATATCAGAGTGACTCAGATAGAGGGAGGGTGGGAGGGAGAAAACTGTGGGAATGGGGGGACACTGGACAGAGAGACAGTTCATGATGTTACTTGAAACCTTAGACTCACCTGTCCTGTAAAGCCAGTTTGCCGCCTAAATCAATGAATTACTATTTTTGTTTAAGCAGCCACCATTAGGTTCCTGTCTCTTGCAACAGAAAAAGCCCAGCTTTAATGATGATAATAACAACTTGGTGCTTCATCTGCTAATTGAATTTGTAACTCAATAGTTAATTGCACTCTCTTTGATGAGCACCCAGGATGTATCTGGAATAACAGCCTCTTTGCATATGTTATTGAATAAAAGCATGAATGTTATGCAAACAAAAAAGCACATCTGTGTGCAGTGAAGCTTGGTCACCTTGGTGTTTGTAGGAGGCAGGTCAGCAGGTTTCCATAATCGACAGATGAATCTTGGTTACCTGTATCCCCTTCCTCAGTTCCTCATAGTACTTTTTCTCCAGGTCTTGTAACTTTTGAATAAAGGGACGATAGCCCCCTGGTTTCGAATAAATTTCCGCCTTCACTTCTTCTTCTAGAGGACTGAAAATGTCCTATGTAAGGGGATAATGTATTTGCAAGCTATTCAACTTACAAAGGACTAATGTTCAGAATATACAAGAGTCTTAACTCAAAAACAAACAAACAAATACTCTTATTAAAAAAATGGGCAAAATACCTGAATAGACATTTCTCAAAAGAAGAGATACAACTGGCTAACAAGTATATAAAAAATGCTTAACATGTCTTAGATCTGGCACGATGGCTGAATAGGAATAGCTCCGGTCTGCAGCTACCAGTGAGACCAATGCAGAAGGCAGGTGATTTCTGCATTTCCAACTGAGGTACCCTGTTTATCTCATTGGGACTGGTTAAGCAGTGGGTGCAGTCTTCTGCATTTCCGACTGAGGTACCCTGTTCATCTCATTGAGACTGGTTAGGCAGTGGTGCAGCCCACAGAGGGCGAGCAGAAGCAGGGTGGGGTGTTGACTCACCTGGGAAGTGCAAGGAGCCAGGGACCTCCCTCCCCCAGCCAAGGGGAGCCCTGAGGGACTGTGCTACCTGCCCAGATACTACGCTTTTCCCTGTGGTTTTTGCAATCTGTAGACCAGGATTTTCCCTCTTGTGCCTATACCACCAGGACCCTGGGGTTTCAAGCACAAAACTGGGCAGCTATTTAAGAAGACACCGAGCTAGCTGCAGGAATTTTTTTTTTTCCCCCTAGTGATGGAATCCCAGCGAGACAGAATCATTCATTCCCATGGAAAGGGGGCTGAAGCCAGGGAGCCAAGTCGTCTCGCTCAGCGGGTCCCACTCCCACAGAGCCCATCAAGCTAAGAAACACTGGCTTGAAATTCTCACTGCCAGCACAGCAGTCTGAAGTTGACCTGGGACAACTGAACCTGGTGGGGGGAAGGTGTCCACCATTACTGAGGCTTGAGTAGGCGGTTTTCTCCTGACAGTGCTAAGGAGGCTGGGAAGTTTGGACTGGATGGAACTCAACAGAGCGCTGCAAAGCAGCTGTGGCCAGACTGCCTCTCTAGATTCCTCCTCACTGGGCAGAGCATCTCTGAAAGAAAGGCAGCAGCCCCAGTCAGGGGCTTATAGATAAAACTCCCATCCCCCTGGGACAGAGACCTGAGGGAAGGGGCAGCTGTGGGCACAGCTTCAGCAGATTTAAATGTTCCTGCCTACCAGCTTTGAAGAGAGCAGTTGATCCTGATGAAGAGAATTCTCCCAGCACAATGCTTGAGCTTTGCTAAAGGACAGACTGCCTCCTCAAGTGGGTCCCTGACTGGGAGAGACCTCCCAACAGGGGTTGACAGACACCTAATACTGGAAAGTTCCAGCTGGCATCAAGCTGGTGCCCCCCTGGGACACAGCTTTTGGAGGAAGGCGCAGTCAGCAATCCTTGCTGTTCTGCAGCCTCTGCTGGTGATACCAGCAAACAGGGTCTGGAGCGGACCTCTAGCAAACTGCAACAGACCTGCAGAAGAGAGGCCTGACTGTGAGAAGAAAAACTAACAGAAAGCAAAAATACCAACATCAACAAAAGGGACCCCCCACACAAAAACCCTGTCCAAAGGTCATCAGCCTCAAAAATCAAAGGTAGACAAATCCACAAAGATGAGGAAAAAGCAGCACAAAAATGCTGAAAATTCCAAAAAACAGAATGCCTCTTCTCCAAATGTTCCCAACTCCTCTCCAGCAAGGGCACAAAACTGGACAGAGAATGAGTTTGACAAATTGATAGAAGTAGGCTTCAGAAAGTGGGTAATAACAAACTCCTCTGAGCTAAAGGAGCATGTTCTAACCCAACGCAAGGAAGCTAAGAACCTTGATAAGAGATTACAGGAACTGCTAGCTAGAATATCCAGTTTAGAGAAGAACATAAATGACCTGATGGAGCTGAAAAACAAACTATGATAACTTCATGAAGCGTACGGAAGTATCAATAGCCGAATCAATAGCAGAAGAAAGGATGTCAGAGATTGGAGGTTAACTTACTGAAATAAGGCGTGAAGACAAGATTAGAGAAAAAAGAAAAGGAATGAACAAAGCCTCCAAGAACTATGGGACTAAGTGAAAAGACCAAACCTACAATTGATTTGTGTACCCAAAAGTGATGGGGAGAACAGAACCAAGTTAGAAAACACACTGCAGGATATTATCCAGGAGAACAGCAAGACAGGCCAACATTCAAATTCAGGAAATATAGAGAAGACCACTACGATACTCCTTGAGAAGAGCAACCCCAAGACACATAATTGTTAGATTCTCCAAGGTTGAAACAAAGGAGCACACGTTAAGGGCAGTCAGGGAGAAAGCTCAGGTTACCTACAAAGGGAAGCCCATCAGAGTAACAGCAGATCTGTCTGTAGAAACCCTACAAGCCAGAAGAGAGTGGGGGCCAATATTCAATTTCTTAAAGAAAAGAATCTTCAATCCAGAATTTCATATCCAGTGAAACTAAGCTTCATAAGTGAAGCAGAAATAAAATCCTTTCCAGACAAGCAAATGCTGAGAGATTTTGTCACCATGGGGCCTGCCTTACAAGAGCTCCTGAAGGATGCACTAAATATGAAAAAGAAAAACTGGTACCAGCCATGGCAAAAACATACCAAAATATAAAGACCATTGGCACCATGAAGAAATGGCATCAACTAATGTGCAAAATAACCAGGTAATATCATAATGACAGGATCAAATTCACATATAATAATATTAACCTTAAATGTAAACGGGCTAAATGCCCCAATTAAAGACACAGACTGGCAAACTGGATAAAGAGTCAAGACCCATCTGTGTGCTGTATTCAGGAGCACCATCGCACTTGCAAAGACACACATAGGCTCAAGATAAAGTGATGGAGAAATATTTGCCAGGCAAATGGAAAGTGAAAAAAAAAAGGAGGGGTTGCAATCCTAGTATCTGATAAAACAGACTTAAAACCAACAAAGATCAAAAAAGACAAAGAAGGGCATTACATAATGGTAAAGGGATCAATACAATGAGAAGGGCTAACCATCCTAAATTTATATGCTCCCAAAACAGGAGCACCCAGATTCATAAAACAAGTCCTTAGAGACCTACAAAGAGACTTAGACTCCCACACAATAATAGTTGGAGACTTTAACAGCCCACTGTCAATATTAGATCAATGAGACAGAAGATTAACAAGGATACTCAGGACTTGAACTCAGCTTTGGACAAAGCAGATCTAATAGACATCTACAGAATTCTTCACCCCAAATCAACAGAATATACATTCTTCTCAGCATCACATAGCACTTATTCTAAAATCGACCACATAATTGGAAGTAAAACACTCTTCAGCAAGTGCAAAAGAACAGAAATCTTAACAAACACTCAGACCACAGTGCAATCAAATTAGAACTCAGGATTAAGAAACTCACTCAAAACCGCACAACTATGTGGAAACTGAACAACCTGCTCCTGAATGATTACTGGGTAAATAACAAAATGAAGGCAGAAATAAAGATGTTCTTTGAAACTAATGAGAACAAAGACACAATGTACCAAAATCTCTGGGACACATTTAAAGCAGTGCATAGAGGGAAATTTATAGCACTAAATGCCCACAAGAGAAAGCAGAAAAGATCTAAAACTGAAACCCTGACATCAAAATTAAAAGAACTAGGCCCAGTGTGGTGGCTTACATCTGTAATCCCAGCACTTTGTGAGGCCGAGGCGGGTGGATCATGAGGTCAGGAGATCGAGACTATTCTGGCTAACACGGTGAATCCCCATCTCTAGTAAAAATACAAAAATTAGCCAGGCGTGGGGGCATGCGCCTGTAGTCCCAGCTACTTGGGATGCTGAGGCAGGAGAATTGCTTGAACCCGGGAGGCAGAGGTTGCAGAGAGCTGAGATCGTGCCACTGCACTCCAGCCTGGGTGACAGAGGAAGACTCCATCTCAAAAAAAAAAAACAAAAAACAAAAAACACAACAACAAAAAAAACCGTAGAACTAGAGAAGCAAGAGCAAACAAATTCAAAAGCTAACAGAAGACAAGAAATAACTAAGATCAGAGCAGAATTGAAAGAGATAGAGACACGGAAAACCCTTCAAATAATCAGTGAATACGGGAGCTGGTTTTTTGAAGAGATCAACAAAATAGACCACTAGCCAGACTAATAAAGAAGAAAAGAGAGAAGAGTCAAATAGACGTGACAAAAAATCATAAAGGGGATATCACCACTGATCCCACAAAAATACAAATTACCATCAGAGAATACTATAAACACCTCTACACAAATCAACTAGAAAATTTAGGAGAAATGGATGAATTCCTGGACACATACACCCTGCCAAGACTAAACCAGGAAGAAGTTGAATCCCTGAATAGACCAATAACAAGTTCTAAAATTGAGGCAGTAATTAATAGCCTACCAACGAAAAAAAGCCCAGGACCATACGGATTCACAGCCAAATTCTACCAGAGGTACAAAGAGGAGCTGGTACCATTCCTTCTGAAACTATTCCAAACGATAGAAAAAGAGAGAATCCTCCTTAACTCATTTTATGAGGCCAACATCATCCTGATACCAAAACCTGGCAGAGACACAACAAAAAAAGAAAATTTCAGGCCAATATCCGTAATGAACGTCTATGTGAAAATGCTCAATAAAATACTGGCAAACCAAATCCAGCAGCACATCAAAAATGATCAAGTTGGCTTCATACCTAGGATGCAAGGCTGGTTCAACATATGCAAATCAATAAACATTATCACATAAACAGAACCAATGACAAAACCCACATGATTATCCCAATAGATGTAGACAAGGCCTTCCACAAAATTCAACACCCCTAATGCTGAAAACTCTCAATAAACTAGGCATTGATGGAACGTATCTCAAATTAATAAGAGCTATTTATGACAAACCCACAGCCAATATCATACTGAATGGGCAAAAACTGTAAGCATTCCCTTTAAAAACCAGCACAAGACAAGGATGCCCTCTCACAGCACTCCTATTCAACATAGTATTGGATGTTCTGGCCAGGGCAATCAGGCAAGAGAAAGAAGTAAAGCGTATTCAAATAGGACAAGAGAAGTCAAATTGTCTTTGTTTGCAGATGACGTGATTGTATATTTAGAAAACCCCACCATCTCAGCCCAAAATCTCCTTAAGCTGATAAGCAACTTCAGCAAAGTCTTAGAATATAAAATCAATGTGCGAAAATCACACCCATTCCTATACACCAATAATAGACAAAAAGAGAGCCAAATTATGAGTGAACTCCAATTCACAATTGCTACAAAGAGAATAAAATACCTAGGAATCCAACTTACAAGGGATGTGAAGGACCTCTTCAAGGAGAACTACAAACCACTGCCCAAGGGAATAAGAGGGGACACAATAAATGGAAAAACATTTCATGCTCATGGATAAGAAGAATCAATATTGTGATAATGGCCATACTGCCCAAAGTAATTTATAGATTCAATGCTATCCCAACCAAACTACCATTGACTTTCTTCACAGAACTGGAAAAAACTACTTTAAACTTCATATGGAACCAAAACAGAGCCCGCATAGCCAAGACAATCCTAAGCAAAAAGAAGAAAGTTGGAGGCATCACACTACCAGACTTCAAACTATGCTACAAGGCTACAGTAACCAAAATAGCTTGGTACTGGTACCAAAACTGATATATAGACCAATGGAACAGGACAGAGGCCTCAGAAATAACACCACACATCTACAACCATCTGATCTTTGACAAAGTTTACAAAAACAAGCAATGGGGAAGGATTCCCTATTAAATAAATGGTGTTGACTAGCTAGTCATATGTAGAAAACTGAAACTGGACCCCTTCCTTACACCTTGTACAAAAATTAACTCAAGATGGATTAAAGACTTAAATGTAAGACCTAAAACCATAAAAATCCTTGAAGAAAACCTAGGCAATACTATTCAGGACATAGGCATGGGCAAAGACATCATGTCTAAAACACCAAAAACAATGGCAACAAAAGCCAAAATTCACAAATGAGATCTAATTAAACTAAAGAGCTTCTGCGCAGCAAAAGAAACCATCATCAGAGTGAACAGGAAACCTACACAATGGGGGAAAATTTTTGCAATCTATCCATGTGACAGAGGGTTAATATCCAGAACCTACAAAAAACTTAAACAAATTTACAAGAAAAAAACAAACAACCCCATCAAAAAGTGGGTGAAGGATATGAACAGACACTTCTCAAAATAAGACATTTATGCAGCCAACAAACATATGAAAAAAAGCTAATCATCACTAGTCATTAGAGAAATGCAAATCAAAACCACAATGAGATACTATCTCATGCCAGTTAGAATGGCAATCATTAAAAAGTCAGGAAACAACAGATGCTGGAGAGGATGTGGAGAAATAGGAAAGCTTGTGCACTGTTGGTGGGAGTGTAAATTGGTTCAACCATTGTGGAAGACAGTCTAGTGATTCCTCAAGGATCTAGAACTAGAAATACCATTTGACCCTGCAATCCCATTACTGGGTATATACCCAAAGGATTATAAATCATTCTACTATAAAGACAAACACACACATATGTTTATTTTGGCACTTTTCACAACAGCAAAGACTTGGAACCAGCCCAAATGCCCATCAATGATAGACTGGATAAAGAAAATGTGGCACATATACACAATGGAATACTATGCAGCCATAAAAAAGGATGAGTTCATGTCCTTTGCAGTGACAAGGATGATGCTGGAGACCATCATTCTCAGCAAACTAGCACAAGAACAGAAAACCAAACACCACATGTTCTCATTCATAAGTGGGAGCTGAACAATGAGAACTCATGGACACAGGGAGGGGAATATCACACACTGGGGCCTGTTGGGGGGTGGGAGACTAGGGGAGGGATAGCATTAGGAGAAATACCTGATGTAGATGATGGGTTGATGGGTGCAGCAAACCACCATGGCACATGCATACTTATGTAACAAAACTGCACGTTCTGCATATGTACCCTACAACTTAAACTCTATTAAAAAAAAACTACAGGCCAATATCTCTGATAAATATTGATGCAAAAATTTTTCAACACTACATTACCATATCAAATTCAATAATACATTGAAAAATAATTTATGACTAAGTTGGACTTATCCCAGGGATTCAGGGATATTTCCACATATGCAAATCAAACAATGTGATACGTTATATCAACATAATGGAGAACAAAAACCATTTGATCATTTCAATTGATGCTGAAAAGGCATGTGATAAAATTCAACATCCTTTCACAATAAAAACCTTAATAAAACTGGGTATAGAAGGAACATACTTCAACATACTAAAAGCCATATGTGACAGACTCACAGCCAATATCATACTGAATGAGGAAACACTGGAAGCCCATTCTCTAATACCTGGAAGATAACAAGGATACCCACTTTACCACTGTTATTCAACATAGTACTAGAAGTTCTAGGTCAAGCAATTGGACAAGAGAATGTCATAAAGGACATCCAAATTGGAAAGGAAGAAGTCAAATGATCTTTGTTTGCACATAATACGATCTTATATTTGGAAAAACCTAAAAACTCCACCAAAAACTATTAGAACTGATACATTCAGTAAAGTTTCAGGATACAAAAGTAATATACAAAAGTCATAGCATTTCTATATGCCAATAGTAAACAATCTGACATAGAAGTAAAAATGCAATCACATTTAAAGTAGCTGCTAATAAAATTTTATACCTAAGAATTAACCAAAAGAATGGAAAGATCTCTACAACGAGGCCAGGCATGGTGGCTCAGCCTGTAATCCCAGCACTTTGGAAGTCTGAGGTGGGCAGATCACCTGAGGTCAGGAGTTTGAGACCAGCCTGCCCAACATGGTGAAACTAAAATGGTAAAACTCCATCTCTACTAAAAATACAAAAATTAACTGGCTATGGTGGCAGGTGCCTGTAATCCCAGCTACTTGTGGGGCTGAGGAAGGAAAATTGCTTGAACCTGGGAGGTGGAGGCTGCAATGAGCTAAGGTTGTGCCATTGCACTCCAGCCTGGGTGACAAGAGCAAAAGTCTGTCTCAAAACAAAAACAAAACAAAAACAAAAACAAAACAAAACAAAACAAAAACAAAATCTCTACACTGAAAACTACAAAACACTGAGGAAAGAAATCGAAGAGTATACAAAAAATGGAAAGTTATTCCATGTGCATGGATTTGAAGAATGAACAAAGAAATCTACAGATTCAGTGAATTCCCTATCAAAATATCAATGACATTCTTCACAGAAATAGAGAAAACGATTTAAGTTCCACATAAATCCTACAATTTATATGGAACCACTGAAGACTCAGAATAGCCTAAGCTGTCCTGAGCAAAAAACAAAATTGGAAGAATCATATTACCTGACTTCAAATTATACTACAGAGCTATGTAACCCAAATAGCATGTTACTAGCATAAAAACATACGTGTAGATAATGAAACAGAATAGGGAACCCAGAAACAAATCCATACACCTACAGAGCACTCATTTCTGACAAAGGTTCCGAGAAGATACATGAGGGAAAGAAAAATCTCTTCAAAAAATGGTGCTGGGAAAATGCATATTCATATGCAGAAGAATGAAAATAGACCCCCACCTATCACCATATACAAAAAATCAAATCAAAATGGATTAAAGTTTTAAATCTAAGACCTCAAACTATGAAACTACTACAAGAAAACCTTAGGAAAACTCTTTACATTGGAATGGAAAAAGATTTCCTGAGTGACCAAAGAAAAAATGGACAAGTCAAATCACATTAAGTTAAAAAGGAAAAAAATTTAAAAACTGAAGAGACAACCCACAGAATAAGAGAAAACACTTGCAAACTATCCATCTGACAAGGGATTAATAACCAGAATAGATAAGGAGCTCAAATCACAAGGTTCCTTAAAAAACTAAAAATAGAGCTACCATATGATCCAGCAATTCTACTGCTGAGCATATACCACCCCAAAAGGAAATAAGCATATCAAAGGGATATCTGCACTTCCACATTTGTTGCAGCATTCTTCACAATAGCCAAGATTTGGAAACAACCTAAGTGTTAATCAATAGATGAATGGATAAGGAAAATGTGGTACATATACACAATGGAGTACTATTCAGTCATCAAAAAGAATGAGATTCTGTCATTTGCAACAACTTGGGTTGAATTCATGGTCATTACGTTAAGTGAAATAAGCCAGGGACAGAAAGACAAACTTCACGTGTTCCCACTTGCGTGTAGGAGCCAATAGTTAAAACAGTTGAATTTATGGAAATAGAGAGTAGAAACATGGTTACCAGAGGCTAGGAAGGGTAGTGGGGTGGTGTGAGGGAAAGTGGGGATGATTAATGGGTAGAAAAAGTAGTTAGAAAAGATGAATAAGACCTAGTTTTTTATAGCACAAGATGGAGACTATAGTCAATAATAATTTAATTGTACATTTAAAAATAACTAAAAGAATGTAATTGGATCGTTTGCAAGACAAAGGACAAATGCTTGAGGGGATGGATACCGCATTTACCATGATGTGATTATTATGCATTGCATGTGTGTATTAAAGTATCCCATGTTCCCCATAAATATATACACCTACTTAGTACCCACAAGAATTAAAAATACATATTTCTCAGGGATAGTGGCCTGTAGTTTTCTATTTTTGACGTATGTTTCTATTTTTGATGTCTTTCATCTGGTATCATGATGTCAAAATATCAGCCTTGTAGAATGAATTTGAAGTATTCCCATTTCTTCTATTTTTTTGGAATAATTTGATTTAGGACTGGTATTAGTTTTTCTTTTAATGTTTGGTAAAATTAAGCAGTGAAGCTATTGAATGCCAGGCTTTATTTGCTGGGAGACTTTTTATTATGGTTTCAATCTCATTACTTGTTACTGCCTTATTTGGATTTCAGATTTCTTCATCTTGGTAGGTTCTATTTGTCTAGGAATTTATCCATTTGTTCTAGGCTTTCCAAGTTATTGGCATATAGCTCCTCAGACTAGTCTCTAATGATCTTTTGAATTTCTGTGGTGTCCATTGTCATGTCTCTTTTTTCATGTCTAATTTCATTTATTTGCATCTTCTCTCTGTTTTTCTTAGGCTAATGGTTTGTCAATTTTATCTTTCAAGAAATCAACTTTGTTTTGTTAATGTTTTGTATTCTTATTCATTTTCACTTCATTTATTTCTGCTCTGATCTTTCTTATTTCTTTGTCTACTAATTTTGGATTTGGTTTGCTTTTGCTTTTCTAGTTTTTTAAGATGCATTATTAGGTTGTTTACTTGACATTTTTCTACTTTTTTGATATACATATGGTTTTCAATGATCACCTTATTATTCATTTCTAGTTATAATTTCAATGTTTTAGACTGTTTTGTGGCCTAACATATTGTCTATTCTTGAGAATGATACATGTGCTAAAGAGAAGAATGTGCATTGTACAGCTGTTGGATGAAAAGTTTTTAAGTATCTGTTTGGTCTATACTGCCTTTGTTGTCTAGTGCAGATTAAATCTGATTTTTGTTCTTGTTAACTTTCTGTCTAGAAGATCTGTCCAATGCTGAAAGTGGGCTGTGGAAATCTCCAGCTATTATCTCTTTAAAGGTGAAGAGAGAGATAGACCCCAATACATTAATAGCTGTCAGTGTTGGTGCATATATATTTACAGTTGTGCTATTCTTTTGCTGAATTGACTCCATTATTATTATATAATTACCATCTCTTTCTCTTCTTCCAGTTTTTGTGTTGAAATATGGAATATTTTTTCTATCCATTTATTTTAATTTGATGTGTATTTTTATAGGTGAAGTGTGTTTCTTGTAGGCAACAGATAATTGGGGCTTGGTTTTTAAAAATCCATTCAACCACTCTGTCTTCCTTTCTTCCTTCCTTCCTTCCTTCCTTCCTTCCTTCCTCTCTCTCTCCCCCTTCTTTTTCTCATATGTTTTTTCTTCTTCCTGGGCCTGGCAGGCTAGGAGCAGAATACAGACGAAACCACTGGAACATGTGGGACTGGAATAGCCTGATGTTCGACTGCTTGGGTGGTAACTGTGAATGGGTGGACCAGGGTGTGTAGGGAGCAGAGTCATCCTCCCAGAACTGAGAGAGAGCCCTTGGGGCATGCAAGCAATGCAAGTGTTGAGGTTGGCACAGGTACAAGAGTGAGGTTATGGCATGAGAGTGAGATGGGTATGGTGGGGTGGTGACTGTTGGAAGAGCGTGTTAGCATGTTTTAGAGTTGGGGCCAACTCAGGGCATGGCATGTTGGGGCACATTTGACCCTGGATCTTGACTGAGAAGCTGGGTGCCAAGGGCTGGAAGAACAAAAGGCCCATGGGTCAGCAGGACCCGTGAAGATGTGACTGCAAATGGGATCAGCTGAGGCTCCAAGGTGACTCCTATAGCAAGGCAGTGAAGGGGCAGGCCTGGGTTTCCCATTTAGAAATATATTGTCAGCTGCAGCCACTCTTGGATATTCACTTAGAATGGTCTAGTGTTATCTTTGTAAAGAGATTTCAAGGCATGAAACGAAGCATCTGGCCTGACCAAGCAGCTGATAAAGTTGCCAAAATCCATGTTCTCTCCTTCATGCAAGTAGTGTCAGAATATTATGTTGTAGAGTTGTTCATTCAGGTGGAACCCTGCTGACTCAAAGGCCCCTGCAAGTTCACTGCTGCAAATGGTTCCGGATTGGTCAACATCAAACTGCTTGTATATTGTCTGTCACTTTTTGATGTTGTTCCACAGGTACTTGAATTCCTCAAAGTCCAGCTTGCTTGTGGTGTCACTATCCATCATGGCCACCATGCTTTGACATGTATCAATGCCAAAACCATGAGTCTTCAGTTCAGTCCTACTGATCACAACCTTGTTGACAACATTCATGAGTTCTGTGCCGCTGACCTCGATCTCATCTCCAGCCAACTGGACAAAGAGTCTCCATAAATGATGGACCTCCTCACTCTTGTTGGCCTCAGTGTTGGAGCAATGTGTGTGTTGAGGCAGGGGCTCTAGGTTGTGCTGTGTAGCCACCTCCATGATGGAGCTAATGATTCCATCTAGGAAGCACATGGCCACTCTGCCGTCTCTTCTGCCTCTGCTGAAGAACAGACTGCCAGACCTCTGGATGTGAGGAGACATGTTCCTAGTTAACTCATTCTTGAAGGGTGGAGGTGGCAGTGTCAGGAATAGGAGAGATGAAGACCTGGATAGGGGCCTGGGGAATGTGCTTGGAGGCCTGATCAGTGGGGGTCACTCTATGGCTTTTGATTAGAGAGTTTCGTCCATTCACATTCAATGTAATCATTGATAAGTAAGGACTTAATCTTGTTATTTTATTTGTTTTCTAGTCTTTTTGTGGTCTTCTTTTCTTTCCTGTCTTCCTTTTAGCAAAGGCAATTTCCTCTGGTGGTATGTTTTAATTTCTTGCTTTTTATTCTTTGTGTATCTATTGTTACGTTTTTTGATTTGAGGTTACAATGAAGTTTGCAAATAATATTTTATAACCCATTATTTTAAACTGATGACAACCTTGATTGCATAAACAAATAACAAACAAGCAAAGAGAAAACTAATAAAAATTCTACATTTTAATTTCATCTCCCTGCTTTTCAAATTTTTGTTGTTTCTATTTATTATTATACTGTCTGTGTCTTGAAAAGTTGTTATAGTTATTATTTTAGATAGGTTCATCTTTTAGTCTTTCTACTTGAGATACAAGGAGTTTACACACCACATTTATGGTGCTGTAATATTCTTTTTTTCCCTGTATACTTACTACCACCAGTGAATTTTGTACCTTCGGATGATTTTTTTATTGCTCATTAATGTCCATTTCTTTCAGATTGAAGGAGTTCCTTTAGCATTTCTTGTAAGACAGGTCTTTTATTGATGAAATCCTTCAGCTTTTGTTGGTCTGATATTATAAAATTGACTCATTGAAAAAATTATACATGGGATAATTTTATAGTATTATTTGCAATGAATCATTTCTCTTTATTATACATTTTCTAAATATAACTTGAAAGTAGTCCATAAATAGATCTTTGGCTTCCTATACTTTTTAAAAATGGATTTACCCAGTTTGAATTTTCAATAATAATCTCAGAAAGCACCCACATGAACTCCCGATATTAAAATAAATTGATTTTGTTGGACTAAGTCCTATTTTAGTTTGTTTTTTTAATTTACATTGATTAGGAATAATATAAAGGGATCTGGGGATATGATTTGTCCCCAAAATATAAGTTATTTCCAATCTTCCAGTTAGAATCTATTAAGAATTTGATCAAAAAAACCCCAAATTATACCAAATTATAAACTCTTGATGGCAGTAAAACTATAGGCCAAATCTAGAATTCTGGTATGGTTTGAAGATGTCTAATTCTATTTTCCTGATCTTCAGGTCCATTCTTGTCAGGCGCTAATCTCATTTCCAGTCTCATCTTTCATTTCAACACACCTATTCAGTGCTTCAGTCAAATGGAATAATTCTACAGTACCTTTAGTAAGACCTATACTTTCTAACATATCTGACTTGGCTTATGCTGGTCTTTCCACTTGAATGGTCCCTTTATCTCTACAAGTACACCTTGTATAAATTTTTAAAAGACCAGCTATTTTAAGCCTAGGGCTATTTTTTATGGTAATAGTCTCTTGTTCTGAACACACAGAGTACTTGTTCCCATTTATTGGAATTACCACATTTTCTTTTTTTTTTTTTTTTTTTTTTTGAGACAGAGTCTCGCTCTATCGCCCAGGCTGGAGTGCAGTGGCGCGATCTCGGCTCACTGCCAGCTCCGCCTTCCGGGTTCACGCCATTCTCCTGCCTCAGCCTCTCCGAGTAGCTGGGACTACAGGCGCCCGCCACCACGCCCGGCTAATTTTTTGTATTTTTAGTAGAGACGGGGTTTCCCTGTGGTCTCGATCTCCTGACCTCGTGATCTGCCTGCCTCGGCCTCCCAAACCACATTTTCTTTTACAGTGTAGCTTTTGATATCATTTCTGGCAAACATTATCACCCTGGTTGCATTTATATTTTTACTTGTTTATTTCCTTCACCAGAAAGTCATCTTTATGAGGGCAGAGACTGGTATATTGAGTTATACATAAAATAAAATGCAGTGCCTGGCATTTAGTGGATGAACAATAAACACTTGTTGGGTTTAATTTATAGCATTTTTATCCTGAATACAGCCCATAACTGATAAAAAATTTGCTAAAAAAATACTTATCCACATCTGAAGTTTGAACTTAAGACTGTCTTCAAAATGTATGTCTTTTTGTCCTATTATCTAGCGTATATAGCCTAGCTGAAATACCCAGAGAACCAATGACTGAATGAAGAGTAGATGCCTAAATCTCTTGCTGCCATATACTTTCTAGATTGATTGCAAGAATGACTTGTGGATTTTTGGCCTGATAGTGCTTTCGAGTGGCCACTTTGTCACAACACCATGAGCACCATCAGTCACCAGGCTCAGGAGAAGCTGTGGCATCCTTCTAGGACCTGAACCACCATGATTTATTGATTTTACAGGAGTGGCAACTAAGGCTGTTCCTCTTTCTTATAACTCAAAATCAAGATTGAAGATAAGAGGATACAAGGCCAAAGAGAATGTTCATAAAACTTGTTTCTAAGTGATATTTGGAAATTGTGAGATAGGGTGCTTATCTTTCCTTAGATAAGGTCTATCTATGTGGCTGAACTAACAAAGCTAACCAGGGCACGATCCTCACTTAGAGTGGAGTAGAGAACTCCACTAAGTTTGAAATTTCTTTTTAGCTTAGTTTGAATTGTATGGGATTTTGTGCTGTAACTGAAGATAGTTGAATGCCCCACTACCAGAGATTAGTATCTGAAGCATGTCTTAAAACTGATTCGAGGTGACAGAGCATGACCTTGGTGGTAGAAAATTCAGTAGGAGGTGGGAATCAACCTAAAAATTTAATGTCAATTTTTATGTAAGACTTGATCAAAGCCTGTTTCAGTGATGATTTCTGGTTGTTGAAAGGTGATTGATAATATATTTTCATGGGTTACTATTCCTTGAGAAACTCCAGCAGCTTGAGTTTGAGCACATTAAGGAAATTTAGGCCCAATGTTGGATCAAGTGATTGTAGGCCAATTAGTACCATAAAATTTGTACCATATCCAGGTTACAATCAGTGCGATAACTTCTTAAGGCTCATATACATATATTCCTTATTAAATACTTTTTCTTTTCTATATCAGGAAAAATAACTACAGTCATCCCTCAGTATACATAGAGAATTGGTTCTAGGACCACTGTGGATAATCCATACAAAATCCTTGCATGCTCAAGTCCAGCAGTGGCCCTGCAGAATTCATGTATACCAAAAGATGGCCCTCCATATATGTGAGTTTCACATTCCTCAAATAGTGTATTTTCATACTGTGTTTAGTTGAAAAAAATCCATGTTAAGTGAACTCAAAGTTCAAACCCGCACTGTTCAAGGGTCAACTGTAATCAGATTGGAAGTTGCTAAGCACAGAATAACAATGAAATAAAATAAACTACTTTTAAAAACATGTACTTACAGCATATTTTACTAGAGCCTAGATAGTTACATCTTTCAGAGAAAGAATATTTATACTTTAAAAAGTCAAGAAAAAAATAGACATATTCTTCCAGTAAGACAATAAAAAGCTTTATTTTGTCTTTCTCATGTTATCACCTTCTTCATTCTTTAACACTATCTAATAAAAGGTTGATTCTGTAAGAAAGGTCTGGCCCTCAACTGGTTCCTGGGACATAACAGGTAAGCCCTTAGAACAACCAGCCTTATAATAATGTTTTGGATATGTTGAGGGCTTGGTCGACACCAGGTACTTTATGCTAAAAATATGATTTATGGTGGAAGTCTTAAGATATACCATACCAGTTTGACCTCTGAAGGGACAGGAGTCTGAGTAAATAAGATCAGCCACATGAGCACTCCATTCCTACATGACTTCCCTCTAATAAAAACACTAAAGTTTGTGTGACCATCCCTGGTTGACACATGTCACACATTATTTGTGGGAGAATTAGATAATGTCTGTGCAACTCTCAAGGGAGAAAACACAAATGCAAGCCTATCCTTGGTCTCAGACTCTGGTCCATGTCCCTTTTGCTTTTGTTGGTTTCAATTTGTAGCTGTTCAATGTAATAAGCTCTAACTGTGAGCATAAAATTTTTCTGAGTTCCATGTCTTCTAAAGAGTCATTGAACCTGAGGATGGCCTTGGGGTCTCTTGATCCCACTTTGTTGTCAAAATGGGATTCACTAGAATGTCTCTGAATCATTGAAACATGGCAAAAGCATGCTCAGAAAAGGAAGGATGAGTGGTGCTTATAAGGTGGTCTTATTGTGCCCCGATTGAATAGTGTCTTAGTCTTCTTGAACTATAGTCCTTAGATAACATTGAATGGGATTCTTGTTACAGGCTTCAAATATATCTGAAATAGATCTATCCAGTTTTGAAAGTATCAGATTTGACCTGATATGCAATACAGGATATTGAAAACTCTAAAATTGTCTTCATTTCTTTACAGATCTGGGTGAACCACTCTATAAAGCACAGAGAAAAATTCTTTCTTTGATATAGTTTTATAGAGACTGTGATACATGAAGTTACAGATTTGCGTGAGGTTATAGGTTTGTCTGAGTCACTGTATAAAGCACAGAAAAAAAACTTCTATCTTTGGCCCAGTTTCACAGAGACTGTAAGACATGAGGTCTAGAGAAGGACACTGTACCAGGAAAATTTCTTTTCTTCTCATAGCTTTAATTTAATTTAATTTAATTTAATTTTTTGAGACAGAGCTTCACTCTGTCGCCCAGGCTCTGTTGCCCTGGACGAAGTGCAATGGCGCAATCTCGGCTCACTGCAACCTCCGCCTCCTGGGTTCAAGTGATTCTCCTGCCTCAGCCTCCTGTGTAGCTGGGATTACAGGCGTGTGCCACAACACTTGGTTAATTTTTGTATTTTTAGTAAAGGCAGGGTTTCGCCATGTTGGCCAGGCTGGTCTCAAACTTCTGACCTCAAGTGATCTGCCTGCTTCGGCCTCCCAAGTTGCTGAGATTATAGGTGTGAGCCACTGCACCTGGCCTCATAGCCTTTAAACCATCTCAGAGACCTTAATCTGGTGTCGAAAATTCAAACAACTTATTACCACTGATCTCTGGAAAGTTCATGAGATTTTATCAATTGAAAATAATCACTCATGCATCATCCTATTGTTTTTATAAAAGAAGCTTATTTAGCACAATCTATGCCTGAACGTACTCCCAAGGAGATGTACAGAAAAATAAGGTATCTGTCTTCAAACAAACTTTACCTTTAAATTTCAAACAAATACTATATTGCAATAAGTTCATGTGTGCCAAGACTATAATTACAACCTGGAAGCCCTAGCTCCCTATTTTAACAGGCATTTTATGATGACTTTCCATGATCTACGTACCATGAGCAACTTGGATCCTGATTCCAAGGGTCCTTGAAATATTTGGGTGTTTGTATTTCCCTAGTATAGGGGTATCTAGTAAATGGCTCCAGAGGTTTCCAAGGAGGAGAACTTGGGAAATCATTATCATTTATTTGGGTCCTGGAGTTGCAGTGTCCTTTTCCTGGGGTACTGCCCTCCACTCCAGCTGAGTTCAGGGTCTGAAATTAGCTCAGATCAAGGCTATGGATGTGACACTTTATCGGGGCTACCTCTTAACATCCTGGTAGACAGCATTTATTTCACTTGATTGTTTTCTTCCCATCCCATTTAACCCTATAGCTGATCCATTGTATTGGCCATCTTCAGAATTATCTCCGTCAGGCCTAGCAGTCTGCCACTCATTACTATAACTGAATCTTGTTAGATTCTAACAATTAAGGGTCAACACCAGGCCTCTATGTGTCTGGGTCTATCATCCCCCATCAGGGGGTTCAGTTCTGGAAAGGCACATTGTCCTTTCTATCTGAGCCTACCACAAAGACCACTACTGACAAGGTTGGCAGGATCCTTCCTATCAGTGCTTAATCTTAATGTTTGGTAATTTATGCTTCTAACACCTTAAAACTTGAATTCAGAGAAAGGAAGTAGAGGCTACTGTAGCTGAGATTTCAAAGGCCACAGAAAAGTGTATGCCTTAGTCTCGAAACAAATAGAAGGGATCAAAAAACCAGGCCAAAATGAAAACAAGAATAGGATGCAAATTTTTTGCATTCTAGTACTCAGATCTTAGTCTTAGACTCCTCATTGGGCTGGCTGACGTAATTCCTAGAAGCAACAAGCAATTTCATCATCTGATAGCCAATTTCACTATTTTTTTAATTGTTATCATTATTAGCATTGTCTCTTACATTTTCTTATTTATTTCTGAATCGGTAAAATAAGATTTCTTTACAAAATTCAAGAGTATAAAGTGAAGAGTATGTGTTTCTTCAACCCCTACATTCACCTGGTTCTTCCCAGAAGTAGCCAATAATAATAGATTTTGATTAATCTTTCCAGAGATATATTTGCATGCTTGCATATAATAATTGCATTTTTTCCTTGGTGATAAGATAATCTACATTGCTTTACAACCTGTTTTTTTTTTTTCATTTTATAATATCTCTTCAAGACCATTCTTTACTGGTACAAATAGAGCTTCATTGTCAATTTGTTTACTGGCTATATAATATTCCAGTACACGCACATACTAAAATTTATCTTATCAATCTAATGTGAAGGACATTCAAGTACATTCCAATATTTTGCCATTAAAAGCAATGCCTCAGTGGACCTCTTGTATGTAAATGATTTTTCAAAATTATATTTCCTAAAAGTGAACAAGATTTTTCAAAGCGTGTATGGATCTGTTCTATCTCATGTGGGCCAGGCACTGATATCCTCTAATAAGCACTTTTCATGTTTAAAACTTTGCTAAATGAGGGCTGGGCGTGGTGGCTCATGCCTGTAATCCCAGCACTTTGGGAGGCCGAGGCGGGTGGATCATTTGAGGTCAACAGTTCGAGACCAGCCTGGCCAACATGGTGAAACCCCGTCTCTACTGAAAATACAAAAATTAGCTGGGTGTGGTGGTGTGCACCTATAATCCCAGCTACTAGGGCGCTGAGGCAGGTGAATCTCTTGAACCCGGGAGGCAGAGGTTGCAGTGAGCTGAGATTGCACCACTGTACTCCAGCCTAGGCGACAGAGTAAGATTCTGTCTGAAAACAAACAAACAAACAAACAAAAAAAACTTGCTGAATGAAAATGAAAAACATACAGATCAAAAATAGTCCAAAGCATATATGTACAATCTATAATATCCTTAAAAGGGGAGCTTATGCTTTTTAAAGAGTGAGCTCACACCTTTGACACCATGACCAATTAATTTAGCAGGGGCAGACAATACTGCAGTTAGCTCGTCGGCAAGTGTGTCCAAGGTTCGTGCAATCCAGGGAGTATCATCATTTTTTGTAGCATCAATCATACGTTTAAATTGACTTATCTCTGCATTCATCTCCTCAGATTTCTTCTTAAATCCTTCATGAAGCCAATCATTTTGGACCTAAAGACAATGTAGGAAGGAAAGTAAATTTTTAAAAATCCCTATTCTTTTAAGGCTTATATTTTGTATTTAAAACCTGTGTGAAACTTTCTTTATTTTACTCCTAAAAACATTTTCTCAATTATTAGAGGAGAACTCGGACCTAGACATTGTGAGCAAGCATAGTTTACAACTTTACTAATATCCACCCACCATTATGGTTTTGCTATGGTGCTAACCTAGGTATGAGGACAAATTCTACATGTTCCTGCCCAAAAGATGCCAGTTGGGAGGTAGCCATTGGTCTGATTGCATAAATTCTCAGTCCCAATTGGGCAGCATGGTCACCCACATTGTAGGAATAACAGAAACTTATAAGCTGATGTAGAAATCCCTTATGAGAGAACTTTCAGATGGACAATGCAAGAATTCTCCCTACACTGCGTGCTAATTTGGGCAGGCTACCTACACAGGGTGACAACTGCAGCAAGTTTAGAAACTGTCCCTTTCCTGTCCTTTTAAGTCTGGAAATTTCTAAGAGTTGTATGTCAGCATGGATCTACCTCAGGGTGTTTGGATGGTAGTAGAACTCCTGGTAATATGTGGTCTTGGTGAAGGAAACCAGCTGCTGTTCACATCAAATACATTGTATGGAATATATGTTTAACCTCTTGAGATTACTTTTAAAATCTCCCAAAACAGCAGCTCCAACCCTATTTATATTCCCCAAGGACTTGTAGGGATCATAGTCAACCTTACCTCTCCAGAATCTAAGTATAGAGAATATAGAGAAGAATTCCAAGTCTTACTGAAACAATTAAGAAGAAAAGGATTCAGGGCTTTTAGTGACTGCCAAGCAGCAAATGGTGATGTGTTTCCTTCCGTGATGTTGCTGTAACCTTCACCAGCCCTTCCTGAGGTACCTGGGCGAGGACCGTCTGGCCTGCTGAGGCCAAGGGCAGACTTACCTTCTGCGTGTGCTCCAACATCATAATCTGCTCTCTCAGTAGGTGTTCTCTCTCCATCTGCAGCTTCTCCTTCAATTGGGCTATGTTTTCCTTGAGACTCTTATCTTGAGCCTCCATCTGTTGCTGCTGCTCCTGTAATTTCTGTTTTAAAAGTTCCTGTTCCTTCTCAGCTGCCTCCTTCTTGGCCCGATCCACTGTTCCATGAAGGTATTAGAAAGAGAAGAAAATAATAGGTGAAGATTCATCTCCACTTTTCTGAGCTGAGACTAAACCAAATCTGAAAGGCAGGGTGAGAAATCACAGAATTCACCCAGGTCCACACCATTAAGAGCGCATTTGAGAATGTGATGGGAAAGGCTCTGCCTGTCTGGCCGATGTACAATCATAGCTCCCCTTGTTATTTTCAGATTTAGCAGAGTGTGTGTTCCACAGAAGAGAAAATTCCTCATTTTGGGAAGGTTTTCCTGTTAGATCTGTTAGACGGCATTGTATAAACGTACCCCTCCTGCTGTAAGCTGAGCCCTGCCCCATACCTGCTATTGCCTTCTCTCTATCAGTGAGGGCTTTATCTGACTGCAAGATGGATTTCTCTATCACCACCTGTGACTCCAGGAACCTCTGGAAGACCTCTTTTGCCTATGGAAGCAAGAAAAAGCACTTAGATTTCTTTGAAAATCTATGTTCTGGGTATTAGTGTTGCAAGAACAATTATGGTCTTGTAACTTTTGCTCTATGCCTAAAATTCTAAAGTGGCCCCCTACAAAGTGTGCGGGCTTTTTAGGGTGACCAGAGCCCCTCCTCAATTCCTGCTTCCGGTCTCCCTCCAGTGCCTTTCCCACTGCTATAATATCTCCCTGTACCTGTTTTGGGTTCCAGTCAGGAAGAACTATGTGCACAGGTGTACAAACTCCCAATCTCTGATGCTTATACATGTTTGTCTTCCAGTGTGCAATGCTGCCTCTAATCTATGCTGTTGCTTTCTCCTGCCACTTGCTGGCTAGAACTTTAGGCAAGTTATGTAATCATCCTTGGGTACTAAGTTCAGATCTGTAAAATTTCCAAAATAAAGGTGCTTCTTAAAGTCATTAGGAAGATTAAATTAAAATGTCTGGGGAAGAATTTAACAGTATACTGTAGGTAATAACAGCTCGTTGTGAGTTAGTTGTATTATTACTACTATTATGTGTATTACCACCACCTAGGTAGTAATTTTCATTCTGTCTCTCCTGGATTTCTGAATACTATACCCTTTGTTTTGGAATAAAAATTTTTATTCTAAGAAATAAATGTTAAGTAGTGGACATTGAAAGCTGAGGCGTTATGCTATCCCTCTGCTCTCTTATTACCCATGGCTGGTGCTGAAGACTCTATTCACTCTATCCTATAAACTTCCTCATGCTCCCCTTATTCCTCACCTTTACTCCTTTCCTGGGCACTTGCCAATAGTCCTGTTCAATCCTTTCCTTTGTTTCCGTGTAGAGCTTGTGCCCTCCAGGAACAGAGAAACTTCCTACTGAGATACTTTCCATTAGCCCCTTTGAGAGCTCATTGAGTTTAGCCTGGCAGTATTGAACAGATGACTCTTCATTCTGCAGCAAGAAATCCCCCTTCTTATTCCTTGTGGCTTCCTGCAAGGGAAATGTAGAGAGATGTCACCAGAAGAAACATGGAGGAGATGAAATTCTAAAGAATCTGGTGGAAGAGTCAGTCTAACTGTGGTCCTCATGAGAAAAACATTCTAGTGGAATAGATGTGGAATCAGAAACACAAAACTTCATTCATTTACAATGCTAGAAATTCTCTTCAAGGCTATGGAAAAGTTCATTAATCTTCCTGAGCTTCAGGTTCCTCATCTGTGACATGATGGGCCTACATTCCATAATCTGTATGGTTTGTTGCAATGGTATCATCCTGTGTTCCTGTCCTCAATGGTACAAGGATACAAGAAGGAGCAATGTAAGTTGAACAATGGCCCGGAATTCAGATCTGGTAAGAGAATCTTTGTTTCCTGGGAAAGGTAGACTATGCATAGAAAAAGTGCACTGCTCAGGGATGACTTGTGCATGTTCAGAGCAGTCCTGGAATCCTTAGAAGTATTCACTTAAGGAGGATCTTAAGTGATCTGTATTGATTTTACCTCAGTTATCAGAAGGTTTTCTAGTTAAGTGCTTAAGGTTTGGGGAGATAAAAGAGGGATATGTAGTCTTTTGAAACTCTATCCCTCATGAGAATCCACGATAAGTTATTCCTCAGTGACAGATGAGCATTGGTGACAATAAAGGCAACTATAGGCTTCATTCTTCAAGGGGAAGGATGATGAACAGTAATGACTAAGGCAAATTACCATGAGCTTCTTCTGGAATTCCTGATTTTCATCCTTGAAGGAGTGCTCCATGAAGATTGCAATGGCTTCCCTCTCACAGGCCGCATGCACGTCCAGTAGCTCCTGGAGCGTGTCTGTGGGGAGCTTCACTCGCTGGGCCATCTGCTGGCTGTAGTAGTCAGCTGCCCTCTGCATGGCCGCTGAGTTCTCACGCTGGGCCAGAGTTATCACTGCATTCTCCAGACAAGGCACTGCTCCACTGTTGATGGCCTCTACATAAGTCACTGCCAGAGTTCCCAGACCTAAATGAACCAGGAGATTTAGGGGCTAAATATGAAATTAAAGCTCAATGGGATCCTAGGCTACATTTCTGAGCACACACATGCACGTACATACACGCATGTGCACACATGCAAACACATACACCCACATCCCTACCTCCTTCTGCTATTATCACTTTTATTTTCATAATGACTCTTCAATTTTATGGATCTCCAGTCCACAGTGCTAAAAAATTTAAATATCTACTTGTATCTAACATACTAGAGGGTATACAAGAGGTACAATTTCTCATTTAAAAAATTACAAGAAAAGTAGTTTACACAGATAAAATGAGGCAGGGTAAATCATATAACATTTATTCCTAATTCTGAAGCTACCAATGTATTTTCAGGGAATTATGGGCTAATATTTATTTCTAGACTTTTTTTTTTTATTTTGAGGCCCAGGCTGGAGTGCAGTGGTGTGATCTTGGCTCACTGCAACCTCTGCCTCCCAGACTCAAGCGATTCTCCTGCCTCAGCCTCCTAAGTAGCTGGGACTACAGGCATGTGCCACCATGCCTAACTAGTTTTTGTATTTTTTGTAGAGATGGGGTTTCACCATGTTGTCCAGGCTGGTCTCAAACTCCTGAGCTCAAGCGATCTGCGTGCCTCTGCCTCCCAAAGTACTGGGATTACAGATGTGAACCACCACCCCCAGCCTTCTAGACGTTTTTAAACTTGAACATATCTTTTCTATTCTCTTGGCAAAGAATACTGAACACATAGGACTTAGAAAATATTTCCCCTAAGAAAATATTATATGTGTTTTTATATTCAGTTAATTATTTTATCAGTGGGGGATTTTTTTTCAGATATGTGGAAGCCACAGATATCAGTGACAGAGTTTGCAATATTGGAGAGGAATTTGTAAATTGCAATAAGTGTGATAATTATACACATCTCTTCACTGAGTGTGAATACCTGTGTACACATAGTTTTTCTATATGGAATCTAACAAAAATTCTGAGAAACCCATTATACAATATATTCAACACACATGAGGCCCCACAGAAATGTAAAAAGGAGACTCACGATTCCCAGTGACTGTGATTCCCTCCCTGAGGGTCTTGGTTCTTGCATGCGTCAAGATGTAAGAAGAGAAAATGTTTGTTTGTTCCTGGAATTTGGGATCCAGTTGCTTTTCTGACACCTTCTCAATATTGGCTAGAAGGTCTTTGTCATTTGTTGGCCGGTCAAAGACAAAACACTTCCGTTTTGGAAAGAAACGCCTGATGCACTCCCTTGGCAAATTGGATGTTTGAACTCTGGGATTCTTGCCTGAGGGATAAGAAAAACAGAGAATATAGTGAAAACAGTCTTTTTATAAGGGAGCTAAAGGTATTTTTGATAGGGTTTATTGTCTTTTTGCCGTCTCCTACGCTTACAGACCTCCTTTAACATAAAAATTAAATACTTCTGTGCACATGAAACTTGTACCAGTGATAAAATGCTGGCAGGAAACTTTGGGAGATATCTTACCCAAGTACCAACAAAACCCATGGCTAGTATCTGTAGACCTGAACATAGTGCTGAGTATAAAGTAATTGTTATGAGATGTTTACTAAATGAATGCCTGAATTAATGAAATATCAAATGTAAATTCTTGTCCACTTCATTCCATGTAGAAACTGAGCTGTGGGACCAAAAGAAGAGCCAGAAATAAACTATCCAGGATAAATATTATAAGTAGCAACATTTGGAATACTAAAAAAGATACCATGATTATTTAAGAAAACCACATTGATGCTGAAAGAATTTGTATAGTGTTAGCTATTTTTTAGTAAAATCCTCTGAAGACTAAATGTAACAAGAATATAATCTTTTATTGTTTTGTTGTTTTGAGACGAGGTCTTGCTCTATTGCCCAGGCTAGAGGGCAGTGGCACAATCACGGCTTACTGCATCCTTGATTTCCTAGGCTCAAGTGATTCTTCCACCTTAGCCTCTTTAGTAGTTGAGACTATAGGTGTGCACCATGACACCAGCTGATTTGTTCTAGTTTTTATAGAGACAGGGTCTCACTATGTTGCCCAGTCTGGTCTTAAACTCCTGAGCTCAAATAATCCTTTCACCTCTTCCTTCCAAAGTGCTGACACTACAGGTGTGAGTCACCGTGCCCAGCCAAGAATGTAGTTTTAAGATAATCATCACTTCTTTATAAACTCTTAAGAGCAAAAGACTGTATTCGATTTGACAGTGTTGCTCTTCTGCCTATGAATTTTTAAGAAATGTTTCAAGAAAGCATAAATAGAAAAATGAAAGCAACAATGAGTTCACTGGAATTGATATTTCTCATAAGGTTTTATCAGATACACACTCAGATAAATGTAACCCATTAAAACAATTATTATGAAATTCTAGCATGGATACATATGTTGGGTTTAAGAGAAAAATCATAACATAGAAAGTAAAGTGAATATTCCGACAATTATCAGAAATTTTGAAAAGGCACAGGTTGTAAAGACGTGCTTCTTCAGGTTGCTTTAGAACACAAAATCATTTTTGTAGATGATATAACTATATGGGTATTGAAAAGTTATATCCCTCCATGAGAAGAATAATATCTGTGTAACATGTTGATGTATTTTGGATGTGTGTCCCCTCCAAATCTCATGTTGAAATGTGACCCCATAATGTTGGAGGTGGGCCTAGTGGGAGGTATTTGGGTCACAGGGGCAGATTTCTCATGAATACCTTGGTACCATCCTTGTGGTAATGAGTTCACACAAGATCTGGTTGTTAAAATCTGAGACCACCCCCCTCTGTTGTTCCCTTTCTCACCATGTGACACACCAGCTGCCCCCTTCACTTTCCACCATTAGTAAAAGCTTCCTGGGGTCCTGACTAGAAGCAGATGCTGGTGCCATGCTTGTACAGCCTGCAGAACTATGAGCCAAATAAACTTCTTTATAAATTACCCAGGCTCAGGCATTCCTTTATAGCAATGCAAAATGGACTAACACACACATTTATATTTTTATTAGATAGGCTTTTCATTGTAATTTCATGTCTAACAATTATCTGGTCAATCATTTTCTAAACACAGAAAAGCAGAGGGCAAAACACGGATCACAAGCGTCTTGTTTTTAGAAAGTCTTAGCACCCATTGTAATCTGAATGCTAAGGTACTAATTGTACAAAGAACAAATCTGTCTTGAATAATTTATCTGCACTTTAGACTCTACTTTTCTTAAGTGGACTAGGCTCCATTCCTAGAGCTCTTCAACATAACCCTCAGTCCCTGTTTCTACAGACCTCAATCTAGTCTCAAATACAAATGAAACCCCAGAGATGATGGGCAGTGTGTAGCAGATCACACACCCAGTGGACCACCCACAACCCAGGCCACATTCTGATACCTTGAATCAGCTTCAAGGCATTCTCCAGGTATTCATCTTCTGTGATAGGGTGACCGTTCAACTTCAGCTCCAGAGTGAAATCCCGTACTGTCCAAATAAAGTCTGGAAAGAAACTCACAAACTCTGTGGAATCTTCTACTCCATCAGGCCTTGGGGAGGACTTTGCCTTAATTAGTTCTGTGAGCTCCGTCACATAACTAGGACTTAGGTAAGGAAAAGCAACTGTCTGCCCACAATTCACACATTTCTCTTATAAAAATATTATAAACACTCTCTTTTGCCTTGGGTTCCCTATGCTGCACCACAGGTAATTACATTAAAGGAAAGGAGGAAATGACTTGATCTCCATTCCTATAAAGTCAATGAAACCTGGTGGTTCTGTTCTGTTCTTGGAAGGATACTGCAGCTGCTCCAGGGCCTGGTGGTTGATGGTGCTCATGCTGTTGTAGATAAAGGTGCTGCACAGGAGCACAGCCAGGGCAAAGATCCAGGAGTCATTCTTAGGGTCACCCTAAAAAGCACATTAGAGCAAAGGACTTAGGAGTGTAGTCTTTAGAAATTCACTGAGACATTTATTTTGTCAGTCTTTCATTTATGATTTCAGCTAATGTACTTGCTGTACAAAGAAGATAAACATGAATGTAAACAACAGTTTGTTACAATATGTCTTCTAATTACAATTTCTTTACATATAAAAGGATTCTAATCTTCATAGGGTTTTTCTTTTCCTCAATTGGATGAAATAAGATGCATATATGGAAAAACTAGTACAATATCTGGTTTTCAGTTGGATATTCATGATGAGTGCTAACACTTCTTCAGTCTACACATATTTATTGGCCATGCATCACGTACAAAAACCATACCATAGTATGCATAACTGGGGATTGTAATTGTATTCAATTAAATTCAGCAAACACTTATAGGAAACTGAAGAATGTTTTTCACTGTTCTTATGTTTAGAAAAGCAAATTTAATAAATTTACTCTCAAGATGACTATTTCAAAGCTGTGACAAATATTCATAATGATGAATTCAATAAAAATGACAATATTTATAGATAACATCTTAGTAATGTACATAAGAAGTGGAACCCATAGCTGTAATGTTAAATTAAAAATTACAAGTCTATCCAGGAAGATAAGAGCTATGAAAATTGACGAGTGTATGTGATATGAAGGTTTCCTGGAAGTCATGAGCTGAATGTTAAAAAATTGATAGAATGTGGATTTGAAGAAATGAAGGTGATTTTGCAAGTAGAAAGACCCACAGAAACAAAATTAGAGATCGTAGATTTCAGGAGTCTTTGCAATAAGAATAGAGTTTATTGGACTGACTGAGCAGAGGGTAAGTGCAGAAGATAAGACTGAATAGGGAGCTCCAGTACCTGGTTGATTAAGGACACTAAAGGTCAGGCTAAATTTGTTTTTATAAACTATAGCATGTCTAAATTATAGATAGTCCAGGAATTATTTCTATCCTAAAAAGCATGTGTAACTGGTTCCTAAAGCAAATATAAAAACTGAGATCTAGAGATTTCTACATGATTCCAGCAGATTCTATATGGGATTTTGGAGGTAGGAAGAATAGCCTATTCATTTTTTTATGTCCCCCAATCCTTAATTTTTAAAAAAGTAATCAATGAGGATTCTTCTTAGAAGTGGGACTCGTGACAAACAATAAACTATTTAGACAGGAGTATATCACTGTTTGATAGATGACTTTAAGGTATCTATAAAAATCCCAAAGGCATTTTGTTTATTATTATTCTTTTTTGTAGAGATGGGCTTTCACTATGTGGCCCACAGTGGTTTCTAACTCCTAGCCTCAAGCCACCTCCACTGTCTCAACCTGGCCCCAATAATATTCTTAAATAAATATAAAAAACAATCCTAAAATTAATACAGAATCACAAAATGCCCTGAATAATCAAAGTAATCTTGAACCAGAAGAACAAAGCTGGGTTCATCATATTTCTTAATTTCAATATACAGTGCAAAGCCACAGTAGTCAAAATAGTATGATACTGGCATAAAAACAGACATATAGATCAATGGAACAGACTAGACAATGCACAAATAAATGTATACATCCACAGCGAACTCATTTTTGACTAATGTCCTGAGTACATTGAAGAAAGGATGGTCTCCTCAATAAATGGTGCTGGGAAAACAGATATCCACATGTATGCAGAAGAGCAATATTTGATCCTATTGCACACCATACACAAAAACAACTGAAAATGGATTAAAGACTTAAATGGAAAACCAGAAACTAGATCCAGAAATCCCACTACTGTGTATATATCCAAGGAAAATGAAATGACTATGTCAAAGAGATATCTGTTCTTTTATATTTATTGCTGTACTATTCACAATAGCCAAGGCATGGAGTCAATCTGTTTCCATCAACAGATGAATGAATTTTAAAAAATGTGAAATCTATACACAATGAAATACTATTAAGCCTTCAAAAAGAAGGAAATCCTGTCATTGGCAACAACCTGGAGGAATCTAGAGGATGTTAAGCTAAGTTAAATAAACCAGGCACAGAAAGACAAACACGGCATGATTTTATTTATATGTGAAATCTAAAAGAGTTGAACTCATAGCAGTAGAAAGTAGAATGGTGGTTACGAGGGGCTAGTGGAGAGGGGAAAAGGAAAGTCGGAAAATGTTAGTCAAAGGATGCAAAATTTTAGTTAGATAGAAGGAGAAAAAAAAGATATGTAGCCGTAAAAATACCAGAAGAATATACAGGGAAAAAACTTGACATTGGTTTGGGCAATGATGTTTTTGGATATGACACCAAAAGCACAGGTGACAAAACCAAAATTAGACAAGTGGGACTGCATCAAATTAAAATGCTTCAGGTAACAAAGGAAACAATCAGCAGAGTGGAAATGCAACCAATGGAATTGGAGAGAAATATTTGCAAACCATATATTTGATAAGGGGCTAATACCCAAAATATATGAGGAACATATATAACTCAATAGCAAAAAAAACCCTTATACCTCATTAAAAATGAGCAAAGGTGCTGCAATAACTTATGTGTGCATGTGTCTTTATAATAGAATGATTTATGTTCCTTTGGGTATATACACAGTAATGGGATTGCTGGGTTGAATGGTAGTTCTGTCTTTAGCTCTCCAAGGAATTGCCATACTGTCTTCCACAATGGTTGAACTAATTTACACTTCCACTAATGGTGTAAAAGCCCACAGCCTCACCAGTATCCGTAATTTTTTGACTTTTTATTAATACCCTATTCTGACTGGTGTGAGATGGTATCTTACTGTGGTTTCCATTTGGATTTCTGTAATGATCAGTGATGTTGAGCTTTTTTTTCATATTATTGTTGGCCACATATATGTCTTGCTTTCATTACAGCACTGTTCATAATAGCAAAGACATGGAATCAACCTAAATGCCCATCAATGATAGACTGGATACATAAAATATGGTACATAAACACAATAAAATACTATGCAGCCATAAAGAAGAACAAAATCATGTCCTGCAGTTAATGTGCTGCACCCATTAACGCATCATTTACATTAGGTATATCTCCTAATGCTATCCCTCCCTGCTCCTGCCACCCCACGACAGGCCCTGGTGTGTGATGTTCCCCGCCCGGTGTCCAAGTGTTCTCATTGTTCAATTCCCACCTATGAGTGAGAACATGCGGAGTTTGGTTTTTTGTCCTTGCGATAGTTTGCTGAGAATGATAGTTTCCAGCTTCATCCATGTCCCTGCAAAGGACATGAACTCATCCTTTTGTATGGCTGCATAGTATTCCATGGTGTATATGTGCCACATTTTCTTAATCCAGTCTATCATTGATGGGCATCTGGGTTGGTTCCAAGTCTTTGCTACTGTGAATAGTGCCGCAATAAACATACGTGTGCATGTGTCTTTATAGCAGCATGATCTATAATCCTTTGGGTATATACCCAGTAATGAGATGGCTGGGTCAAATGGTATTTCTAGTTCTAGATCCTTGAGGAATCGCCACATTGTCTTCCACAATGGTTGAACTAGTTTACAGTCCCAGCAACAGTGTAAAAGTGTTCCTATTTCTCCACATCCTTTCCAGCACTTGTTGTTTCCTGACTTTTTAATGATCGCCATTCTAACTGGTGTGAGATGGTATCTCATTGTGGTTTTGATTTGCATTTCTCTGACGGCCAGTGATGATGAGCATTTTTTCACGTGTCTGTTGGGTGTATAAATGTCTTCTTTTGAGAAGTGGCTCTTCATATCCTTTGCCCACTTTTTGATGGGGTTGTTTTTTTCTTGTATATTTGTTTGAGTTCATTGTAGATTCTGGATATTAGCCGTTTGTCAGATGAGTCGATTGCAAAAATTTTCTCCCATTCTGTAGGTTGCCTGTTCACTCTGATGGTAGTTTCTTTTGCTGTGCAGAAGCTCTTTAGTTTAATTAGATCCCATTTGTCAATTTTGGCTTTTGTTGCCATTGCTTTTGGTGTTTTAGACATGAAGTCCTTGCCCATGCCTATGTCCTGAATGGTATTGCCTAGGTTCTCCTCTAGGGTTTTTATGGTTTTAGGCTTAACATTTAAGTCTTTAATCCATCTTGAATTAATTTTTGTATAAGGTGTAAGGAAGCAATCCAGTTTCAGCTTTCTACATATGGCTAGCCAGTTTTGCCAGCACCATTTATTAAATAGGGAATCCTTTCCCTATTTCTCGTTTTTGTCAGGTTTGTCAAAGATCAGATGGTTGTAGATTTTTGGTATTATTTCTGAGGGCTCTGTCCTGTTCCATTGGTCTATATCTCTGTTTTGGTACCAGTACCTTGCTATTTTGGTTACTGTAGCCTTGTAGTATAGTTTGAAGTCGGGTAGCATGATGCCTCCAACTTTGTTCTTTTGGCTTAGGACTGTCTTGGCGATGCGGGCTCTTTTTTGGTTCCATATGAACTTTAAAGTAGTTTTTCCAATTCTGTGAAGAAAGTCATTGGTAGCTTGATGGGGATGGCATTGAATCTATAAATTACCTTGGGCAGTATGGCCATTTCCACGATATTCATTCTTCCTATCCATGAGCATGGAATGCTCTTCCATTTGTTTGTGTCCTCTTTTATTTCATTGAGCAGTGGTTTGTAGTTCTCCTTGAAGAGGTCCTTCACATCCCTTGTAAGTTGGATTCCTAGGTATTTTATTCTCTTTGAAGCAATTGTGAATGGGAGTTCATTCATGATTTGGCTCTCTGTTTGTCTGTTATTGGTGTATAAGAATGCTTGTGATTTTTGTACATTGATTTTGTATCCTGAGACTTTGCTGAAGTTGCTTATCAGCTTAAGGAGATTTTGGGCTGAGATGATGGGGTTTTCTAGATACACAATCATGTCATCTGCAAACAGGGACAATTTGACTTCCTCATTTCCTAATTGAATACCCTTTATTTCTTTCTCCTGCCTTATTGCCCTGGCCAGAACTTCCAACACTATGTTGAATAGGAGTGGTGAGAGAGGGCATCCCTGTCTTGTGCCAGTTTTCGAAGGGAATGCTTTAAGTTTTTGCCCATTCAGTATGATATTGGCTGTGGGTTTGACATACATAGCTCTTATTATTTTGAGATACGTCCCATCAATGCCTAATTTATTGAGAGTTTTTAGCATGAAGAGCTGTTGAATTTTGTCAAAGGCCTTTTCTGCATCTATTGAGATAATCATGTGGTTTTTCTGTTTGGTTCTGTTTATGTGCTGGATTATGTTTATTGATTTGCATATGTTGAACCAGCCTTGCATCTCAGGGATGAAGCCCACTTGATCCTGGTGGATAAGCTTTTGATGTGCTGCTAGATTCGATTTGCCAGTATTTTATTGAGGATTTTTGCATCGATGTTCATCAGGGATATTGGTCTAAAATTTTCTTTTTTTGTTGTTGTGTCTCTGCCAGGCTTTGGTATCAGGATGATGCTGGCCTCATAAAATGAGTTAGGGAGGATTCCATCTTTTTCTATTGATTGGAATAGTTTCAGAAGGAATGGTACCAGCTCCTCCTTGTACCTCTGGTAGAATTCAGCTGTGAATCCGTCTATATATATTGAATCTCAAAAAAGGGAATTTTGTCATTTGCAACAACATAGATGAACACTGAGGTCATTATGCTAAGTGAAATAAGTCAGACATAGAAAGACAAATACTGCATGATCTCACTTATTTGTGGAATCTAAAATAGTCAAATAGTTAAACTCATAGCAGCAGAGTAGAAGGGTGGTTGCCAGGGGCTGGGGATGCGAGAAATGAAGAAATGTTGGTCAAAGAGTACAAAATTTCAGTTATGAAAAATAAATAAACTCTGGAGATCTACTGTACAGCAGTGTGACTATAAGTAACAATACTATATTGATTGTGACCTTCATTTCTGCTAAGAGGACAGATCTTAATTGTTCTTACCACACCAAAAAATAAAAAGAGAGCATAGAAAAAAGAAAATGGTAACTATGTGAGGTAATGGCTATATTATTGGCTGGGTTGTGGTGATCATGTCACAGTGTATACACATATCAAAACATTAAGTTGTACAGCTTAATTATGTGCAATGTTTATTTGTCAATTATACAACACTAAAGCAGAAAAATAAACAGAATTTCTAACGCCTGTTCGGGCAAAAATAAAGTGTATAGAAATTTAGAAACTATTCCCAAATAAGTCTCAAACTAAGACAATAAAAGAGAGAAATTATTTATTTCACCCATTCATAAGAAGCTAAATACCAAAAACTCATAACGCTTATTGTAGGAAGAACAAATACTTTTATATGACGAGCACAATCAGAAATGTCTCAAAGCCTTCCAGAATGCTCTGTGGGTAGTTGATGAGCTTCACCATGAGAAATATAAACTGAACTCTCTTAATTCCAACCCTCAACTGTACTCTTCACATGGTAGCTCAGAAGGTGGGTGAGAGGGCTCTCCTCATCTCCTGAGATTGGAGTCAATACCTCTTCTCTTTCTTATCAAGGCACTGTTATACACAAGTGTATGTGGTGAAAGCTGTGAGGTGCTGCCTGGATCACAGGTGTCAGCTCTCTTAATGAGAAAGTTTTCCAGAGCAGACTTCCAGTGATTGACCAGCACCAGGGATGAAGGCCTAGCACCCTTGTCCCAAAACATGATAACTTAAAAGGGCCATTCCAGCCACAGAGCTCCCTGTGGAATTGACAGAGGGCAGGGATTGCATTGCATTCCAATCTCCTCCCTCTCAGCAACCTGCTTCTTTCCCAGTCACACTATATCCTGAAGGCTGTTTGTGGGCAGGACCTTTACTTTGTTCACCAATGTCTATGCTACTCAGCCCAAAGGCCTGGAACTCAACTGCTTAATAACCTTTTATCACATTGAATGTAATCATTCACCACTGTGCCAAGAAATAAAAGAATGTTTTACCTAATATACCATGATATCTAACCTTGTCTAGAAGTGTGATTCAAACAGGTCAAAGTTTGCCTTATTCGCTATAGTTGGATTTCTAGTTTGCACAAATAGATCACAACAGTTCAATTACAAGGATCACGTCTGGAATAAAACGAACCTGTCTATGACTCTCTGTCTTACCTTTTCCACATCACCCAGACCTTCGGTATCCAGAAGGACCAGGGTGTGGTTTGGCTTGGAGGGGTGGGGCACGCACCACATCCAGATGCCCTTGGTTTCAGACTGCACCGTGGAGCCCAGAGGGAAGCCTGCAGGGAAGAGGAGGAAGCTAAGCACAGGGACAGCAGAGGAGCCAAGCCGCCCTGGGGCCACAACATCAGACTGGTTGGATTGTAACTACCCCAACATACATGATGGTGCTTTCTGTATTTCCTCAAGAATGGCTTACTTTGTGAATAATCTATATAAAAAAGCAAGGGACATTAAATGTGAGAATGATGCCAAGTAACAGCTCAAAATGGAGACAAAGAGAAATCTATGAATCAGACAAAAAGGAGGTCACTGATAACAGGAACATCTTAAAAAGTGGTGGGGTTCAAAGTCAGAGAAGAGTGAGTTGAAGAAAGACACGAGAAGGAAAAAACTCAAAAAGGGAAATTGAGATCTTTTTTTGCATGGAAAAGTGATTAAAAACTAAAACAAACACAAAAACAAAACAGAAGTTGGTGGCCACATGGGATGTGGAACTCAGGAAGGGTTTTCAAGATTATATAGATTAAAACATCTTTGTATGTTGATGGGAATATTACATGAGGAAAGCAAAATATGTTGTAAGACAAAGGAGACACAACTACAGGAGCCCAGGACTTGAATACACAAGGGAAGGTAGGATTCTGGGCACTAGTAATGTAGAGTTTCCTTAATGGGAATGAGGGAAAAAATATGAGAATGGATTATTGTAAGGTAGTGGTTTGGTGGTAAGAATTGGAATGAGAAGTTTGGTTTATTGAAAGGAATTGGAGTCTACCTTCATGTGCTCTGGGCTGGAGAATCAAGAAGCTGAGATATAGCTGGAATCAAGCAACTGGTCTGTGTCCCAGGATACCACTTACCATGATTCTGTCCTGCCAGATGGTTCATCAAGTAGGATTTCCCTGTACGGTACAGTCCTACAATGGCCACCACCACCACTGGCTGAGAAATCTTTTCAAGAATCTGTATAGCTTGCTGGTTCACCAACAGCTGCTCATTGTTGTTTTCCACCAGGCAAATGGGGGCCAACATTTTGGGTCCAGATTCCATGGCAACTGCCAACCTAGAAGAGCCTCCCAGTACAAATAACGTTACATTGTCATTCTCTGTCTCAGTGTTTCCCAAGCAACCATCAACATAGGACTAATGACACGTCTATGTTTCTACTGGACAACATGTAATCTAGCATTAGCTGACTGCAGAAGGCTTCTTTTATCACTCTCCCAAATCTGTAATGACGTTAAGTGATGAAACATGGAACATTATCTTCTTTAAAGTTTTACTTCAGTAGTACTATTAAAATCCAAGTAATTGTTACCATAATAGGGGGCCCACCAATACTCCAAGTCTTGTGATGCATGCCTTAAGTATCCGACCCCACTGACACAAAAATCTGCAAGTTAGAGATTATTATAGCCACAAATACACAAATGATATCATGAGTCTTACAAAGGATGAATGCAGAAATCATAGAACCCGGCTTACAAACCTGGACAATTGAGTAAAATAGCAGGCTAGGAAGTTCTAAGTCTTTCTCTCCTTGGAGACATCACAAAACAACTTTAAAAAAACGGCTAAAATGATCTTATAGGAGCTCTGGAAAACAGTCGTAAGTCTATAGCAATCAGGCAAATGTCCAATATTTTTAAAAGGCACATTCAAAATGGTAGGCGATTTCATGGCATTTTGTTTGCCAGTTCTGCCCACTCCACTCAGTGACATGGTCTTAGTTTGGAGGAGGTGGTTTTTCACTCCCCAGTTCTCTCCCTTGAAGTGGAGGGAGCAAAGAAGACCTTATTTGCAACACACTAACCTGACTGGGAGCTACCTCTTCTGGTTTCTGTTCTGCCTACCTTGGATTTCTGGTATGTCATACACAATGATTTCTTGTGTATGATACCAAAACCACTGGAAACAAGTGAAAAAAATTAGACACACCACACTTCATCGTAATTAAAAACTTTTGTGCATCAAAGAACACTATCAACAGAGTAAAAAGGCAACCTATGGAAAGGGAGAAAATATTTGCAAATCATGTTTCTGATAGAATACATAAAGAACTCCTAAAACTCAATAGCAACAATAGCCAAAAATAAAAATTCAAAAATGGATAGACTAGATGTTTCTCCAAAGAAGAAATGGCCAATAAGCACATGAAAACATGCTCAACATCATTAATCACCAGGTAAATGAAAATCAAAACTACAATGAGGTAACATGTTAGACCCACCCATTAGGACTATTATTTTTTAAAAAAAGCCCAAAACCTCAAAACAGAAAACAGGTGTTAGCTAGGATGTTGAGGATTTGGAACCTGTGTGCACTGTTTATGGAATGCAAACTGGTACTGTCATTATGAAAACAGTACGATGGTTCCTTGAAAAACCAAACATAGAATTAACATTTGATCAAGCAATTCTACTTCTACATATACACTCCAAAAAATTAAAGGCAGGGACTCACACAGGTATTTGTATATCAATGTTTATGGCAGCATTATGCACAATAGCCAAAAGATGAAAACAGCTCAAATGACTATAAACAGATGAATAAACAAAATGTTGTATATACCTACAATCAGCTATTATTCAGCCATAAAAATGTAGGAAATTATGACACATGCTACAACATGGATCACCTTGAAGACATTATTCCAAGTGAAATATGCCAGACACAAAAGAAGAAATATTGTATGAGGTACTAGAATAATCAAATACATTGAGACAGAAAGTAGAAGTGTAGCTACCATGGGCTGGGGGAGGAGGGAATGTAGAATCATTGTTTAAATGTAGAGAGACTCAGTTTACAATGATGAAGTTCTGGAGATGGCTGCACAACTAATGTCACCAAAGTATATTCTTAATTAGTAAAATAGTAATTTTATGAAGTATATTTTACCAACAAAAAAGAGAGTAAAAGACAAAAGCCTGGATAATCAGGCAACCTATTACTCTGTGTTATGCTACTGCAACCACTTATCTGTCAGAATAATCTACCTCAAAGACAGTGGTTATGCTATAAGGTTTTTGATCAACAACCTGCAGTAACTTTTGAATCATCATCATATACTGAAACTTGTTCTCTAATGCATCACTGTGACCTTATATGTTTGTCTTTTATCTACAGGTTTGGAAGAGTGATGAGAATAGAAGGGAGAAGGGAAAGGATCCACTATAGGATGAGGAAACTCTAGAGAATACCGGCTATCTTTCCAAAAGAGAAGCAGGAGAATGTCCAGAATCTAAAGAATTCAAGTACAGCCAGGCACGGTGGCTCACGCTTGTAATCCCAGCACTTTGGGAGGCCGAGGCGGGCGGATCACGAGGTGAGGAAATCGAGATCACGGTGAAACCACGTCTCTACTAAAAATACAAAAAAAACTAGCCGGGCGTGGTGGCGGGCGCCTGTAGTCCCAGCTACTCGGAGAGGCTGAGGCAGGAGAATGGCGTGAACCCGGGAGGCGGAGCTTGCAGTGAGCTGAGATTGCGCCACTGCACTCCAGCCTGGGCGACAGAGCGAGACTCCATCTCAAAAAAAAAAAAAAAAAGAATTCAAGTAGAGGCTGAAATACTTAGCCTAGAAGGGTCAGGTTCTCTGCAATTTACTCCCACAGATAAGAATAAGAATAACAATACATATAATATTACATATTATATAGAGAGATAAATTATAGATATCTAGAGAGATAAATTACGTACATATATATTAATAGATAAGTTAGATTTCTTTTTGAGAGATAAAGTCAATGTCACTTTTGGGTGAATCGAGATGAAAGGCATATGGGATTTAATTGTAATATTTTTAGAGGTGAAGTTTAATTCCATAAATTTAGTATTGAAAGTACAATTATTCTGTAGATCTCCTGGCACATTTTTATTGCCATTATATTAAAATGGTTTTCTATGATACCTGTATTTCCTTATAATTAGAAAAATGTAAACATAATATTGTCTTCAAATGTCTCAAATACTCAGTTTTGAATTGATATGTCAAACATTCAAGATGCATCTAATGCCACCAAAAATACCAGCTCTATCATTCACTACTTATGTGGCCTTGACCAAGGAGCTTCATCTAGCTGAGCCTGTTAATTATAGGGGCCTGTGAGTTAAATCATACATCCAACCTGGAGGGTGTTTTGATAATAAAATGAGACATTATAAGTATATATCTTTGCATAGCATGCACCACAAAATAGGATTTCAGTAAATGTTGAATTAAATGGAGGTTACTACAATAATTACAATAACAATTGGTCCATTAGATTATATATTTCAACAAAATATACAAACTATAAGTTACTAAGAAACAAAAACTGCAAATAAATTTTTCACGGGAGCAAAACTGTAAAGTTCAAGCACGCTGTTGCTGTACAACCTGCTCTTGTCTGATTCTTCACTGAGGGGAGTAAGGAAAATGGAGATCAAACACGAGGTCCTGATTTCCACAATGAAATGCATTGTAATGGGATGTGTAACGTGTTCATCACATTATAGTGACTGCAACTGTACGGTCCCTTCTTTAAAGTGAACAACAAAGGCAGCTCTAGGAAGATGTGGCTGCTCCCGCAAACAACTTTATATAAACCAGGCCTCTGGTTTCTTAGCTGTGTGGGAACCACAGACCTTTTAACTTCTACTAAATGAAATACAGCTGTTCAATCCTATTCAGGACTGGTTTTCACACTCTGATGTACATAAGAATCACCTGATCACTCTGATGATAGTTTCTTTTGCTGTGCAGAAGCTCTTTAGTTTAATTAGATCCCATTCTCAGCAAACTAACACAGGAACAGAAAACCAAAAACTGCATGTTCTAACTGGTAAGTGGGAGTTGAACAATGAGAACACATGGACACGGGGTGGGGTGGGGGGGGGGGGGGGGAAACTCACACACTGGGGCCTGTCGGTGGGTGGAGGGCAAGGGGAGGGACAGCATTAGGACAAATACCTGATGGATGCGGGGCTTAAAACCTAAATGACGGATTGATAGGTGCAGCAAACCACCATAAGACATGGTGGTTTTAAAAAAAATCTTTTTGATTTTAAACATAGTTTCTATTCTTCATCTTTTTTTTTTTTTTTAAATCACCTGAGAGGATTGTTCAAACCCAGATTCCCAGGCCTAAGTATCTATCTGTTTAGCAAGAGCTACAAGTGACTCTGATGTTCCTATGGGAAACTAACACCCCCGCCCCACGCACACACAGAGTTTGGACTATATAATTATTTTTAAGTAATAAAGACCAGTGATGTGGGGCCTAAGTTTATTTCTATGTAGAGATCTATAGAGCTCTTATTCTGAAGCTTTCCTAAGTGTGACCACTAGAAAGATAGACAAGAAACTCTCCCTTCCAGTATAATTGTGTGGAAGCTCCTTGTTCTCTGCATTCTGGGGCCTGCCGCAGGACCTGAGAGAGATAGCCAGGCAGGCGCCCACCGGGGCTCATTCCAGGCCACTCGCTGCTGTCCTGAGTTGATGATCAGGGAACAGCACATCCAGAGGGACGCGGCGTGCCTGGCTGTCATTGGTTCAGGTGGAGAAGCTGAGCTTCCCCAGAACTAAAGCCAGCCACAGGCTCCTGCAGGCCAGGCAGCAGGCACCCTGCACTTCCTGCCCATTTCTCAGTTGCCACTCTGAATCAGAAACCAAGTCTTGAGTTAGGAACTAAGTTGCATTTAAAAGAAAGTGTACATACCTGCTCTACAGCACTGCAGGTCCAAGAACAGCTTTCAGTTCCCTCACTCACCTCTTGTTTTCTTTCCTCCTTTTACTTTTCTGTTCTTTCCTTTATAAAAGGAAAAAAAAGCTGAGTAAGCTAGTTGTTTCCAAAATGGGATGGGGCAGTAAAAATAAACTTGGAAGTAAAATTAATCCATGCTATTAACAAAGCGTTAGCAGAGCCAGGCCTGAATCATCTGATGTGAGTTTGAGCATGGGTGTTGGGTGCAGGGGTGAGAGGAGGTCAGAAAAAGCCACAGATACTGCACAGTCACACCTTAGCAAGCACAGTCCTGTCAGCTTTCTTTTGTCTTTCCCATCTTAGAAGGCTTCACAGGCTTTCTTCTTGATACCATTCCCAGGTGGCTTTAGTTTCCTAGGCACACAAGAAAAACAGGAAATCTACAGTAGTCACATAAGCAAAGCTTTAGAAACCAAGAATATTTTAAGCATTTTTCTCTTAGTGGGAATTCTTGAGTTCTGGGGTCTTTAGTTAGTGAAGAACTTTTGATATTTTAAATATGTTCACACATGCGCACACACACACACACACACACACACAGAGGAGAAAGAGAGAAAGAGAGATCTAAAGATATTACTGGTTTAAAAAAAGAATGAACCATGTCTTTGACAGCAACATGGATGGAACTGGAGGTCATTATCTTAGGTGAAACAACTCAGAAACCGAAAGTCAAATACCACATTCTTACTCATAAGTGGAAGCTAACTAATCTGCATACATGGACATAGAAGGTGGAATGTGCAGTGCATAACAGTGTACAAGCTCCTATGAGAATCTAATGCTGCTGCTGATCTGACAGGAGGCAGGGCTCAGGCCTTAGTGCTCTCTCGCTGCTCACCTCCTGTGTGGCCCAGTTTCTAATAGACCATGCTCTGGGGGTTTGGGGCCCTTGATGTGGACTATTTATCCAACAACTCATAGTTTCCATTGGTTGAGACTTGTCCCCAGGGACTTTAACTATTTTGAATTCACAAGCTGCCCTTGGGCAAAATAGACACCCTTTCACGGCTTGGAGAAACATCTGAGTGAGAAAAGGAGAAAGACTCTTTACAGAGGACATAGCGGCATACTGGGACTGTCTGCCATGGCTGCATTGCTAAATGGATTTGAGAACAGAAGCAAGTGGCAGAATGAGCAGACATGAGTTTTGGCAATAACTTAGGCTGAGGATTTGGGGAGTGTGGTAGACTAATCTGAATACTCTATTCAGACAAAGATTTGTGTTAAAAATGTAAAATTCTGGGCCGGGTGCGGTGGCTCATGCCTGTAATCCCAGCACTTTGGGAGGCCGAGGCGGGCTGATCACGATGTCAGGAGATCAAGACCATCCTGGCCAACACGGTGAAACCCTGTCTCTACTAAAAATACAAAAAAATTAGCCGGGCGTGGTGGCGGGCGCCTGTCGTCCCAGCTAGTCCAGAGGCTGAGGCGGGAGAATGGCGTGAACCCGGGAGGCGGAGCTTGCAGTGAGCCGAGATCGTGCCACTGCACTCCAGCCTGGGCGACAGAGTGAGACTCCGTCTCAAAAATAAAAAAAGGAAAATTATGGATTAAAAAATTTAATATTTTCAAAAGCAATATTAAAAATTGACTAATTTGTCATGAATGATCTTAAAGACCAAATTCCAAGAGAAGGTGAACGCGCCCAAAGAGTTAAGTGGAGTATTGAAGCTGTTTTTTTTCTAATAGCATTTGCCAACCAAGGGAATGCGACCTTCAGTTTGGAAGGCATTTATGAAGAGGCCAGAAGTCAAAGACCAGAGCTTGTCTAAAGTAGAGTCTAGTAGGAGACCTCCTTTAGATGTTATAAGACTAAACCAGTGATTTTTAATACTTGCTGCACATAAACATCAATTGGGATTCTCCTTAAAAACTTGAGCTCTGATCCATCACCAGAGACTCTGATTTAGTAAGTCTAGAGTTGAGGGTGAGTGTGAGTGTTTTTTAAAGCCTCGCCCCACCTCCAGGTGGTTCCAATTGCAGTCAAGGAGGCAAAGAACTGGAGTAAATGTTCAGAGCAAGTGTGAACTAGAACTGGCAGGGCAAGCAGGTTTAGGATTGGCTAGCTGGAATAATTTCAGTGGGCTCTGGGGCAGAGGGATTGTCCTTACTTTTGGTATTTGGCCTTTGGGTGAGTAGGGCAGATGGATAGTGGCCCAGAGAATGAGAGCCAACAAAGAAGGTGGTGGGGTGTGGGCTCCAGGTTGGTTGGTTTGCATATGAAAGGCACACTTGCAGGAGAATCCTGTAGTATCTCTAAGAACTGGCAAGCCCAGGGAGGGTCCGTCTCTCCAGGATCAGCAAAGCCCCAAGATGTCTAAAGCTTTAGATAGGGAAACTAGAAAATGTGGTAATTACAGGGTTACATATATTGGATGGCCCATGAAGTCAAGCCAGGAGCTTAGCACAAAACACCCAGAATAGTCAAAGTGACCTGAGAATGAAGAACAAAGCTGGAGGCATCACACTTCCTGATTTCTAAATGTATTTCAAATCTACAGTAATTAAGACAGTATGGAGCTGGCATAAAAATAGACACATAGATGAATGAAACAGAATAGAGAGCTCAGAAATAAAATACAGTATTTTGAAAATATATTGAAAAGGTTCTCAACATCACTAAGAATCAGAGAAATGCAAATCAAAACAACAGTGATATATCACCTCCTACCTGTTAGGATGGCTATTATAAAAAAATAGATGAGCATTGATAAGGATGTAGAGAAATCGGAATGCTTTTACACTGTTGAGAATGTGAAATGGTGTGGCAACTCTACAAAACAGTATAGAGGTTTCCCAAAAAATTACCTATTATATGATCCAGCAATACCACTCCTAGGAATATATTCAAAATAATAAAAATAGAATCCTGAAGAAATATCTGCTCTCCCATGTTCACTGTAGCATTATTCACAATAGCTAAGATATGAGAAAACACAAGTGTCCATCAACAGATAAATGGATAAAGAAAATTTGGTGTATGTGTGTGTGTGTGTCTGTGAGAGAGAGAGAGTATTATTCAACTTTAGAAAACAAATATGTTCTGTCATTTGAAACAACATGGATAAACCTGAAGGACATTATGCTAAACAAATAAAGCCAGTTACAGAGGACAAAAATTGCATGACCTCACTTATATGTGGAATCTAAAATAGACTCATAAAAGCAGAGAATCGAATGCTGATTGCCAAGAGTTCGGGGGGAGGGAAATGGGGAGTATATTCAATGGGTATAAGGTTTCAGTCATAAAGATAAGTAAATTCTAGAGATCTAGTGTACAACATAAGAACCATAGGGCATAGCTATAGTTAAAAATAGTGTATTATACACTTGAAAATGTGCTAAGAGGCCAGATCCATGTTACATGCTGTTACAAAACAAAAGCAAATAGCAACAGCAACAACAAACAGGCAGGAGGAAAGTTAGAGGGGATGGGTATGTCTATTACCTTGATTGTGGTGACGATTTTTTAAGTGTATGCAACTCATTAAATTATATATAATAAATATATGCATTTAAAATATGTCAGTTATACCTCAGTGAAACTGTTTATAAAATAAATAGATAAATAAATATTCTTGTTTGCAGGTAGGGGAAATTGATAATTGAAATAAAAACCTTAACTTGCAAAACTGTACTGCGGTTCACAAAGCGAATAAACTGCGCCAAATCATAGCATGCAGAACAAATTGGCCAAGCTCAAACTTTTTTAACGCCAGCTCATTCAGCTATATAGCTTCTTGAAGAGCAGACAGGTCTACTGATCTAACAACTCATCAGGAACCCATGAGTTCTAAAGGTGAAACTCCTGACTGTGGCAGTAACTCACTTAGTTTATAAATTCTGGCCAGTTCCTGCCAAAATCATCCTATTTTAACCCCAAACCCTTGTATCCTTTCTACCTCCCCACTTTTGGATGCCCTATGGTTCTCTATGGTTGCATTCTTCCTTGCTGCAACAAGCAAAGAGATCTAACTTTTTCCTCATGTATTTTGGTTTTTATATGTTTAAAATATAAATAGAAAAATAAAAAGAAGAAACCTTATAAATTTGAGTTGAAAAATAAAATTACATCTATATCTATGTGGATATAGATATAGATATTGGTTTAGACCACTAAAAGATTCTTGAAGAAACAGCACTGTAATATTAATGAGCAAATCCAGCATCCATATTTTTGTTTGCAAATAATTTTTACCCACTTTAAGAAAAAGAAAACAAAACAGTGCTCCTTGGAGAAATCTCAGGTTCCAGGAATAGGGAGAAAACACAAGGTGTGGCTGTGACATATTCCTGTGACAGAAAGCAAAAGCACACTCAAAGATTAACAGGATCACATGAAAAAGGGACAGAAGCTAGCTTACAGGCACTCCCTGCAGACAAATTCTGGACAATGAGTACATCACAAAGAATCATGACTATCAGTGATTATAATCACATAATCTGAGCAAGGTTCTAGATCCAGTTGCCAGTCTATGGCCAACAGAGGAGAAAGAAAAACAAGGCAAACTACACCATGTGGAAATAGGGAAGCAGATCCCGAGGGACATAAAAAAACTGATCTGGATTTTTGAAAACATCAATGTGATTTGAAAATGAATAATAATTTTTAAACTAGCTTTCTAGATTGAATTCTAATAGATATGCAAATACAAGTATAAGCCTTGTTTTGATCCTGGTTCAAAACTATTAATATGTGTAAACCGAATACCTACAAAAGTATCTTTATTTTTTTTTCTTTTTTTTTTTT